>NC_086289.1:47026387-47348118 GCF_963924245.1 Chroicocephalus ridibundus
AGTATGATACTTCAATTTATCTGTATAAGACTAACCCTTCTGGAATTAAAGGTTTTGGTGTTAACACTGAAGTCAGTGGAACTGTGCAAAGGATGTGTTTGGTATGTTACCAGTTTTAAATTATTCTAGGGAATTACATTCAATAAATAAAGAAATCCATCACTATTTTCAGTAAATGAAAAGGAAGTAGAAATATATAATGTGGTTGCTTTTTGGGTAAATAGATATGGATTGCTGTATACGTATCTGAAAACAGTTTGAATGTTGCTATGAGAATGAACCTCGTAAGAGTCTTACATTTGATGCACAGTGAGGAAGGCATTGCTAATTTCAACCTGAATTTTTAAATTTCATGGAAATTTTAAAGTTTCAGAACTAGCCTCAGGTAGATCTGCTGCCTTGAGTACATCTGTAACTTAAGAACATTAGGAAAAGCTTCAACACAGGAGAAGAAAGTCATCTGTTTTGGAAGGCATGGGCCTATAGTGGGCTGAGTGGTGAGACAAGGAAGTGCGTGCGAGTGGTGCGAACTCCTTACAGGTGATGATATCTCTTTCCCTACCACTGTCATTTTTGCTGTTATTCTCACTTGCCACAGTTCACCTGCTTGTCCTAGGATCATGGTTATATACCTTTTATGCAAAGCGGATACTTCTACATGGGAAGTACTGCAGATTGTTTAAAAACATTACAGAAATAGATGACTGGTACAGCTTTATGCTGCCAGAATTCACTGGAGCACATTAAACCACTGGCCAGTTAAATGCAAGTATTGAAATTGTGCACATTGATAATTCCATTTAAAGCATCTCAAATGACCTGAGTTAACAGAATGATAATTGGATCATTTTAAGGCTGATACACAAGGAGCTTTTTCTAAGAGGATTGAATTGATGCAACTGTGAATCATGTGGCTGCATCAATCTCAAAGTAAATTATCAATCTCAAAGTAAATTATCTGGTAGGCATCAAACCCCCGTTGTATGTTACTGTCCTGTTTGACCTTTTACCTTTTTTAATTACAATGATTATAATAAGTCACTGATAATGAAATGCTTCAGAGTGCTCTACCAGCTATTATTTACCACTCCATTCATTGCTTCTGTTGGATGAACATGCATCCTAATTAAACTGCCTGTGGAAACAACAAGGAATGCTGAGCTCATGCAAGGTAAACAGCACTTTGCCTACTGAAAGATAAGACAGCACTGACTGTGGCTTTCTGTGAGAACTTCATCAGCTATAAATAGGTAAGCAGATGTCACAAGTCAGATCTTAAACAAAAACGTGTTTTTGATATTTGCTTTGACAAAGACTAAATAAACTCAGGCTGACCAACCTTGACACAGTTTAGCCACCTCACCATTAGGTAATGTGAGGGTTTTTTTGTCTTCTGATGGTAGGTGGGTTATTTGCTTTTCTTACAAATGAGAAGATACTTCCATGTTTAAAAGGACGATACGTTCTGGTTTTGTATAAAATTATTGCACAGGTAGAAGAGAGGCTGAAAAATGCTTGGATCAATATGTTCAGTATATTAACTACATTTTAGTTCTTTCTGGTGGCATAAGCTTTTTTCCTTCACCTTGAGAGTTTAGCCCCGCCCCCCCCAGTTTCCTCTATGTTCTTTTTCTAATTGCTGAGAAAGTAATGACACTTTCCAAATACTTTATTTAACTGCCTTGTTTTTTCCTCTCCAGCAGATCAACCCCCTGTTATCCCCAGTGCCTTAATGAATATGGTTTCTTCTACTACATATGCCTACTTCAGCCTCTTCCCTGCTTTCCCAGTGTTCCTGACTGTGAGGCCATAAATTTACCTTTCTCCTTCTTTCTGTGCTCCTCCTAACACTCTGTGTTCCCCACTCGTGCCTTTCCTAAGTATTTTTAGTCCACAATTGATAGGTGAATGAGGAGGGTGAGAGAAATGCAAACACTTGGGCAAATAAAGGCATATAATTCAAACTGTTGTAGCCTTGCAGTATGCACAGGCCTCCTGTCATCACTGCCGCTATCTTCCACAGAGGTCCATGTCTGACTTCATGGCAAATGACAATAAATCAAAATATTACTGAAACGGAACTGGAATAGGCAGTTAGGCAGTACAGAACCAGAACACTGTCCGGACATCAGTTCATGAGCACCAAGAACAGAAAGCAAGCTCCAGAAGATTCGTATTAGAACCTGTGAAGTTGGCTGTTGCTTTTGTAATTTTGGATCAGGAGGTGGTCTGCCATCAGAACAAACAGAATTTGCAGGACCTGGTACTGGCCTGTGCCTTTTCGTTTAATAGCTGTCCTGCTGTCTGTTGAAATTGCTGTTCATTTTGTGGTGTTTACTTTTTTTTTTATTTTAGATTAAAGTATTTATCTTTTTAATCCTCTAACCAATGGGTGGATTCTTTATGTCTTCCCCTTGCAAGAGTTGAAGCTGGTCTGCTTCATTTGTGCTAGCTCTATATTGCTGGACAGTAAATTGCCTGTGATCCTTCTAGGATCTGGTTCTTCTATTACATCAAAACTCTAAATTGCTTGTTACTTATTTTGTGCTAGCAGAGGAACAGCTATGGCTACCTTGTAAATGCAAACTGTTTATGTACTCTGACCTTCTCTGTAAGAACTTGTCTGCATTTTATTTCTTCCATCAGACTTCAAAAGAGTCTGTCCTTCTGTATGATGGCTTCATAGTTTATTCTGAAAAGAATGAACATCTTTCTTTGTTTGTTTTCATAGACTACGCTCATTAATTTTCCCTTCACTTCCCAAGTATCTTTCAACTGTACCCAGTTTCAGTCATAAAATTTATGTGAGAAAAGGGCAGATGAAAGTACTCTTTCCTCTGGGAAAAATCAATGCTTGTGGAATGACTGAACAGTGGAATTGGGGGGTTGTGTGATTTTGAATGATTGAGAGGGGAAGAAAATGTAAAGAAAAAGGAAAGTAACACAGTTAAGCACAGTGACATTAAAATCGCTTTGAAGTTTAACTCATAATATATATTTCGACCACTAGAGGTCTGTATTTCCCATTTTAAAATAAGAGAATTTATTTTGTATTCAAGTACCATCGCTTTTCAAAATACCCTCTGCCTTCAACATTATTTAAGATGAAAACACAAGGCAAAATATCTATCAAAGAACTTCTGCATTTATGTAAAGTATAATGTACCAGAGTGAACTATTTTATTTTAGTATCTATTAGTTTTAAAATGCAGAATAAAGAAAAATTATCTTTCATTTTCACACTCAAGGATTTCATGTTAGAAATGTGGATGTGGCAAAAACTGGCATAAGTGAAAGGACACCTCTAAAACATTAATTTTTGGGTCTGTGGATTGATGAATAAAATCTTTCAAGTACTTTTTTCGGACATTAAATGCTTAATAATACTACAATGTAATATGTGACGTTTTCTGCATGCTCTTTTTAATAGCCTACAGTGTAATGATGTCATGGTTATAATTCTAGCAGTTGCAGCAGCAGTGAAAGCTTGGACTATTTTTTGCATATACTCTTGCAATACTTACAGAGTCCGGAAACCCTGGAAATATTTCTTCATGTTACTTAGCTCTTTGGCCAGTTAACTCTACCAATTCCCTTCTCATGTATGTTTTTTTCTACAGCAGTTGAGAAATCCTGATGTACCTATTTCTATAAAATCTTACTTGCAGATACTAGGGCCAAGGAAGGATTCTCAACCTCACCAGAACTTAGTAGTTTAGTGAACGCTAGCATGGCAATGATTAGGGGTGGGCTTTGTATAGAAGTTTGACCAATTGATCCACAAAGCACTTGTTATGGTTAGACAAAAGTCTTTCAGGTGAGACTAAGTTTCAGTATTTTAGTTTATGGGTTTCATTTTTCAGATCCTCTAGGTTTAGGTTTAAAAGTAAACATTGTTTTCTGGGACCTTTTCCTCTATACACACAGGATTTTGTTTTTCTTGGGTTCAATAAATGTATAACTGGACTCCAAAACACTGAAGGATTAATCCTTTTCAATATGCAGTGTGTGTTCAATGTGCAGTGCAATATGCATTGATCTTCCCGGGGAAGATCAGTGAGGCGGTGAGTTTGGAGATCACTGGTTCTGGCTTGACAGTGTACCCAATACTCCAGATATCTTAGATTTTCCACGTGATTTTCTGATCTCTTTCGTTCATGTTTATCCATCAGAGCAATCTCTGTGTTCTTTCTTTGACCAAGGGTGCAGGAATGTGTTGCAAACTCTCTGGTGTTTAAAATGTCTTAGGTTTTACATATCCTTAGATGTGAATATAAAATTATCTGCGCACCAGTAACTTAAAACTGAAAAGATAATTAAATAAACAAAGTGAAATATCCTTCTAGCTTAATACTTCTAGTTCAGTACTTCTGAAACTAAATACCAAAAGGCTAAGCTTCAGAAAAGATGATGTCTGAAAGGTGAATTTCCATGTGATATCCCCAGGTAATATACCCTTGTCCCAGTCACCTCAGTTGCTCTGTCTTGACAGGAATGAAGATCATATTTTCCTTATCTAGGTTATTAAACCTATAGCTGAACTAGTTTTTAAATATGAAAAACTAATTGTTACAGCAAGAGGCAGTCACTCTTGTTTATACCACAGGGTAAAGAATTGTGTCTTTCTAAAAGATGCTACAGTCACTTAAACCTATTAAGACTTTGAAATGAGGGCATCGTCATCAATCCAGCATGGATTTTTGCGCCTCTGTTCTAGCCATTAGCTTTACTAAAAAGGAAGATTGGTGCCCTCCTATGACATAAAAATAATAATCAGCAGGCTAACCTAAAGTCTGCTTATCAGGGATGTGCCATCTTCTCATATTGCTAACAATGCCATTTATAGTACATTAGGTGCCAGGAAAGAAAAAGATAAATCTGTCTCAGATCAAGGTAGGACTAGAATTTCTAGGGTTTTCAGCACTGACATGAAAAGATTGTTGAAGGGCAACACAACATGAAGTACTGTTTTATTATGAATATACAGCTTACTGCGCATTCATAACTTCAGATTTGATGCCTGGTTATGTAGTATCTTTAGGGTATTTGGAAGTACCCGAAAGAGTCAATAGTTAACAAGAATTAAGCCATCAAGTCCCAGAACGAATAAAAGTGAGATTAGTTTGAGCTGTGAAAGGTTACATGCTGCACGGTTACTTTCTCTGAGTGATAGTAAACGAATGGATTAACACATTTCCTTTATTGCAGCTGGAATTGCCTATATAAAATATAGTGTGCCCCATGTGATCATTTTTAATAAAAGACAGAAATCAAATTCAGGTTTGTTAAGTGCGAGTGAAATCATCTGACGAATTTTACATTTCTATTCTGATAGCTTAGTTCCATGGAATAAGACGTTTAAAGTATTCTTTTTTTTTTAATATCACAGCAGTGCATATCCTACACAAATGTAGCTTCTGCGTACCTAACCACACACCTGAAATTTCCATTGCCATCATTATTTCCATATGGAATGAACCATGAACTTCTACTGTGAACTCCTCCAACCCGAGGAGTAAGGGAATTTACATTAATTCTGGGCTTGATCCAGATCTATATTTCAGCCTTATATTAAAAAGGCCGTGTAGAGGCAAGAGAGAAAAAAACCCAATGTACTGAAATAAAAAGCACTACTGAAAGCCCTTGTCATGCCCTCTTCTAACAAAGCAGAGATCAGATACAATGTGTGAGGTATCTTAACTCCTTTCAGATCATACATAAAATTGCAATTTGACTTACTGGATATTTCATATAGCTATTAATCTGTCTTTAAGGTTATACGGTCTTCTTCACTGATGCTTGTGGGTGCCTCCATAACTATACAAAAATAGCAGTAACAACAGCTGTTCTTCCTTCCCAGCTTGTTGGAGAAATACTGTGTTGTATTACTGTGATTTCAAGCACGCAGAGCTTAATAAGGGGTTACAAGACATTTTCCATGCTGTTTCGAGTATCATTGGTCTCTGGTCATTCTTATTTTTTGCTGGCGTGAATGCCTTTGTGCATCCAACACTGAAAGAGATCTTAGTTTCACTGTCCAGATCTTCTCAGTATTAGCCAATGGTTTCACTGGTCCATTAGAAGGTAGATATCACTTGGAGAGTAGCCTTTTGGGGGAAATAAAGGCTACTTCCACAAACTGCTCTGAATGCAAGACAGAGACTTTATCTTCTACTGCTTTCTAAGGAAGAGACGAAGCTCTGAGCAGCAGAGAGAGACATCTAGGCAATTAGGTTGTTGCTTTGCTGGTTTTTAACAATATCTGAATTTTTAAAGACAATAGCTCTAGATGCAGCTTGGAGGTTCCAATTGTGCCAAGGATTGCTAAACCCAAAACTGGCTCTGACAGGAAGAAACAGCACTTGTGTGTAAAGATCCTTTATAGAACGGAGGATCTTTAGGGTTTTATGCCCATTTTGAAATTCAAAACTATTGAAAAGGTGTCAATATGATTATCAAACTAAGATCATCTCCAGTGCTCAAGAAAAGGCAAGTTTTCTGGATTTCACTTCTTATTGGCATGATCTAATTTTGTGATTGAACCACCCGACTTGTCTGTACTTCAGCCACTTGCTCTTTTTCTAGTTTCACAGCGGCATCAAGAAACTTGCCTTGTAGCAATGCTGGGGCTGGTCTTTTGATGGAACATTGTTCCCACTGCGAGCTTTTTATCTTTGCAACTTCTTGAAAACAGAAAAGTGTGGAGCCTACAAATATCAAAGATCCTGTAGGAGAAATGATGCATTTCTGTTATCTAAAACACATGAAAGGATGATGCTTTAGAGTGCTGCTGCAAAAGGCACAGACTGTTGTTAAGAAGGGAGCTGCTTTTGCTAACTTAGAAAAGCACATAGTTACCACACAGATTCTACAAAGCTCCTGAAACTCAGCCAAACTTTGGGAAACCTACCCCCACTGGAGGGGATGATGCAACTCCTACTGACAAGGTCAGGCAAATGCTGGAAATATCTTGTGTAGATTGTTGTTCTCTTGGTGTTGTGCAAACATCGACTTTTCAAAGCAGCATGATATTAAGGGCATAGGCAATATGGAAGATGCAGACCGAAATATTTTGGATGTGTCTGGATCTGGGCTCTGCTAGGGAGTCCAAACACAAAGGTTTTAATGAATCACATGCACCAGTGTTGGTAGGAAAGGATGAGTTAGCCCCTCCTTTGTTAAAACACACAATGAAAATTCACAGCATGTGGAAATTATTTTTATACAGCAGAAAGAAGCGAGAGGTTAGTAACCTCAGGGGTGCTATGTAAATCTTTCTTTTGGGAGGCAAATGAAGTCTTTGCTGCTTTAGAGGTTATTATTTGCATTCTGGGATTTATCATTTGATGATTGCAATTACGGTGCAAGTAATGTTTCAGGGCCTTGAGAGTAACAGTTACTCGTGTAGACTACGGCTTGTAGACCTGAGCCCCAGAATATTAGTGTCTCATGGGGACTCCTTGCTCACAACCTGTTATTGTGTTACTGACTCCAGGACAGGAGAGGACACATCTATGTATTGGCTCTTCCTCACTGTTTTTGCAGCATATAAATTCTAACCATTGTTGTATTTTAATTTGAAGCCTAAAATATTAGAAGTGCGCACCACTTAACATGGCTGTTGGCCAGAGCAATTTCTAAAACACTGATTCTTTTTCTATAGGGACATGGTGCTACTCCCACAGGCAGCTGTGAGGAAGCAACAGGTACACAGTTCACTTCTCCGCTAGACTCCCCTGCCTCCCATGATGAAGACTCTCCACCCTCCCAGCTTTTATTAATTGAGATGAGCCAATGACAAAGGTAAATGGTTATATCTTTTCGTTTATTATGGGTAGCTGTACTGCAATGTAACGTGTGTGAAATGAAACATGGAGTGTCATGAAACCTGGGCTTCTTCTGCTTTTTAGTCCAGAGAGAACAAAATGTGGTAAAGGATAAAACATCTCTCAAATTCTGTTAAGAATGTTAAAATAACAAGTGTCATTAAAGGATGGATAATAAGTATTACTATACTCATTATTACTAAAGAAAAAATTAGAAAATCAGAATAGCCAGATTAGGATTGGCTGTAAGAGGGTTACTACAATCTACTCTGTGAAAGTCCAGATACTGAGTATACACTTACCAGCCTATAGGTAAAAACAGGTAAAATTTGTGTAAATTCAAACTCTTGGTTATATTAGTGGTGGCTGATAATTTTGCAGAAAATGGGATTTCATGCATCTAAATTAGAAATGGTAATGTTCTAAAACGGTTAATGTATGAGTGCCATGGCCACAGCAATATGCAATCACTGTCAGAATCTTCTCTCTCACTGGCAGACAGCACAATAGAAAAGGGAATGGAAAGGTCAAAGCTGCAACTGATTCCTCACAAAGCAAAATATCTAGTTCAGGGAGAAAGGGATTTTTCTGAATCTATGTGCAAGTTCTTTTGGCCTTTTTTTGTTTTAGAGCTTTACCATGAAAGATGCAACTCAAAAATCAGTGCTGTTACTAGTATAAAACTACTGAAAGTGATGTTTTAAGTAGGTTTATGTTGCTTCCTCTAGGTAAAGGTGTTTGCAGGAGGAAGGGTAGGGAACACAGTAGATAACTTTGTAGACAAAAATGGGAGGTGATAGGACTTCTTTGTGGAATTTCAGGTTAGTCCAAATAGAGGCTTCCTTAATTTGTCCCGGTAGTTTAGTTTATTCAGGGACTACTGTGTCATTTGCCTATTCTCCCACAGTCATGTTACTCTTCTTCTGCTAAGCTAGAAGATGCAGAGGCAAAAGTTAACATTATGTATGCAACTTAAGCTCCTGAACGACTTCCCTGAGTTAAAAGTGAGATAATAATATGATGAGCAATGAACCCTGCAAGATAGCGTTATTTCTACTTTTCTGGTACAAGGAACTGCCTTCCTGTACTTTCTTGTAAAACAATAAGAAAGGTGCTACAAGACAGCTTATATACATAAAGTTGCTCCAAGTCGTGCGGCAAATCAGTAACATTTTGACATGTGCGGAAACACTCTGATGTGTGAGACATTACCTGTACATTAATCCTCAAAAGGACATTTTCGTACCATTAAGCTAAATAACCAGGGTGGAGCCATGATGCACATATGAGCTCTTAATATGCAGTCCCTTCTGCAGTACGTACTTTTTATTTTTACTTTTTTCCCCTCTACAAACATAGAGGGCAAGTGTAAATTAGCGAATAACAAGCTTTAGAAATGCATTGTGCAGAACAATACGGTTCTTTTCATCTGCAATGTTGCTAATCTGTCAAAAAGTGGGAGGGAAAAGAAACACTTTAAACTCTCTGCTTCTACTCCAGAAATGGGGAGATCTCTGCCAAGCAGAGGTGTTACACTTTCTAATCTAATGGAAATCAGTTGAGCCAGCTGAGAGTAGTTCATGTTGTACATTGTTATCTAAAAGGACTTTTGCTTTCTAAAAACCTCTAACAAATCACATCCCTGTTTCTTGCCTATTACCAATGTGGTTAAAGTGACTGATAGAAGCTTTTTGCTTTGAGTAATTAAAACATTAACTGAAAAACAAGCACACATGCAGATGCAACACGTCTATGTCTGTGTGAACATAGACATAGAGATATCACTAAAGTCTCTGTCATCTTAACTAAACCAATTAATGTGGAAGTTTTATCACTATGCTTCCAATACCGCGGCTAGTGATTTCCGCATAACTTCCTACTACTCAAAGTGTTACGGCTCTGGGGAAAACAAACCTCACATTGAACATTTTTTTTTCTTTTGACTTCATGCTGAAAAATAGTGTTTATCTTACTGGAGAAGTAAAAGTTAAATGTATTGTAGATTTCTGGGCAAGGAAATGGATATTAGATTTCAACACCTTTGTTCAGAGGAAGCTTTGTCTTCCATGTGTTGTAATTCAGCAATATGTAATAGGATTTGGTTCACTGTGTCTGATTGCGATACTTGATTGCTTCTCTTTCCTATAATTAATTTAGATATCCTTACAGTGGGAAAATATCACACAATCGCAATATGCCTCAGAAAAGGCTTTTCTTCCTTAAATGAGAATGTTAGGAACAGCCTGGAGGGAAAAGTTAAAAGATTAAAAGAAAAGGATCAGCATGGAGGCTTCTTAACGAATACCTCATTAGGGTCAGAAAAAGGGAACCAAAGGCAGAAAAGAAAGAAAACAGTATGAGAAACTGGTAAAGTACAAGAGTTTATTCAGACCAAAAAAATCTTTTAAAATGGTAATGCAGCTAAGCCCAGGAGAAGTTAGTATCATTGTAAATGTTACTAAGTATAACATGGAAAACGTAGAGGCCCAATAGCGCTTTCACTTGCACAAAACTCCTGTTAAGGGGAGATCATTATGAGGACTAGAAGAACATCTGAGTAGCCAAATATAAAGACAAGCAAAGTATCTCTGATTTTTGTACAAGTCAATTGGACTAGTGAGGTGCTAAGGGGTTAATCAAAGAGAATGGAAGGTCAAATACAGACACCTTAATTCGTGTCAGTGTGAAAGTATTATCACCCATGAAAAAAAGAAGGAACTGT
This sequence comes from Chroicocephalus ridibundus, assembly GCF_963924245.1. Lineage (NCBI taxonomy): Eukaryota > Metazoa > Chordata > Aves > Charadriiformes > Laridae > Chroicocephalus > Chroicocephalus ridibundus. Next base: position 47,036,936 of record NC_086289.1, read on the forward strand.
GATCCCTAGTGCTTTGTCTGGAAGGCGGCACACTTAATAGAATGATACCAGAAAAGATGTTCTGCCAAATTTGTACAGCTTGTTTCCTGGTTTGTTTTTGTTTTTTGTTTTTTTTTTTTTTTTTTCCCAAAGTAAAATTTATTGCTCTATTTTGAAAATAAAATTCATTAGTGAACTCTCTTTGCTGTCCTGGCTCTGAGATGTTCCTTGTGGATACTGAGCACTAGCAGTAGCAAAACAAAGGCGGCTGTTACAGCCAGAGTGCGAGCTAAGCTGTGATGCTGTGAATCAGTGCATCCTCAATGCAGTGCAGTCTTACTCTCAAGCAAACTTAACTGCACAGACGCCTGGAAAGGGTAGCGCTGTGCCCTCCAAAAGGTGCCACATGAGCTTTACTTTAGTGCTAGGAAAATTACCAACTGAGCTGAGCAAATGCTTGGATGTGTGGCTGTCCTGTACTGACATGACTTTTTTTGATGGTATGTTTAAGGACATGGAACACCATCATAAAATGTATTTAAAAGCAAAATATTTTTGAACCCTTTCCTTTGAAGTGCTTTTTAGGAAGGACATAGGTAAAGAAATAGCTTTTACCTGAAATAAAGCCTGATTTGAGAAAAAGAAAATCTGTAATTGTCTTATGGTAAGCTGCTAATAACAAAGCCAAAAGGAAAATAATAAAGACAGAAATCTAACAGCAGAGCTAGAGTCCCACTTTGAAAACAGACGTTGATTCCTGCCCCATGCTTTCTATTTCTTATTGTTGTACATTAAGTAAAGAACCTGAGGAGGAAGGAAATCCTGAGCAACTGCCAGAAAATTGAGTGGTAGGAGACTAACTCTTAGACTCAATGTACCTCATGGGGAGAACGGGGGAAAAGAAAATTGTATAAAGTTTTAGGCTTGGATAACAAGAATGGGGGGAGAAAGGAGAAAAGATGAAAACCAATAAAGAAAAAGATGAAAAGGCACCAAACATCCTATAAACTTGGATTGGGAGGGGCATGCATGGTTCCTCAATAAACAAGTTCAGGCTGCATATTTGTACATTATGTGCTGCCTGCGTCAAGCAAAGGGTCTGGCCAGGCTGTGATAATGCTAAAGCAGGGTTAAATGGAAGTTAACTGCCAACAGAACATTTTTTAAGGAAAGTCAACTAGTGCATTTTTCTCCCATGCGTAAGCCCCCCAACATAAAAGTACAGCTGTTCAGTGGTTTTCTGTAATGTTTTACTATTTGTGTGGGTCCCTCTGAGCTAGAAATGCTGAGGCACAGTACTCTCACTCAGTGTATCCCTCTCAATTTTCAGAAAACTGAGGGATGCTGCTTTATTTTCTGTTTCTGCTCCTATACTTCATCTACCCATTATTAGATTCAATGAGCCACTGATCAATCAGTAACTGACAAACTTGTGACCTAGAAGTAAAGAAAGGTATAGGCAAATTATCTGAAATTAGGCATTCAGTTAAATCATTCTTTGTTCTGGCTGTAACTCTAATTATAGCTTTCACCTCTAACAGTGAAATACTGTCTAAATATTGACCTAGCCCAAATTCAGTACCAGTTTCTCTAGATATTGCCAGTTACCTTTTGCAGTAGCCTGCTTTTTGTCTTGTCTTCAATCATGCCACTCACTGACGCATTGCCAATCTGATCTCACTTTCCTGCTGTGAGGTCATCTTCAGTTATTACCCATTTTCTGTGCCTGTAAGAGAAATGCTACTCAACTACAATAAAAGGAGATAAACACCACAAATAGTTACCAAGCATTCTAGCTAGCGTTGTTATATAGCTGATACCTGGACAGTTTTGCTATCAAACGAAAACCAAATGGAATGAAAATTGTAAAAGACAGTTGACAGCCCCAAATCTGTAGTTCTTTCAGATGATGGGGCAACAGAGAATACTAACAGCATGCTATTTGGGGCGTGATATTTTCCTACCCTTAGTTGCAATTCACTTGAAAGCTCAAGGTAATTTTACTATAATCCATCATTTATCTGAAGATAAGGCCATAAATGATCAGACCAGCCATTCTATTTCATATGTGCTTTGTCTCAAATAAGCACAGCTGTTAGGGCTTAAGAGTCAAGATAACTTCTTTTCACTTGTTTGTTACAGTTGAGGTAAAAAAAATAATCAAGAATAAGTATCATAAGTCCCCTTGTTTGCCAGATTTGTTAAAGTCCCTAAAATGTTCAGAAATGACACAGATTCTTCTAGAGTACATCTGTCATTATTATATTTTTTTGGAAAAGGATAAGTTTTAGAAGATGGTACAGAACATGCCGAGTGCTCTGAGTATGATGACTATCAGTGAAAGTGATCTTAAGGGACAAATCTGTTGATAGAAAGGGAACTAAAACCAATATTGTGATTAGCAAAAGCTTACTGGCTTGCTTTTCACTGCAGGGTTTTTTAGACCAGAAGGAGGAGACAGAAAATGATACTGTGATTAGTAACTTTCTGTGCAATAGCAGCTGTATATAAGAAAACAGCTCTGCTGGAGCTTTTCTGATCTTGAGGCTGTAGCACTTGGGCCCCATACACGAGGTTTATACATCTTTAAGCTCTAAGAGTCAGTTATGTTGCCACCTACTCAAAACTCTGCAACTTATTTGAACTCACCTTGTACACATGACAAAATGTTAACTTTGCATAAAATCTTAATTCCAGAATCGTTTTCTTAATCACCTGGAAAAATGTATCACACTTCTAGAGTGGAACCTGTCTTGATAACTAGCTGGGGTTCAATTCTCAGCAATAGCAACCTGTTTATTCCTGTTAGCATGGTGGAAACTAACCCTAAAATAGTGTGAAAAGAAAAAAGTTAGTCTCCCCTCCACTTTCCCCTCTCTTCATAAGGGAACTGCATTTTCCATTTTGTCTTCAGAATTCCATGAGATTTCTAAAAACTTCCCTTTGTGATGCTTTGCAATTTTTTCTTACCTAGGTCCTCAAACCTGATGCTAACAATGCAGAGGCTAATATTTTAAAAAAATACCATAGTCTCCCTTAGGACAAACTGCCCAAAAATCAGAAATGCTATCCAAGAATACTGCAAAATTGTTAATTAATATTTGAGAGTAACATATGGTAAAACACATTATCCGCACCACTGCACTTCTGATGGAATTGTTGCACAACTGAGAGCACGAGGCACAAATATCAGCAAATAAGCTAGATAAGGCTTAAAAACTGAAACAAGATTACCCAAAGACTAGAGATTTACCTGTACATGCAATAGAGCCTACAAGTAGACTGCCGTGGGCCTGTAACGGCCAGACTATACCCTGACCCAGTCCTCGCAGCTGTAAACCAGAAGTCTTACCAAACTTGTAAATCTGAAATGATTCTGAGATTATACTTCTCTTTCTGGAGAGAGATGATGGTTTAAAATCAATGAATCTAAGAATTTGCAAGGGATTCTGATGCATGATTACTCTTTAACTAGCATTACAGTCTAGATTAATCTCTGCTCTGTCATTTATCGGGGCAGGTCTGATCCTATTCCCTGTCAAATAAGTAGTCTCTTTCACTCAACTTGTGCCATTTCACTTAACTGCCCGAGTCTCCTTCATTATAGCTAAGGAAACAGCAACGGTGGTTTTGTTTAAACTTTCAGACATCTCTTCATGTTAGTGCTTTGGCTGCCAAAGGAGATATGTTGCTGGGTTGCTAGCATTCCTGTCACAAATAGGCGAGGGCTGATTTTGCTTTGCTGCCCACCCCAGTTCTCCTAACTTCGCTGTTTGGCCGCTTTCTCTGTCACATCTAATATACTGCCCTAGAAGAGCTATTCATATGCTGATGAAACTTGATAACCTGTTTCCACAACTCAGCTTTAAGTATAACATATCCAAATTTAATTTTAGTTTATTTTTCCTCTTATTGAGGTGTGCCTGGGAAGATAACCATTACATTCAGGTAAAAAAAAAGCACAAGATTAACCATGTAATGTGAGTCAGACACAGTATTTCGTTAAAATAATGCATAAATACCCATGTTTTCTATCCAACTCAGGACAGAATGTGATTTTCTGTGAACTCACCAAGGCAGAAAAGGAGACTTGAAGTGTGGGGAATAGAGATATATGCCAACCACTCAGAAACAACTGGATGCTTCTCACAGTGTGATTAGATGCCCTAAAATTTGGGCAGCAATAGCCACAGGAGAGATTATGAGTAGTCCTGGTGATGACACTAGAAGCTTCTGGACCTTAAGAATGTCCAGAGAAAAAAAGAGAAGTAGCGAGCAAATGAGAGTATTCTGTGACTGCTTAAAACATTTTCAACTAATATTATACTTTTGAATAAACAAGAATTTAACTAGGAAACTGTAATGAGAGTTTGTAGTTTATGTAATCTTAAATTACCAGATTAATTACTGGAGCTGTAGTAAGGAACCACAGGCAGTGCCAGAGAAAAGGAGTACCTAAATGCGTTCCTTCAACAAACACAGAGGATAAAATTACTGCAGTGCGGAAAACTTAGGAGTGTAGAAAAATGCAGTGAGTACCCATTATCCAAAATAAATTTTTTAATGGGAATTAACTCTGACACATATCTCCACATTTGCAAGCACAGTCCATACGTTTTAACAGAATTATTCTAGAAAGTGTAAATAAATCACCATGTTTACATCCCACATCTGCCCCTGTTTTTATAGTACTAGAAACAGCAAAAAGAAGTGAGATACATTTTCAGATATTTAATACAATTAAAGATAATAATACTCATTCAGCGGGTGACACAAATATAAATCATGCACCATCTTGTTCTAAGTGGACTGCAAAAAGCAGGTTGTAGAGTTGTGACACTTTAAACCTAAAGGCAGCGCTCTCCTCACTTCTGCAGTGCTGTGGCTACTGGCATTTCAGGCTGGTATTTACTGCCTTTTAAACCAGTAACTTCTAGCTGCAGTTTGCACCTGCTGTCCAACCCAAGCAAGGTATGTTTCCAAGCAGGAACACAGGAGATTCCCTGCTCATTGCAGGTGGGTTGGACCTGTAAAGGTTCCTTCCAACTTTCCTCTCTTAATCATACAGGACCACTTTGCTTTCTCAGTTTAGCAACACAAACTAAGAAGCACTCCATAGTATTAACTGATTTTTCTCTGCTATGTACTTCAAATTGTAGAGAGGAAAGGCGGACAGAAATAGCATATTCCTGCTGGAAGGGCATATAGTTAAAACTCTTAATACAGGGCAAAAACCTAATTTGTACGCACTTCATAGTTTTGAAAGATGCTGTAATTTAAAAGATTGTGGTGTCAACAAGTGAAATGGGCTGCCACAGTCAGCAGAGTGAAACATTTGTCTGACAGTGAAACAGAGCTAAAAGAGCCTTTCTACATCAGCATGGTAATTACCTGCTTCAGGCCATATTCAATCCTCCTATTCAGGCAAAAATCTAATCATGTTAGCGGTGTGGGTTCATGAAAGTGAAAAGAGAAGATACCCACACGGAGCCCCCATCCCCCCTAAAAATAAAATCCAACAACCTAAACAAAACAGAAGTCTCTCTTTAACCTCATCCCTTTTTGGGGCTTGTATTTTACTGAGCCCATTAGGAGCCTGTCCCATGCCATGCAACACAACACAATCAAAACAAGGACTGCTACTTATGAAAGTGATGGAAATTTACAGTGAGCTGTAGCCTGCTCTGGCCAGAATCCTGCTGCCACTTATTGCCATATGTCTCATTAATTACAGGGGGTTTGCAGAAATATGGACGTGGACATAACATAATCCTACAAATTTACTGTTTATAATCCAATCTGATTGATTTATCCAGCTACTGATGTGCGAGTGGATTGGCTCAGATGAATACAGGGCTTGTGTGCCTGTAAATAAGTGATAGCATTTTAAGTGTTTTAGCATATGGAGAGCGGGAGGACAGTAAATATGTTACAGGGTGTCACCTGAACATGTTGAAGAACTCTAGTCCAGTTTCATTTTTCAGTCCAAACTAAGCTTAGGAGCTGGCCGATAAAGAGGGGGGGAAAAAAGAAAACAAACAAACAACAAACACCCCCCCATTTTTAACTAAAGTTTAATCTCTGGTTGTAGATCACTCCATTTTTTTTTTCTCCTGTACGAAGAGGGATAAGTCTGGTTACGGAGCGTGTACGCTACAGAATTTTGATGAAACCAATCCTAGTTGCTAATAGGTGTAAGTTGTTCGCACAAAGTCTAGAAAATAATCAGCATTGATTTTAGTGATTTTTTTTTTTAATTATTATTGTTAATTTCTATCATGGGCTTAGCACATTAATGAAAATTTCAAGTGCTCATCTAGATGTTGCCTAGCGCTAGCAGGGCTGCCTCTCCTGGGCTGCTGGGAAGAGCCTTGATGGTGAGAAGGTGTCACTGCTCCAAGCGCTGTGCCCTCTGTCAAAGGCTGCCTTTGCTCTAGCTTCAAACTGTTGACGAGACACCAGAGCTCACACACGCGGTGCGGCTGACAGCCTGTGGGACACTTCGCTGTCTCCAAAATAAACCTGTGGGGTGGGCCTCGCAGGGCGAGCCAGGGCGCAGAGCTTATGTGCCTGCTCTTTGTCCGGCACGGAGCCTTCATCTAAACAAAGTATAAATTCAGCGGGAGGCTGTACCAGACACCGCGAACACCTTCCTTCCCCCGGGGCCCGGCGGCGTGGTCCCAAGCGGCCGGCGGGACGGCAGGCTGCCGGCCGGGCTCCCGCGGCAGAGCCGGTGGCGGGCACACGGGGGCGGCCGGCGGGACGCGCCTTACCTGGCTCCGCGGAGGGCCGGCCCCGGGGCGAGGAGCGGCCGCAGCCCGGCTGGGGCGGGCGGCGCAGCCCCGACGGCGCTGGCTGGGCTCGGCTGGGCTCTGCGCGCTCTCCCTGCCCGGCCGCACCGCTCCTCCCGCTCCCTTTATAGCGAGGGGCGTTGCAGCCCAGCCCAGCTCGCCCGCTGTCTCTCCCCACCCATCTCCCGGGACAGACCCCTCTGACCGGTCTCCCTCCCACTTCCAGTCCTTTTCCTACGCCACCTCCTCGCCCCGCGTCCGCCGGCGCGCCTGCAGCCAGAGCGCCCCCCGCCCCTCCCGCTGCGGAGGCCGCCGGTCCGCATCCCTCCGCCGGCAGCGAGGACGTGCCCGAGGCGGGGGGAGGACGGGCAGGACGGGTGTCTCTCTTCATGGTAGTGCAGAGCCAGCGCCCAGGGACCCGTGGGTACTTCGGAGGAGGGCGAGTGCCAGCCAGAGCCGGGCTGCGTGCGTAGTGCGAGGGATGGGCATGGGGCGCCCGCTCCTTCCTTTTGCCTTCAGCTTTGTGAAGTAGGGGTTGCAAGCGGTGTACAAACTTTTCCAGTTTTTCTAGGAATCCTCCAGGCTGCCTGTAAGCACAACTGAAACGTTCAGATCATCACTAGTGAAGCTGCAATATATGTCAAGTTGCCATAATAAATCTGTCAAACTTTATTCTCTGGGAGTAGAGGGGAGACGGAAACAGGGATGTTAAATCCCCTCGGAATACATACATGCTCTTCGTGTCACTGCTGGCTGACATTAAAAAATGACTTTGTGTATGAGGGATTGTTTTTTGTTTATTTGTTTGTTTCTCTCTCTTCTTGATCTGGTAAACAGGACAGGGAGCAACTTTTCAGGCAGTATTTCTCATATTCTCATCAAGTTCTGTTTTATTTTAGGGTCACCTGACCATAGTTATGGACAGAGATAATTCTTCCAATGGGAACTGCACAACTGCAGATTGCTTTCTAATCTTTTTATACACCTGGTGTGTTTTTGAAGGCCCTCTTAAGGAAGACACCATGACCTAGGATGGTAATATCTTTCAAGGGTTGGCAGTCTAACTTTACTGTGGCTAAGAGTAATTAGGATCTACCTAGTGACAGTGATAGGAGAGGGCAAATCAAGAGGAAACATTTGGATTCTGCAGTAATAACAACTTTAGCTGGAATAATAATTGCTTTTCAGCATCTGCACATGTATAATCGGCAAGGTCTTGTCTGGCTATAATTTGTTTTTGAAAGTCTGTTAGCTAAATCAGAGGTTCAGATAGAAATGCAGAACTGAGGCACATTACATGAACTTAATTGTTCCAAGCTGTGTCTGGTGGGCCACGAGTGCGTTACATGAAGGCACTAATTCACCTGTGACATAATCTTGTCTTGATCTTATTTATGTCGCGTCAAGAAAAATCATCTGCATTTTCATCAGAACAGCAGTCAGGATCGAAACAGTCTATATTGGCAGCGTGCTGCCCTCCTGCCACTTGGGGAGTTTGTAATAGGCTTCCTCTCTGAAGAGATCGTGCTGAGTTATCTTCTAATGATGAACCATGTGCATGTTCACAGATTTATCATGACAGGGACTGGAAGCCACTTGCCAGTAAGTGCTATTCAGGCCTCTACAGTCCCTGAAGCCAGCTACAGCAGTGCGCTTTTATTCCCATATATGTTGTTGGTTGTGTTACATCGGGCTCTTGACATATGGGACACATTTATTCTATCCAAACAATTCTTTGTACATGTGTGACTGATTACAAAACTCTACTGAGTATCAATGTATTTGGCAGTTATTGCACAATTCTGCCTCGGTCTGTTCTATGGTAAAACCTGCTGGATGAAGCTGATGGGGAGGACACCTCCGTAAGGTGATGCTTGAAGGGATTTGTCCTCTAGTGGTCTTTCCGTCCTCCTAGAGCTGAGCTGAAGGAACTGAAGCCAAATCCCAATGCCAGCATCAAACACTGGCTACTTAGAGTCACAAAATGCCTCTGGATGTGCGAACCACTTCTGGAGATCAGTTGTTCCCTTTATTACCTTCTATCATCCCTTCTGTTCAGGAAAGAGATGGGGAACATAGATGATAACTGTATTTTTAACCAGAATAAAATTTAAAAAATAAACTTATTTTTAAATTGGATTCTTTTTGTAAAGATGCACGTAAAATTGAATTTGGGTCTGCATCTCTCTGTTGAGTTCAGTCCAGCTCTGTGGATGTGCACAAGAGAGAAGATGTAATTTCATGTAATTTGGGGAAAATCTCCTCATTACCACAAGTTTTGTGTCTGGAATCACAGTGACAGCATTGTAACATGATGAACATTGAAACATGCACTTTCTGTAGAAATGTGTTTCACAGGAACAGTGAATAATGGACTTGATGACTAGAATTCTGTTTTCATTGCACTGCTGTAAATAAAGAGGTTTCTTCCCACCAGAATTGATTGAGGTGTCTATAATGCAGAAAGGGCTTCACAGAGCAGATTTCATTCTACTGCTTGTATTAGAGCAAACAGCTGTCATTAAGAAGGTGACTGGACTGGGCAATTTGATTGCTATCAAATCAAATAGATAGCTCTCCTAACAGCAATCTTTATTAAAATCACTAGTACTATATTGAGAATAAATTGTTTAAAGCAAATCTTTATTGGGACTTCAAAATCCCATTGCCTTTAAAGCCCTTTGATTTTTAGTAAGTAATACATTTGGAATGATTCTCCTCTGAACCTTTTGGTTGTGTTTTTTCACATTTTCAAGATTTCCTTTTTCCTGCAAGAATGAGAAGTAGGAAATCATTTTCCTTGTTGAAAGATGATGTTCCATACATAGATCCCCATGCATCTGGGTGTCAAGAGCCAGCCCTGAGGAAAGCACCACACGTGGTGTGGCATGACGCTTCTATTCATTATATTCTTTTGTATGTATTTCTTATGAATTTTCCCACTGTTGCTTGTCTCAGGAAATAGATTGGACTTTTGCACATAGAATATAGCTGTGCATTTGCTTGGAAGAAAACGTGTTATTTAGAGGTAGGTCTTTGCCTGTACTGGAAACCTGTACATGTCCTGGTAGCAAGCTGATTTGAGTATGCTGATGACTTGCCTGAAGACAAGAGAATTTATAAATACATTTTTAGGAACACTTCTTGTCAAAAGACTCTCTTCCTGCCATAATGAGTATTTCAGTCATATCCTGTTTACATATCTAAACCTTTTTCTGAGAAAAGGGATCAAGAATCGATCTTGAGTCAATGCATCTATTATTTAGAATTTTTCATCCTCTTTTGTCAAGGAACTGTGTTTTCGGAGTGTGTTCCCTTCCTTCATGTCTACTACAACTGAAGGTTACTGGAAAATGTTATGGAAAGAAAATTTTGAAAAAAAGGTAAACATAATTCTCACTGTCCTCCTCTTGATCCCAAACTTGTTCAGCTGTAGGAATAATGTTAGTAGCTTGTCTTGTAGGAATAGGGAAGTATATTGCTGTTGTCATCCACTCTCTATGTGAGACCATTGGAGACCACAAGGTTTTGCTAAGGCTCGCAGATTCTACTAAGAGTAATACGTATTTGTGTATGTGAGAGGAGAGCGTGGGAGAGAGAGAAACATCTTTTGGGACAAGCGAGGGAGGTCATTTGCAGACTTTTGAGCAGCAGCAGCGCTAATATCCACAAGGTTGGCCTCTCTAGAGCTATGGAAATTTACATTATTATTTTTTTCTGATGAGGTCCTTGAATAATTAAGATAGTTAATCTCTTTCCAGGAAGATATATGCTTTAACTTCTAGTCTTCCTCAGCTTGTATTCTTTAATTGTATCCCTTATAATCATTATAGCATACAGGAAAAAGGGAAGGTGGAAAATATGAAGACTCTAAGGAAGACAATGTTTTAAATCTCAGCATTTTCTCAAACTTTAAAGTTTAGCTTGTTTTATTTAATAGATAAATAGTAGGTTTTTTTGTTTGACTTCTACTGTGAATTTAGGAAGCTGAACTGAAAGAGAAGTGTGTGACATCCTCATTTTCTGAAGTTTATAAACCGGGGCAATTATGTACTTATTTTTATATCTAGATTCAGTTTTATTAGATCATTAGTTTAATAACAACAGCAGCTGCTTTAGTGGTTTGGACTGCTGAATTCAGTGGCAGATATAACATGTGTAATGGGCTTGTGGTGTAGGGGGTGCTGTGCAGGTGGCCAGCAAGAGCAGGCTGGCTGCCTTCTGGGTCTGCATTGCAGCGAGACAGTGCCAGACCTGTGGGTCCATAGTGAGCACAGTGCATCCAGCCTGGCACGGGCAGCTGCTAGTATGAACGGGAAAGTGTAGCATTAGATGGTTCTGTGGGCTTAGACTTAGACTCTTCTTTATTCCTAGAGTAAATCCATGCTTGATGAAACCATCAGGTGACCAGATTAATGCAGAACCTTGACACTTCTCTTGGAACTCTTTCTGTGACAGAAGGAAGCCGGCTACCTCGGTGTAAACTTCATGTTCCCCTATAGATGTTATTGGGGATCCCAGGGGAGTGAGAGGATCTGTAGGAAGCAGAGGTGACAGAGCCATGCCGTGTTCCCACTGATGACAGAGACCAGCCTCTTTTTGAGGCAGGGGTCTCCCCAGCAGCAGTGAGCTGGGAAGCAAGACCTGAGCCCGACGAGCCCAGACGCTGACAAGGCAGCATCCAGGGGCTGGGCTGGGCTCCCTCAGCTGTGCTCACGCCGCTCTGCAGTCCACAGGGTTGGGAAACCACGGTCAGCTCTTGGAGAAAATAACTGCAAAGAAGAATAATTTGGGAGATATTTTCTCTTCTTTTGCAGACTTTCTTAAGAGTTCATGACAGTTCAGTTCCTTTGCTTGAAAAATCCTAGATGGCAATCTTGAAATACGGTATTATTCAATGAACATTTACTACAGTCTTACCTCATTTCCATGGCTTCCCTTTTAGCTGATGGAGCCACAATCAGTGCAGTACACTCTTGCCTTCAGATGCGAGCACAGGTCAGGTTTGCAGGATGGGGAAAGAAAATGCAGGGAGGCTGGATTTGCTGCCTGTGTGCTACTCCACCTGCATAGTCACAGGAGCTGCTGCAGGACTGGCAGTTCCAAAATAGAGATACCTTTCTTCCTCTCTTCCCTTCTGGGCAAAATACCTGCTTCCAAACTGGATGTAAAGTAGACCTGACTGGGGCAGGCAGAGCCAAGAAGAGCCATCTTTTGAGTGCCTCTAAGAAATGTCAGGCTGGAGTAAAAGTATGTCATTTGTGAGAAGGCAGGTATTTGGGGTCCTTTATTTATCAAACATGTTGCTATGCTTTTGGAAATCAGCCTTATAAGCTTTAGTTTCAAATAGTGTTTCATCACAGGCACATATATCATTTAGCTTGGTTTTGCCATTTAAATCTGGTCTGGGGATGTTCACCTGTTCTGCATGATCGTGGCCATGTTCCTTCTGGGAACTGCCAGCAAAATGTTATATTTTAAATGTGTTTTCTAAAATGATACATGCTCTTAAATAAAGTGTTACACAGATCATGCCATTGAAAAGAATATTTTTACAAAATTCAGCACAAGACAGCGTGTGATTGTGATCCAAAAGTCTGTGAAGCTTGGCTCCCATTTCTGTCACTGACTGTTGTGTCTGTTCCAGATTCAGCTCTGATCTCCACACAACACCATGCTAGTGGCATCATTTATGTTTCAAGTGATACAAAAGCAGAAAATGAGCCAAGAAAGTATTCCTGTAAAAGGAATTACGTTTAAATTCCTTAGAGCTGGAAGCAGTGATGATGGTGGTGAAGTATGTTTGGAGAGGCTGTGTGATTTCTTCTCAGTATGTGATACTACGTGTGAATTGAATTGGGTACTGTTAGTGGGGGACCACATTATAGCCCTTCATTTACCCTTCCTGTGAGTAAATTCATCTCATCTGAAGCAAACTTTATGTAAAAATTATGTTCAGGGTAAAACTGAGTTAAAATTTGAAGGGAGCATATTAAATACTGAAATAGAGAAATAAAAGTTGTAAAATTTTTGATTACCGTATATGTGGTTCTTTTATTGTGCAGTAGAACAGGATGGTTTGGGCACCTTCTGTTGACACGTTAATGATTTAAGGTTCTTGTAGGTCATAAGAACTATCCCATTTAATTTTTAACTGATCGTAAAATTATCAGTTTCTGGAAAAGGCTGTGGTTATGGTAAAGCAAGTTGTTGTTTGCATTGCTTAATCATCCCTGAAAAATGGGTTTGGACTAATGTGTAATTAGTAATTTTTAAAATGTCTTTTCTCAAAACAACAAATAAGACTTACCATTGTGGTAATCTTAAATACAGTACGTATTCATAAAAACACATTTATACTTTGGAACAAGAGGAGAAACAAAAATGGGTGATTGAGCTGGCCTCTACTTATTGTTGGACCTAATCATTGTGATTGCAATTTAATGGACAGTGTGCAGTGTTATCAGCGATAATTACTATGTTAAAAACACTCTTCTCCAACCTAACTGTGGAAAGACTTAGAAGTCAGTTTTTATTTCTGGAATTCTGTAAATTTGCCAAGAATTACAGCTATAAGACCCTCTGAACGTTATTTACCATGTTCTTCAAGCTAAACAGAAGCACAAAAAGATGGATTTTCCTCTCTGGGCAGATTTCTTGGAGAAAACACTATTGGCTAGTTAGAAGGGTTTTTTGCCGTTTCTGAAAAAGAAATGTAACCAACATGAGAGTGAAATATGGTATTTTTAACACACAGGTATTGACCAGCTGCTTTTGCTTCTCTACTCAAAACCATCATTTTTTCCCTCCTTATTGGAGCATGTAAGAGTGAGGATAATAATTATTGTAGTTGTGACTGAACCCCCAATTGTTCCAGGCACATATTGGTCATCAACCTAACCCTGCCCAATTCCTGTGGGATGAAAACGGACAGGGCAGAAGTACTATTATCGTCATCTCACAGGGGAATTAGGCCACTTAATCACTCAGTAACTTGCTGGACATCCTCAGGAAGCTTATGGCAGAGTGAAAATTCAAACCCCCGACTGTCTCAGCCCCGGAGCAGTGCTGTCTGCAAATCACTATGGTCTGAGAATCAGCACTTTCTAATCAAGTTATTATAAGTAAGAGCAAACATTTTATAAAGTAAGATAAAAGGCAGCTAAATTCCAGTACTCCTCAGCTTTATAATGTTAAAAATAGGTGCAAGTTTCCAAGTATGGAGTGGTACCTCATCTACTGTAGAAGTAACCCTTCCTCACAAATCTGTGAGTTCAATCAAAATCTAATCAAAGTACCCAGTATGCTACTGAAAAGGTGTGTATGAGCTACAGAACCAAAGAGCTTGACTCTTCGTTGCCTTACGTCGCTACTTACACATATATATGGACTAAGCATAACGTCCTGGCAGAGCAAAAATGGAGGTAGTGTGAACATGTGAAAATGGGAGCTACATTTTGCAGGAATTCTCCACATTTCAAAATGTGTGTTCGTTCTGAACTGGGGCAGAAAGTTGGCTTCTCTTGTGAAGGGAAAAGTTTAGAAAAGACTGGCCTAGAATGATTGGATTGATTTGAAAGGTGAGAGTATAAAATCTTACACATATTGTGGTAAACCTAATACACAATAGTATGCTATGTTACTTAGGACAGTATGAAAACTAAAGAATATTTTTACCTTTAAAAACACAAAATTCCTTCATTGAAGCAACTTACCTGATCAGAATGATTCTATCATTGTATGAAGATCACTAATGAGAATTTCTCTTTTAGTGTTTCAGTGCATGTGAAATATTTGATTTGTTTCGATAGCATATGACTGTAGCACAAAAATACAAACTTTGAATAATCACCTTGGCTCAATGACATCTTTTTTGAAGGTCCTTTATACTTTCCTGACTCCCGTGAGTAGCTTGATAAGTATATTTGCTCTACCACCCTTTGCAATACAAAAGCCAACTTCTCAGTGCGTTGTATTGGTGTTTACGAATTTATTTTTCTAAAAACTGTGAATCTAGATCAACTGGCAATTTTCAAACACTCCACCAATTTGGAGTGTTTGCATTAGAGCCAGAACTTTGGTTTGGGTCCAAATTTCAAAGCATAAAATCCAGCGGAAATTCACAGATGTACGCATTCAGCCATGCATTCTGAAGTCCCTCCATTGTGGAGCTGGAAGAGCACCTGGGTGCACAGGCTGTGGCAGGAGGCTCCAGCTCCTGGACCTGCCCGTGTAGCAGGAGCTCCCCTCTCTTCTCTGCAAGAGCTCTGTGTTGTGGGGCTGTGACTTTTGGGGAAAAGACACGCCTGCTGTACTTTTTCTCTCAGCCCCACCAGTACATGTCTCAGAGGATGGAGGGCCCAGAGAAACATTACGGCACTGCATAAAAAACAAGTGTGAGCACTGCTGGGGCAGAGGGTGAGGGGACGCGGCTAATTAGTGGGGCTAACTAGCCCCTTGGAGCCATTTTCTTTTGCAGTTAATGAATGTCTAGAAGACCTAGTTATTCGTGCTAATTTTGATTGTTAATGGTCCAAAGAATCAGGACATATCTCTGTATGATTACATATGATTTAAAAGTCTAATTTAGGTGGCTGCTTGCTTTATTTAAATCTCGGCCCGAGCACACTGCCATCCCTATTAGTAAGTCATTAGCTCAGTGTTCTGGGACAGCCTGGCCAGGCCAGGGTGTGCCTTTGACACTGGGCTTTCATAGCTTTCAGATGTTACCTCTTTGCACTGCACGTTTTGGGGGCTGGGTTGTTTATCCAGACATTGACTGTTTTTCAAAAAAAAGTAAAACTAGTTCCTAGGAAACCTTAATGAACAGTAAGAACACATTAGTTTGTTCATCATTTAGATGACTTCAGCTTATCTACTGTGATATTTGTTTATTGCAATGCACTGGCTTAGTTTATTAACAGTGAACTATGCAAATACGGGGTTGAGAACAACAAACTACCAGAGGGATCACAACATGGTTATCAGGCTTTTTTTCTTTAAAATGTTTTTATTGATTAGGCCTATATTGTTAAGTTTTTAACAGCAAAGAATAGCAGCATTTAGAATGCTTTGATCTGTAGAAAATATGAATTACAGAAGGTGAATGACAGTTTCCTAAAGCCTCTCTTAGTGTACCTACAAAGAAACATAAAAAAGTATACACGTGTAAACTTATCTATATATACTTATTCTCTGTACACTTACATAAGCATATGTAAAAAAACATCCTGTGTATTATAATTTTCATTCAAAATCTTTTTCTCCAAAGTACAGATGTGTGGTTTTGATGTGGTTGCCTTTTATAGCAGGAGCTTGGACTACTAGGTTTAGGAGGACAATTCTTGTCATAATGAATGACGTGCTTAATTTTTTCCTCCGAAACATGCATAAAGGGTCAGGATCACTCTGTGTTACGCAGTCAGCAATCATTAGATGTTGAAATCATCTAATGGGTGATGTCAACATGTGAAATGTTGCTAAAATCAAAATACTAGCACAAAGACATAGAAATCCTTTTAGAAATGCACTGGATGAAATATATGTAATTCCTACAGGTAATCAGGGAGTGAGGCTGTATTTATGAACACATTTAATCATTAAGGTCAATTTTCAGAGAAGTCTGGGAAACAGAATGTGTTTCTGCCATTCCCAGTTTATATTCAGCCCAGAGCATGTTTTCCTGACCAATTTGCAAGGATTTGGATACCTGTGTTCCGAAGACCTGATGCAGCCCAGCTGGACCAGTGTTGTACCAGTGAAGGAATGTAGAGTGCTTTGAACAACTGGTGTAAAACATGCTTACTACCTCCCTGTTGTGGCATGTAATTCTAACACATAAGCACATAAAAATCTTAGTGGATTGATACTACCCTAAAAACCTCTGTTTAAAAGTGCCATGTACATGTCTGTTCATATTTCAATAACCTAGATATAGGCATCAAGATTCAGCATCTTTTTCAAGAACTATTATTTCTTTTGCAGTATTTGGGTTTTTAGCTTTGAGCACAGGGTTATAACCACAAGAGATTTACTTCACCATTAGCGCAAGTTGATTGGAAACAATGTTCTGGTTTAATTACATTAAGCCAAAAAAAAGGGAATCCATACAGGAAAGTGTAGCTATGTGATATAATAACTATTTATCAATTCACTGAATCAGAAACATTCTTGGTAATTTGCCTTGTATCTGAGCAACGTGAAATCAGCACAGTTTACTTTGTTCTGATTTTTTTTTAGAACCAAAACATACCATTCTTTCTCTCACAGAACTGTATTTTCTTGTCTAGTTTCCTGATATATTTCTATAGGCCTGTTCAAGCACAAAGGTAGTTCAAATTTGGAGTGAAGTGGAAGAACCTGGTACCAGGAAGATAAGCTTTTACTTACCTAGAAGTTACATCTGTAGTCAACTCTCCAGAATTGCATATGGAGAAGCTGGCAGGACAAGAGCTATCTGACGTATCTGGCAGGTCTCACACTCGCTGCAAGCTCTGACACTTATGAGAATCCCGCATTTAAAAAAGTCACAGAGATGGGAGGAGGAACATTTGTTGCCTTACGGAATAGTATGTGTAAAATGGGTTTCAAACTATGAAAATCTGGAGCCAGACTGCGTCAGTTGTGTTGCAATTTAGGGTGTGAGTCTGCTTCTGTGTACCAGACTACCAATAGCACCCAAGGAGAGATTTTCATAGCTGGGGAAGGAAACTTGCCACATTGATCCTGTGTTCTTTATGCTGCGTCTGAAGCAGGGATGAAACAGGAATGGTCAGTGCTGTTTGTAGGTTACTTCAGAAGCGGGAGTCCCATAGAGGTCAGCCCCTGGATGGAAGAGGACAATGTTGCTCTTGGGCAGGCTGCTCTGAGGCAAAGTAGGACCTGGCTGTGTGTTACTCAAACTTTCATCCATAGGCACCTTGGTAGGAGGCCTTCTGCAACCAGCTGTAAAGCATATTCCACTTTTTAACAGTGATCATGTCCCATCTCTTTTGTTGCCTTTTCCTCTCCTCTTCTGTTAACTGCGTTTGTCTGCTTTTTCTTCCTCATAATCTTGCTCCCTTAGCACTTCTGACCCTTTCTTCACTGAGAGAAGTCTTAAAGGATTTGTCTGCCTCTCCACATTGCTTTGGGATCTCTCCTGCTTGTGTGCTCTGAACAAAGTAAAAGCGTAGGGTTGGTTTGTTTGTTTTTAAGAGCTATTTCAAAAGAGCATTATCATTATAGAAAAGCCTGCAATAATCAGGAAATGAAAGAGAAGGAAGAACATCAATTCACAGGCAGATATGTTGCCTGTTTCCGTGCATTCTCAATTAAAAAACCCTCCGTATTCTTTTATTTTATTCTTATAGTACCCCAGCATTCAGGTCTGTGACTCTATTAAGTTTTTGAAGTGCTCATAATTTCCTTCTGTATTATTGTTGAGAAAAGAGAGTAGATGGATCCCAAAACCTAATATAGGACTGATCAGGTTGAAAATTGGTACCCAAATAGCAGTGTCAGGTGTCTTTTGATTGTCCCCAGATGTATTAAATCAGGGTAAATGAAAAAAGAGTGTTACAGCTGAGTGGCAATATGCCTTCTTGGATATACGGTCTCTGCTGCAAACACATCACAGAGATAATGTGAGCAAAATAGGAGGACTAAAGTCACATTTAGCATGGTTCCTCCCATTTTTAATGATATGTGTTTATAGCTTGTTGGTAGTGAGGAAACTCATAGTGTATACAAAAGTTCAGCTACGTGCAGTAGGATGTCGATAATAGGAACTCATAATAAGAACTTAGGATACCTTCTTATTCATGGAGACAGAACAAACAGTCCTCATTAGGAGGCTCTGCAAATCAGAAATTATTATTATTTTTCTCTCCTTGGCCATTTTTCTATTTTACTTTGCTGAAATCTCACCAATGCTTATAATATTCTATCTATCTCTAGTATCTCCAAGATTCATTTTGAGTCTTTCCCGGGAGACTTGTTAAAATAGCCAGTGCTTGCAAATTGAATATTTTCAGATCTGTAACTTAGTTTTCATTTGCTTTTGGTTTTTTGTTTGTTTTTCTTGGGTTTTTTGGGTATTTGGTTGGGTTTTGGTGTTTGGGGTTTTTTGTTGTTGTTTTGTTTGGTTGTTTTTTTTTTTTACATTCCTCTATCACCTAAAATATGGCTTGGAAGAAACCAATCTGTTTTGAGGGAAGCTCTTAATTCTGTTAGGTTAAGTGAAAGTGATATCATGAGATTTAATTGGCCTTAATAGTGAAAGTCATAAATCAGAATTGAAATTCTGCTGCAGGCAAAACTGAATTTAGTAGAACAAAATTAGCAGCAACAAATAGCAACAGGATTTTATTTAAAATGTTATTTTATTAAAAAAGTGGTGAAATTGGTCAAGAATAAAATATAAATGGAAAAAGAACTCATCAAAAACCCAAAACATTTCTAGAAAGAATATCTGCCTGTTCAGACACCCAAATTCTATCAATGTGTAATTCTCATGTCTTTAAATGCAAAGGTTATACGAGCACTCCATGTTCCTTTTTCTTATGGCATGACTCTATGGAAAAAATGTGTGAACCACTACCTGATGTATTTCATGCTGTTCTGTGTTGTCTCTGGGACGCCTGTAGTTTCTGACTGGAGCTCACTGATTTGTCTGGTGTTGTGCATTTTACATGCTTCTTTATGGAGAATGTGGGAGGTTCCTGTAGTAGCTGTAATGTGGTTCCTGTAGTTTTTTTAGTGTGCCTCAGCTTACCAGATTGCTGGCAACTATTTGGATTAGAGATCCATCATGCTAGAGCTATACATTGACCCAATGGGGTAAGTGTGAAAAAAGAACTGAGACAGTTCAATTATCACATCCAGAAGGCAATTCACATGGCAGCTTTTGATTGAAGCTGTTCATAAGCTGAGAAATTGCTTATGAATCCAGAGGAAGAAACCAGTTCTGCTCAGATACAATGAGGCAAACACAGAGATGACAACGGGGGAACAAAAATGTTTGAAATGCATAAATGTTTACAGGAAGGGTTTGGAAGAAGATACCTGGAGGGAGTCAACATCGTACACCTGGAGAGGGCAGGCTCACACTTCCAACCCTATGACTATGTAAGCAGACAAACAAAAGCTAACGGTTTCTAAGAGTCATGGGTAGGACTTCTACGATGTTTGAATCTAACTACTAAAACTCTCATCTGGGGCAGCTGAATGCTCAAATTCTGTCATTAGTTAGCAGGGACTGCAGCATACATGAGGTATGGTGAGCCCTGTCACACTGCACAAAGAGTTCCAGCTGGTGGAATGGCTGGCTGAGATGGCTTTCTTTTGAAAGTGATAAAACAGTGTGTTTTGAATGCTTAAAACGTAGCAGAGCAAATTGGTTCATCCTGTTTTGTGGAAGAAGGAATGGAAGCTACTCCAGGGAAGTAGCTGATACAGCTGTGGAAAGATGTGAGAGTGTGCTTAGTTGTGGTAAGCTCACCAAAGTCCACCCACATGCCTCGCTTTAGGAGAAAATAGATGGAAAGGAAAACAAGAGCAGAACTTGGTGAGGACCTATTTTGATAGTGAAATAAGAGGAAGAAAAAATCAGTCATAACTAGGATTCGTTAAAGAGAGTAACTGTTGTCAGATGCAGGAAAATGGAAGGACCTCAGGGTTAAATTCTCCAACTCATGAGGGGCTTGAATGGGCTGAATGCCAGCTGGATGGTGAGGAGCTACAGCTGCAAAACTTGCTTGGTAGACAGAAACAATGACTTAGAGGTCAAGCAAGTGAAAAGAAACAGGCTTTATAAGAGATGAGCATATGAAATGCCAATTCTAGAGTGAGAGAATAAATAAATACATGAAAAATAATAAAAGATGTAGGAGGCTGGAGGAAATGTAAACACGTATCTGACTTCACAAAGGTTTGATGCTGCTCATAGTGTGTGTGGAAAACTTCTCCCTCAGTAAGGCGTACAGTCTTTAAGACTTGGGGCTGACCAGCAGAAAAGTAATGAAACTCTTTCTTTAAATACAGTCAACACAAGAAAAGCATTCAGATGGTACATGAGCACTTGGAGAAAAATGGGTGTGGTGATCCAGATGAGAAACGTGGAAATGAATGAAATGTGTTGTGGTCACTAATGTGGTGTTTTAAGATGTAATTGCATTAGAACAATTATGTGCCTGGAAACTTAGAAGGTAGCTAGTAATTATGTACATAAATTGCAGTTGTGTTTGGAAAAGGTAGCCCAAGGAGGAGTGGCAAAACACCCATTTTCTAGGCTAGATAGCAAACTGATGTGCATTTGAAAGATAGAGATTTCAGGAAAAGGACTGGTAACTTCTCAGGAATCCTGAGAATGTAGTAAGTAGGTGATAGGAAAATGCATTTTCTGTCAGCCTTTTTAGATATCTCTCCTCTACCTGTGTAGTGATAACCAAGTGACTGAGGTCTAGGAATGTAGGAAGTACAACTTGCTGTCAAGTCCAGGCCCTGCTACCAGAGGCAGATGGATTGTATATTCTTTTACACAAATTAGCTGTATTCCTTTGTAAATGCCTGGGGGTTTTGCTGTACTGATGATTTGTGTTGTAAAATGCTTTATATAGCAGCATCTTTCTTCCTTACGGCAATACTACCTCTGGTTTGTATAAGTTCAGAAGACAGGCCCTGGCTGGTGTATGTAGGTTTGCACTCTCCATTTGAATTTAGGAGCTGTATCAAGTTGTAACGACTAATGTACTCTGTGCGTGCTGAGGTTGGTCACCACCTGTTTGTAATGAAAGATAAGCATTGCTGCTATAGTGTCACTATTCCTTCAACTGCTGTCGGATTCCGCCTCCTAAAATTTACCAACAATTTTGATGGGTCCAGAAGTTGTCTCCTCCCGTTCTTATGCCTCTCCCTGTTTTAGAGCTTGCTTTTCTCTTTGTGGTAATGGCAGTCATCCACATTCAGGTGGGCATGAGGGCATGGATTGCGATATTCAGCTAGTCTTCAGTATTTCTGGATCCCTTATGTAGGCTACAAACAGATTCTAAAGTGGGCCAAAGTTAATACGTTAAACTTTGTTTCTAAGCAAGTCTGCTCTATAATAATTCTGGAAAGTCCTGAACAAGTCTGGGTTTGGTCAGCAGTTATTTATCCAAAGCATTTACAATGTGGGGTTTGCCATGAGCCAGACGCTACTGCAGTCAGTCCCCTCCTTTCATTTTGGACAAATCTAAACATGCTTGGTTTGCTGACTAAAATTTACACGGTCAAGTTTATGTTCCTTGTATTCTCTCATGGTGATAAGTGCCATAAACTCACCCGTGTTTTGTTTGCTTTCCCTCCCTGTTTTCCCTCACGTACACATGGAATGAAATGTGTCTTCTGAAGGTCTTCACAGACTGTTATCTTTTTTACTTTACAAAACAAGTTTAAAACTTCTGTTAGTTAATTAAAATGCTGTAGTTCTGCTGCACATAAACTTGTTGAGGTTGGTTTTGCATCCCTAGATTACATGATTATGATACTAGTCCTGAAACTTTACCTTTGTGAGGTTTCCCTTTTTATTTTTGTAGATGAGGACATAGTGGCTGCTGGCTCAAGCCAAGTGCATATTTTTTCATTGTCTGGGGTTCAGAGATCTTACTACCCAAAGCCCACCAACATTAACAAAAAGGTTTCTTTTAGCTCTGGATCGCATAAATCCTTGTGTCCTGAAGAGCATATCTGTAACATAAACAAAGAAGGATACAGCAACAGCTCACAGATAGAAATTATGTAAACTAATGTGGAAAGAGATGTTAACAGTGTGATTAGTTAATGTGATCTGTGTTACCAGCCGTTATTTCAGCAATGGTAAGTGGCAGATTAAATTCTCAGTGGAATTTTCCTTTCTTTTTCCAGGCAGCGCTTGCAGCATGCGCATCCCCTCTCTAAAGGGGATCAATACATGTCACAGTTCTTAGCAACAAAACCGTGATTCTTTTTGTCAAATTTTATGCCATATAATGTTTCGATTAAAAGGGAATAGTGGAAATTGGTAGAAGACTCCCGCCCTATTCTTCCTGAAAAAATACACGAGCAGTGATAACAACTCTTTTCCTACTCTTATGTTGTCTGTGTCTAAGATACTGAAGTAGTCTACAGATGTTAATTAGGCTTTACACAGATCTGAAAGTAGGAAAAAATTGTTTTATTCACTTCTAAAACCTAGCAAGTTCTGAGTGGAAAATGATAGCTGTTTTAAAGCTAATTGTGATGCTATGAAATAAGCTGAGGGAGGAAGTTGCACATATTGTGACAACCAAAAGTTTGGAGAAAATTAGGGAGGAGAGCAGCAATCAATCGGAAAAAAAAGGTTGGAGCCTGGGGTTAACAAACACAAATTTCAGAGAAAGTACCATGAATTTCATAGTGACTGTATGCAGAACTACCCTTCAAAAATTTTCCTCTTACCAGGAATAATTTTTATATGCTAAGAAATCATTTTATAAATTGACTTTGAAATTTAATTATAAATATGGTATCTGTCACTAGCGACCTAATGTTGCCTCGTAGCACTTTCGAAAGCAAACAACTACCACATTCAAAACCAGGAGCAAGATTAATCTAAGTTGCTCCTACAAAGTCAAATGATTATAAATGTTCTGTTGGCTTAAGGCAAAATCCTTCTTTTCTATCATTGTGCAGTGTGCTAGTGGCTGATCGAAAGGTGCAGGAGCAGAGGGTGTTTTGTGAGGGTGGGGGTTAAATGTTATACGTTACACACTTTAATGCTAATCCTAAAAGATGCAATCAGTGCACCGTCTGCTTTCCCCTCAGCATCTGCTCCCTCTCTTAGGGGCCCCAGAGGAGGTGGTGAGCATATGAAAAGGTGTATTAGCTCACACCTCCCATGCAGCAGTAAATGCATCGTACATAGCGAACTATCCCAACTGGGGCCCCAGTTCACTTATAGCCTGCTCTGCAGTCTGCCATCAATGGAGGG
Source organism: Chroicocephalus ridibundus (assembly GCF_963924245.1). Taxonomy (NCBI): domain Eukaryota; kingdom Metazoa; phylum Chordata; class Aves; order Charadriiformes; family Laridae; genus Chroicocephalus; species Chroicocephalus ridibundus. Next base: position 47,060,672 of record NC_086289.1, read on the forward strand.
GTTGGGTTTAATTTCTGTAAGCCATGGGCCAGGTCTCCAGCGTTTAAAAACGATATTAGCTGATTTTTTTCCTTTCATTTTTAATACATTGAGATAGATTAAAATGTTACGATTATCTTCCCTGCAAATTAAATTTTGTTTCCAAAAGGACCTAATCCTAGCTGGAAGCTTTCTGGAATAACAATATTGAATGAATGTTAATGGTACTTAAAATCCATGCAATTAATATACTTAAAGACTTAGAATGATAGATGTTGTCCATAAAGTCTGAAATTGTAGGAGGATTATATACACTTTAGTCCATGTTTAGCTACGTATATTTTAATAAGATCTTAAATTTCTTGCTTGTTTTTTATTTCAAACAACAATAACAAAACAATTATGTACAAAAGGGATTTATAAACTTAAAAAAAACCCCACATAAAATTCACAACGTGCACTAATGCTTATTATCCTAATTACAGTGGTCCCTTTTGAGGCATGCTTTGGTGTAAAATAATTAATTTTGATGCCTGCAGCTTAAGATGTGCAACTTCCTTCCGCCAGTTGTCTTATTGTAGAGCCCACAAGGGTGGAAACTGATGCTTAAGAATATTTTGTTATTCTAATCAGTCGCTTCATATCTTTAGAAGTCCTATCTGCCTTTGAGATCAGAGCATTCAGTATTATTCAAGGCTAATATGGATGTTCCCAGTTAAAAAGAAATGAAGGAGTTCCCTAATGAATATAGGAACATAGAATTGGATTCATTTTATATCAAGTTGGCTAGCAGATGTTTGTATTTTCAGCTGCATAACTATCTTCTTTCCCCAAATCAGGGTTACTGTTTTACATTTGGCTAACTTTTGCACACTTGCTTTAATACGGGTTTCAAAGTTGTTCTTGGAAAGGCATTATCGATTTGAAAATGGCTTCAAGGCGCTCAGAGTCATGGTGATTTGATGGCGATAACAGATGATTAAAAATACTTGAATATTGGAAACAGCTTAGAAGTAACGACAGCCCACCTGGGGTTAATGAGGTGCTGGGAGTGCTGTTAGCTTCTGCCTGCCCTGCCTGTGAAAAATGCCAAACACTGGAGGTGGAGGCTTAAGTGGGAAGAGGTGATACAACCCAGTTAGGTAGGTTTCTTTTTCCTAGTGTGGTAATTTGTTTTTAGTGTCTTTTGTCTCATTAGTAAGCTGGGAGGTTATAAACGTGGCTGGGTGCAGCTCCAATATGGAGCATCTTGCAACCTGGACTGTCTGGATGTTGCAGAAGGACCTAGATCATGTGGTACCTGATGATGTGCTGAGAGCACTGAAATTAAAACAGCTGGCAAAAATGTTGGTCTTGATTAACTGCTATATATTTGCCTTTGGTAAGTCTGCTTCACAGTCCTTGTTACCTCCAGCCAGAAATCTCTCAATGGCAATTTGTTTTCTCAAGACATTTAAAACTGCATAGAAAGGGCTCTATGCTTTCTTAGTAAGGCAAAGAGGTCTACTGTGATTAGACTTGCCTTAGAGACCTCACATGTAGCTCATTGCTGCTAAGTAGGAGAAAAAACTTTGTCTAACACCGGGAGGGAGAGCAGGAAAACAAGGGAAGCAGAAATAAAGTGAAAGATAACGTTTTAACTATTTACAAAAATGGAATTGGAGATTTTGGTGGGCACATATGTATACTTCTTAAATGCAATTTCTAACAGAGAAATAACAATAATATTGTTTATTATTAGAAAAGTCTAATTTTCTTTACCTAGACTAGCAAAATTCTGAGTCTGTGTAAAATGAATGGTGTGTGAGACATCAGGTTATTACTAAAAATCTCTCAGGAGGAAAAACTACAAAAACTACATAAGAGTTTAAAGGGAGAGGTTTTGTTTCTAACTTTGATGTCAGATTTGGGTAAGTCTTTTGGCTCTGGAGATGTTTGGCTCTTTTGTATGCTTTGGGGGTTAGGAGCCAAGTGGTAGCAAGCTGTAGAATAATGTTCTGCTTAAGACCTCACCTCACTGCTGCCTCGTGGAGTCGGCAGTGTTGATTCTACAGAGAGAGTAGCTAACTTGACATGAAATGAAGCAATTAATTTCTTATTGTTACATGCTTATTTGCACCCATGAAAATCTGTAAAGTGCAATTGCTTTTCTTGCATTCTAAGATAAAACTTGAAGGATTTTATCTAAAAATTCCAACTTGTTAGCAATGCTAGACAAGAGTCAGCATCTGGAAGACCATCAACCCTTGGAGCCTTTGTGTGGCTAATAGAGAAATGATGTTCTTTCCTCAGCACTGCTAAATGTTAATAGAGAAGTGCTATTGAAATGTCAGTTAAAGCTTATTTTTTACTGCTTAGTGTAAAGTCTGTGTTCTGTTAATGACTTTAGATAAACAATAAGGGACTGAAGTTACTGGCTTTGACTATTCCTCCCAAAATTAAAGCTTCAGATTAGATGATGCCAAAAGCCCCCTTCAATGACACTAATAAAGAGAAATGTCACTAGTATAACACCTTCAAGTTCTTTTTCTGTTGCTGGTGCACAGTTGACTTTGGGTGAGCAGCTTTTTATCTGATGTTGCTCATCAGTGAGGACTGTAAAAACTGAAAACAGAACTGCAGATGCCCATTTGGCCATCTTTTCCAAAACATGTACGTAAATGGCCTGTGAACAAAATAAAACACAAGGTCTGGCACTTCTCTTGTCGCTTTTTGTTATAACTGAAATTAAGTGAGCAAGATATGGTATCGTGTAGGAGAGGGAGAGACAAGGATGATTTTCTATTTGAATTTACCGGAGTGGTGAAAGCACAAAACCAATAACTAATTCATCCTTTTGGTAAAATCTGAAGTGTTGCAAGTGTGGGGTGTTTAACTTGTCCCAAGTTGCCTTGTGATGAGTTGTTGGTGTTTTGGTCAAAGTGATCTTCATATCCTAGCTGTGTATCGACAAAATGCTCATCTGTTTTACTTAATGCTTGGAAGAAATACATTTGAGGCAGGTTGGAGTATAGTCTTGCCATGTTTTGTTTTGTATGTGAAAAAATTCTCAAATGTGGCAAAGTGCACATTTATTTATTTTACAGTAAGTGATACAACTCCCATGTCTGTCTTGTTTCTGACCTCCTGCATGTTTCTCAGTTTGCTAATTAATATGGGTAAAGAACACTCACATATCTGGTTTTAATTATGGTGTTCATTGCATAATAAGTAACAGATTCCTCTTATTCACAACCGTTTTGTCAAAACATATGTTGCATTGTTCTTTTACTGTGTTAATGTATGCAGTGGTCATAGCCACAGCATCAGAGATGCTTGCCAAGGTGGTCAGTGGCAGCACCAGCAAGAGCAAAGGGCCAAATAAGAGATCCAGTGTGATTGGTTCCACTTTGAGAAATACTAGCAAGTTCAAAGGGAGTAACACTGGTAAGTGAGAGCTTGACTAAAGATTAGAAATGCATGAACAGTGTTTGCTGCGTTCAGTTCTTCAGCCTAAGAAAATTAATACTCAACAACTGAATGAGTGGGATTGTTTACAGTGAGTTCTGTCTCCTGTGCAGGATGTGGATTTGGATGCACTGTAAAACTGAATCATTTCTGTGGAAGATGGCTTGTTGTAGACTGTTGCTAAATATTCTGATCCTGATGGAATGATGAAATCAGTGGTAGGCAAAAGTACTTCTCACTTATGGAATTGATTTTTTGGAAAATGCACCTTTCACAATGTTCTCTGGAAAATCTGTTCCATATGGAATTGCTCAATATTCAGTTGTTCTGCAGTCCCTTGCACAGAGAACATCTTGGCAATTTATGAAAGTTATTTTGTGTTAATATGTTAGTCTACCATTCATGGGTGTTAACTTTGGATATACACATACGTATTTGTTTAATCCTGTCCTTTTTGTGCCTGCTCTGATGAATTGTTCTTATCTGATGGTTTATCACTTTTGGTAAAAATTTTGCTGCAAATTAAAGACAAAAGTGTTTTTAAAATATAGGGCTCAGTACGTTGTGTTAGAAAGCAGCTGTGTGTTGCATTGTAAGCTGTGAAGCTTTCACTCCAGGTCACCTGAGTTCTTCACCTTTGCAGTTACTTTCAGTGTTTCATTTAAGCTCTCTCCCTCTTTCTCGACTGTCTTCTACTCTCCAGCTGCAGTCAATGTTGGGTGAATCCTTTGGTTAACTACCTATCTGTCCTAGCTTGCCTCTCACTAATATGTCTTCACACATGACCATGGTCCTTCCTCCTTCAGTAGCCATGCAGTCTCATCCTGGACACCTGCCTGCCAGCAGACTGTTAACTTGTCTGGTTCAAAAACAAACAAAGCACAGCAAAACCTGACCATTGTGAGTCCTGACTTTGCCTGAGCTAATATGGCCTAGACAGCCTTACATGCCTTGGAGTCCAGTAATTAAAGAAATACACATTAAAGATAATTTCTCTACATTCCATTCTTCCTTTTGTGAGGCTTTGGTGGTGTTTTTCCATCTGCTTCCTAATAGTTGTATTTGCATGGTTAAATACTGTATCTGTAGGTGAGCACAGTGCAGTGTTTACTGTTCTATATGAAGAAGATCCTGAGCTGAAACACACTTGATTTCCTTTGTCCATGCTTGCTTTTAGGAATTAGCTTTCAGAAAATCACAATGTGTTATGTGAGTTTCTAGCAGAATAATGAGTGCCTGCCTGACCGCATCCTGTGTGCTAAATAATCTTTTGGTTGTTTTTATTAGCCTATGCACATTTTGTTGCATTGACTGATGGATGGTTGCCCTGAAGTATAAATGGTCTGAATATGACACTTAATGCACACATAAGTTGTGTTGATAAATACTAATCTTACTAGGTATTAGCTTTATAAATGGTTAAAATATGGCACTTAGCTCCAAAGTGAATCAGGTTGTATTCTGGGCAAATTGTTTATAAGATTATATCTGCTTTAAAAAAAGAAGTTTTAAAAAAAACCCTCATAAAACAATTAGCCTTTCAGCATTCTCTGAATCTGTCCTTCTTCCCATGCACGCCCACAAGAACGCGTACTGGAGTGAACTCACTTCTCCTGTTGTCACTAATATCTGTTCCTTTCTTAAGAATACATTCAGTTCCTCTGAAATACAAAGACTGACTGGCAGATTTTATTTTTCCCTGCTTTGGGGGGAATTGGTAGCCAAGAATGAAGCAGAAGATTCACAGCTAAAGAATAGGATGTCCAAATTTTCAAAGCATCTTATCAACTATTCTGATTTTTATGAGAAGTCAGAAATGACTGAATACTATCTAGACTTATGGTATCCCAAATTCACTTTTGTCAGACCAAAACACCAACAAGGTGTCACAACTGTCGTGTTGTGTCCTGAAGACTGTTCTTGGAAAGCAGAAAGAGAAGGGAGCACAGCTCTAAGAAAAACAAGAATTAATCTTGTCTGCCATTTAGCGTTGTCTAGTTAAATGAACGGTTGTGGGGTTCTTTTCTGTATGTTTTACGTAGGTTCTGTTACTATTGAAGAGTGCATTACATTTCTACTCTTAGAATAATACTGGGTTTTAGTTGATTGTTCATAGGAGTGAGGACTATGGGACTGGTCTGTGTGTAATCAAAACAGACTTTGCAGGCAATTCAGCATCTATGCATGGCTAATAGCAACGATCTTTTGGCAATGTCGGTCCTCAGAAACTTCCAGGTCATTTATCCGGTGATAAATGTGCATCAGTCTGCGTTTGTCTTTTGTTTCCTGTGCTTGCAACAGAAAGTAATACTTTGTGAGCTGACCAATGCCCTCCCTTAAGTTACCCAGCACAAACAGCATTTTCTGTTTCTAACCCAAAACCTGTTATTGTTGATGCACTCCTTCTAGCTATGTAGTATTTTAAATTAAAGAATAGGTGATGACACAGAGGTGTAATCAATTGCTCTCTACTTGAGGAGTCATGTAGCTCCCCAGTGATTTTGTTAGGCAATGTGAATCAGATGCGTTTTGGTGAGCCTTGCATCTTGCACTCCATCTCTGTCACCTTGTCACCATTCTGTCACATCGTTTCTCCCCTCACAAGAGAAGGGACTCGGTGGTACCTGAGGTAAGGAGCCCGTGAGGAAGAGACTCTGCCCCTTCACTGAGCAGTCCTGGTGATGCTGCACACTGAGAGAAGGTCCATTTGAAGGCTTATTCCTGAGCTGAGCAAGGCAGCACATCCCCTGTTGTGTGGCAGGGTGTGTCCTTCTTGTGCGACGAACTGGGCAGCTGTGCCTGTCTTGTTGCCTGAGGTGTTGGTTCCCGCACAACAGGAATAAATGCAAAGTCTGCCTGGAGGAGAGCATGGTTCCTCCCAAGTGAGCTTGTTTATTTCTGTAGACGAGTAGGTCTTTACGGTGTTTGTAAATTTTCATGACCTGGATTGTTTTCAGAAAGAGCTCACCAGAGAGAAGGGATAATAGAAACTATGAAAAAAGCTTTCTTGATACTTGCTCCCCTTCTATGCTGGATGTGTCTTTTGGGCTTTCTGGCAGTATCTTTTACATGGATGTCTTGTTCTCTCATGGTCCACTAGAAGCTTTTGGTGGTTTCTCTGATGTAGTCATCCTAGCTGTGTTGCATTGCCCTATTCCCTTGTCATCAATGACATCAGCTTCTAGCTGATAAAAAAAAATATTCTATTTTTAAATTAGTTTATTTACTCACTGAAGTAGAATTAAATGTACTGTTACTCTAAAGGAGACCAGAGTAGGGCTTTAGACCTACATTTTAATACCTAACAACAGCAAGGAATACCACGTTATCATATCAGCTCTAACCATTAACCATGTCGCTCTGGTATTGATTTGTCGTCTCACTACTGCTTTTCCACCTGGGCAGGGAAATCACTGTTGCTTGTAGGAATGCCTGCTCCCTGGTTTCCTGTAACCCAAAGTCATGCATCTTGTGCAGCAAAATATCTGTCCTGGGGCTCCCTGGAACTATGATGCATCTTTTGTGCTCATCTAGATATGAGTCTCATTACCTCTGAGGACAGTATGTTGTCATTACTGTCACATACGCACATTGTACTGCCAAACAGCTGTTAGGAACGTGAGATTCATGTTCTGCTACGTTTATTTCACACTTCACGCATTTGTTCTCACCTCCAAAGTACTGCATGGTGCTGTGTCTAATCATATTTTCATTTGCAGAGCAACTTGCAGAATGAGTGATTGACATTAGTAAGAAAATAACGGTATGTTTGAGAAGGCTGATAAACTGACTTTGCGCTATACTAACAGACTAAATCCTAAACGAATAAAGATTCATACCTCATGGCAATCTGTGGAAGAAAAGCTGTTGGTGCAGATGTTTAGGTGCATTGTGTGTATATATATATTTTATACACTTATATATAAAAGCCCCTTCTTGTTATATGCACCTTCCACAAGTATACATGCATTCACTTCTAAACCAACTTGACAGCTACTGTTTGTATAAGCAGCTACTATCTATATAAACAAAATCACAAATTAAAAAAAGCTCGTAAGTATAATTGGGAAGGGCATGTTTGCTTTCAATTGCAAAGCATTGTAAATACCAGTGACTGGACTCCATTCTGCTACATGCTGTGCTAGAATATGATTTGTCTGATTTATTTAATGAATTGCTAAATAATTCAATTCTGAAATACAGGAGACACTACCAGTAATGTTTCAGAAAGTGAAGGTTTTTAAATATATTGTAATACAACAGTATTCAACATTCTTCAGAATAGGTCCCAAACAGCAAAGCCTAATGGTAATTGGACATTATTTAGGGTTATAACTCTGGACGTTTTTATTGTGTAATCTGTCTTCATTTGTCTGAACAGCCCCATTGGTAAATAAGGACTTAACTTCATTTAACACACATAAAATGGCTGATTGCTTTGAAGTTGAGTAAAATTAATTCATTTCCAGTATGGCAAAGGAGGAGATTGTATTTTGGTCCTTTTTTTTATTACAAATGACTCAAAGAGCAGCTTCCCATTAATCAGACTTGGATACCGAAAGAAAAGTGCTGGAGAGACACCAAGAGATCTCCAAAATGGATCAAAGTACCTTTCTTCTAAAATTCTTTGAAAAAAATCTTGATACTGAGTGTCTCCTGTTGTTCTGCTCTGTGCTTCAGCATGGTGGGTGCGAGAGCAGGCTTACTGTCTTCAGAGAGCAGCAGACGAGAGGAATCCTCCCTTGGGGAGTAAAAAGCCCCCTGCAGGTCTGCTGGCTCCTTTCATTAGCAAGGGTGGCTCTACCTTTCCAACTGCACAGGTGCTGCAGAGATGGAGCTATAAAAAGCTGCCATATCTAATATATCGTAGGGTACATTTTTCATGCTTTACTTATTACTTCTGGGGAGCTATGTCATAGGATCTGTATTTTACCCTGCTTGGTCTTAGTTGTGCTGTGTGTCAACAGCTGCACAAGCTAACTTCAGTGGTGCAGCAGAAGTGTGGCCAAAGTCAGGACCTAGCAACTAAGCCACCTGTAGGTACTTGCTGCATAAACAGCTGTGGAGCCTGTGCTGGCATTATTTTTTAACAGAACTCCGTGAGTTTTGTGAAAGGGAGCTGTAGTTTTCCCAACACTAGGCAAATGAAGAGTACGATAATAGTAATAGATGGCTTGTCTCACCTTCTCTAGACTAATGCCACCATGTCACTCCTGAAATTTCATAGAAGGAAGGAAATGGTTTTATGGTTTCTAAGTCTTCTAGACATAACAAACCTAATTTATTCTTTCAACTGCAAGTCCTAATCACTTACTACATGAAAGGAATGCCTGTATTTTATTTAAATACCTAGTTTACCAATCTTAATCAAAAAAATAAAAATAATTGTCTCTTATCACTCTGAACAAAATTCTCATTTTTAACCAGAACAACCCCTTGGATTTTCCTTTATCCATTTTTACCATTCAGTGACCAGATATTTCTTAATGCGTCTGTGTTACAACAACCCTGCCTTGAATTCATTGACTCTTGGACACTATACAAAACAGCGTGAGTGGACAAAAAGGTAGTAGATAAGCTTCAGTATAAGCAGTGGAGGTAATGCATTGTGGAGGGAACATGCCTGTATGATCTTCGACTCAGAGCTGGCAGTTAAAACTCAGGAAAGAGGTCTTTGAGCTATCATTTATTGTATCAGTGTGCAGTGGTCAAAAAAGTCAACAAAATGTTGGACATCGTCAGTAAGGATATTGAGAGGGAGGCAGAGGACATTGCCTGTATCTGTTAGGATGCGAAAGGGAATAGGCAGAGATGTGTCCTCTGGCATTCGTAACCAAGGTAAGCTGTAGACACTGGGCAAGGCAGAGGGACTGCAGAGAGTGTGCTTATGTGCTCTTCCCAAGAGTTTCTCTTAGTGCTGCCGTGTGGAGTATCCTTGTGTACAAGGGCCTGATCCAATTCTCCACATAATAATTTTAAAATCTTACTTTTGTCTTGAGCGGACAAACTGGAACAGTCCGTCAGCTGTCAGGTAGAATAATTTTGGAGCCATTTTCTCCATATTTGAAGATAAGAACTCATACAAACAAACCAAGGTTAATATGCTACCTCTTAGCGTATTTCCCACAGTAAGCCGGAAACGTATCCTTAACAGGAGATGCCTTTTATATTTATGAAAAATGGTTAACCACTCGTCTGTATCATTGTTAACATTCCCCTTGGATAAAAATCCAGTGATGAACAACTTCCTGATGGAAGAGGTCGTGGCTTTTCCCCCTCCCATAAGCATTAAATGTCAGTAATATGTTTAACAGTAGTGATGCAGATAAAGATTTAGTGCCATGGGGCCAGTGGCATTAGAAGAATAATGTAATCTGTCTGCTGAAACTGCTTTTAAAAGAGGTACAAAGCATATTTATTATTAGGAACATTCATTGAATTTCTTGTTGCACCTATGTTCCCCTAAGCATGGTACAGCTTCTACCCATGTATGGGAACTAGTTAGTGAAATTCTGTGTTTATGCTGTGTAACCGTGCAGAACAATGGCATATCAGGCGCCAGATGTTAAGGGTGAAGGAAAACCTTTAGGCATGCAATCTTTCTTGTTATTTGAAAGGTGTAGAAGTTTAGCCAATTTAGAGACCTTATGAATGGCCCATACTAATGGGGATACTTCTGTCCTTCCCAGCTAACAGCAGGGTGGAATCCATGCTGTGTCTGGCGATGCCCTGCTGCTTGTGTGTTTGCATGAAGGACCACCTTATGCATATAATGTGTTAATAGCATTACAGAATAGTTATTCCTCTCCAAATTCTATGCTCTTGTTTCCAGTAATATTATTTATTTAAGCTGCAGTGTGGCTGGACATTTTCATTTGGATAAGGAACTCATTTATTGTTGTGCTTGTATAGTAAAGCAAAATACTTCCCCCCCCCCAAAAAAAAAAAAAAAGTGTGATCTTTTTTTCTTGGTTACTATCAGGGTCCTCAAATAATACCGAAGTTTGATTCATCAGAAGAGAGATGTTAAATCATACACTGAAGACGGCCTGATAGGAATCTTTTCATGCATTATTAGTCGAAGCACTGTCATTGTTTAATTAAGAGTTTAAATTAAAAACATTCCTTCTATTTCTAAATGAAACCTATGAGTTTTATTAAAGCTTTTGAAGGAAAGACTTTGGTCTCAGAAAACACTGTCAAGGTAAAGTGATGTTTTTTTCTTTGACAATCAATCAGTGGTCATTTCCCCATGGTGTCAGAGCTAAACTGTTATGAGATTTAAGTTTAAATGTGTGAAAAATGAAGAAATGAATGGATGGTTCAGGACTCCTGTTATCTCTGTCTGGGGCAGGAGAAAAATAGCTTTCAAGAAAAGTATCCAGATTGATTACTAAATTCAGTAAGAGAGATGAGATTCTATTTCAGAAAGTGTCTAAATTCAATTTAGAAGCTAATATTTTAAGGCTTTCCTCTCTACCCCACCACAACACAATCAAGCTGATGTTTCCAAGGAAAACCATTTAGCTCCAGAATGGATATATGGGCTAAATTATTCGTATTTTATGTGATTAATACCAAATGGTTTATTTAGGAGAAATATAAATATGTCCTATTGATTGATAATAATAGGTACCCTTGAAACATTCAAACCTTTTTTTTAAACAAACATCCCTAAGCTGACCTGGGGCTAGCGAGCTACGTGAAGTGCAGTGACTTGGGAATTCTGCCACTGACTTCAATAGGATCAAGAATTTGGTTGAGGTGACAGTAAGTACCAAATCAATTATTACAGAGCTGAAGCTGTAGGTTGCTCTTGAGTGTTTTCCAGTACAGCCCAAGGTCTGGATGTTTGTTTCCTGTTTTTTGATAGTTTCAACATTGCCGTCTTTTGGTATCCTCTGGTTTGATGCATTTTTCCATAACAGTTACCGGTCTGAAATTGAAAAATCTTGCAAGGTTTTAGTCGGAACTGTGTAATGAATTTTGAGAGAATGGGGTTTTTAATAATTTATTTTTTTTAAAAAAGGAAGTTATATTGTAGTGAACTTTTGTATTAGAGGACCTATGCTTTGGAGCAGGAGCTTTCTGCATGAAAAATGGTTTTAGTCCCTTTTTGCACATGCTGTTTAGTGGAAAAAAAGAGAAAATACCTTCTCCTTTCCTAATTCCTCATACCTGACACCTTGCACTTGTGTGTTGGGTCTGAAGGCAGGGAATCTGTGGTCTGATGCTTCATTAAGAGAGCGGGGGGGCCATGGCTATTGCAGCTATCAGTCAGCAGTGTGAGTGGTGGGGATTTCTGTATAGATCTGCAAATTCCAAGTCTTGTCTGTTTGAATTTTGTGTTCTCTTTTGTGATCTGTGAACTGGTTTTTTCCTACTTTTGCATGCATCTGCAAGCTGATGATGATAAAAACTGTTGCTAGTGGATGGACTGTCTGGAAAAAAATCATGGTGAAAAGCTGTTTCTAAACAAATATGTTGTTTGGGTCCAACCACTTTTATCTGTTCTTTGGCCTGGTTTTGTAAAGATGGCCTAATAAATATCAGGAAGCAGAGAGGCAGTTAGGTGTTTTAGCTTCGATTCTTCTCTAGCATAAGGCATGGTATAAAGTTTCCCACTTTCTGGGAATATACTCAGTAATAAAACTTCTCAGATGCTCAGTTCTGTAAACGTTACATTGGCCAAAATCCATGTTACTAAAAGAAGGCCCTAGCTGTACTCTTATTTGGAAGGTGAAGTGATTTACATATGTGAAAATTATATACCAGCCCTGGAAAGATGAGACTGATATGCAGAGAGCAAGGAGGTGTGCTCTGTTTTGCAGTCCTATGGTATATTTATCTGTACTCAATAGCGTACAGCCAACATAATTTACTGGCCTTTTAAGGGATGTTTGCATCGTAGTTTCTACAAAAGGTTTAAAAAGAGTTTAAGTGTGGAGAGGCCTTTGAACGTACAGGTCTTTGACTTTCTCAGAACTGAATCGTAAGAGCTACTTGCCATGATATGTATCTCCATATAGTGATCTGCCTTTTTGTCTAAACCAAAGACAATGTAGAAATGGTATCAAAGGATATATTCGGCCTTTTATGAAACTGTCCTTCCTTCACATGTAGTCCTTGTTGCTGTGCAATAAAATGAAGTAGTAAATTCTAAAATCCATAAAGTCAACTGAAACGTTTTAAAGATTAAATTGCATCTGGTTTTCGTGGGCTTTGTGCTTTACTATCTTGTGTTACCAATCTAAATCGGTTTGTGGAGGTTTTGCTTTTAGCAACAGATCTATAAAATAACCTAAGAGGTATCCATGGAAGTGTTGTAGGTGTTCATCAGCTAACAGAAAAACAATTATTTGGCACATGGTAATTTTATGTCTTAAAATCCTTTCCCCCCAGTCTTCCATTTAAGAACAGCTTGATTTGCAAACTGATGGAGTAATGCACAATAATCCTAAAAGGATCTTCAAGATTGAGTTCTTGTGGAATAGTATTGCATGGTTGTAACCCTGGTGTGTCCAGCCAGCTGCCCCACCGAGCATGGAAGTAGGAGGAGGTTTGGCACTGAATTACTTGGGCCTCTTCAAGTGCTTCTTCCAGAACTTCCAGAAGTTTTTGAAGTTACTTTGACTAGGATCCTTTGTCTGTGAAACAACATCTAATTTTTATAGTGGAGTTGGAACATTTGGAGGAAGGGAAGGTACTAGAAGACACATTAAAAAAAAAAAAATTAGAAAGGCAACCAATAGAAACAGCTCAGAGAATACCCAACAAGTTTTTTTGCATTGCAAGTTTAGCTTAACATAGTTAAATATACTGAAGTATGTAAAGGGGATGGAAAAATTTTCTTCTTCCTACACTGTTGACATCTTTCCAAACTTGTATTCCATTGACCTGGACAAGTTTGAAATAATGTGTTTTCCTTCTTGGCACAAGAGATCTCTTGCTCTTAGTTATTTAGAAAAGGCATTCTTGGTGAGCTATGTTCTCTGAATAAGTGTAGGCAGTATTTCTTTTTTATAATAACTTAATGGTGGCCTTGTGATCAGTGGTATTTTTTCAGGTAAACTTTTTGGGATTTGTTTGGTTTTTCTTCCCCTCTCCAGGAAATGTCTAAAGATTTTATGTCATTTAGATGATCTGTTTTCATGGAAAAGGGGATGCCCACCCAGTAATATCTCAGGGCAGTAGTTAGGACAGTCTTGAACTGTATGATGAGATTCAACTTGAAGCTTGAGCTCAAAGTAAGCGAGGTGCAAATGTTCTCTGAGCTGCACAGTAACAGCTGATTTAGTACTTGCAAAGGCATTGTTATCTTCTAAGGCATCATTTCCAACACAAAATCCATTTGTTAATGCAGTGAAATGTTGGGCAATGAGCTAATGAACTGTTTTGACCAACGATATCTTAAATTATGCTGGATGAAATTTACCAAACTAGAACTGAATTAATGATTTAGTTTTGGTTCCTATGAAAAAGTGGGTTTGGTTTTTTTGGGTTTGCTTCTGTATGTGTGTGTCCAGCTTTACTTAGTATTATAATCTGCCACCACTGAGTGGTTTCTATGGAGTGTATTTGGTATAAACACAAAAGACAATTCTCTTCTGTGTGTATTAGGGGATTTTAGTGCCCAACCTCCACCTGAACTCTGTGAGAGATAAATTGGCTTCCTTTGAAGTAATGGAAATGCTCCCTTGATTACTTCAAAAACTGGCCGAACCAAAAGAGGTAATTGCTTTGTTCCTTACTTGAATTCAGTCAGAATGCTTTAATGTTCCAGAACTACTATTTTTTTTTTTTTAATAATTTTTAGTGAAATTCAGTGAAGCTTTGGTTCTTATGCTGAAAAACAGAACTATCTTTACTAGTAAGGACAAATGCATGCTGCTTACTTTAGGAGTAAAAAAAAAAATAGAATATAATGTCTATGCTGATGCTTTCTTGACTTCTGTCATTTAGCAAACATGCAAATTTCTTTTAAACTAATCACTGGGAGTCATTCTGTCTTTTTTTGGAGGGGTCCTAATTTCTGTTTCTTTCAGAGCATATGCAACCTCCCATTCAGCTACACAGAGCTTTAAGTATATTTTGCCAATCTAATTCTGTTCTAAACTTCATATTGGTTTAAATCAGTATGTATTTCATCAGCTGCAATGGTGTGAGGGGATAGCTGGTCTCTCAGGTACACCCCTTTAATAATAAATAAAATAAACTTTTAGTCCGTGAAAGGCAAAAATTATATTTTGTTCCTGTATATGTTTAGAATGATGGAGACTTAATAGACCAAGTGCCGCTTCCTCCCCCTTCTACCCCATCCCTCAAAGGCTAGTTAGAGTGAACTGATAAGCATCAATTCATGAGGGGAAAAATGTGATATGGAAAAAATATCAGCATTGCCAGCAGTCTTGCTGGTTCCTGGCAACATAGGGTTGAAGGGTGTCAGGCGGCTATGCCTACGTAGACATTGAGCTCTCTCTATATACCTGGTCAATTTTCTGGTCTATATTTCATGAACTTATTCTTGGGACACTTTGCAATGTAATACCTATTTTCAAGGTTGTAAGAGGCTTGGATGAATTGAGTAAATACTTTAAAGGAAATGAAATGATGTTTACCACCAATCATCCTGACCTTTGTCAATATAAACAATTAAAAAGTCTACAATGTCTGTTATTTCTCTTTTGTGGGTCCCCTTCTGCATATATGTAGTTTCTGAGTAGTAAAACTAATGAAGCTTGGCTTCCCTGCATTATCGCATATGGTACCACATTTCTCCTGCCTATGGACAGGAGGACACACCAGGGCTGTGCATGTGATGATTGACCTGCCAATGCTCTCTGAAGCTCACTGCTCCTCTTGACTCCTTGGAAAGCTCTGACTCTTGGCTGCTGCATGTGAAATAAGTGGCTTTAGGGGCAGCCTGGGGCTGCATGGTGCCTCTGGGTATTTGCTGTAGAACCTTCTTGTTGGAGACCCACAATCCTCTGTCAAGTTTGGTTGAAGTTGGGCAGTGTGTTCTAAAGTTACTGTGAGGTGCTGACATGATCCTGTAAGAATTGCTGCCTTGGAAGACTGCTTGGAGTGGGATTTTTCCATCTTTGGCTGCTAAGCTCCCCTTCATGGCAGCCTTGACATCCTTTCTGGTCTGCCTGTCTTCATTATAGCATCCTTCTCACTTTCTGGTTTTCAGTTCTTGTTGGTTTTAAGTGAAACTGTCATGGAGAAATGTACTTAGGGTGCAGATGCAATAAGGGGCATGGAAGGGCAAGCAAAAGCATGAAATGCCTCTTTGCTGCTGTAATGCACTGATTTTTTGTGTGAATGTCTTAACTGACAATTTTAGTGGCCTGATAGCTAAAGTTTAATGCCTAGTTCTTCTAGTGCCTTGTTACATGAACATTAATTTTTTGCCCTTTGGCTGCCCCATCTGTAAAGAGAACCTGCTTATAATTGTCCTATTTTTGAAAAGTTCTTTGAGCTCTGCAAACCAGAAACAGGTTTGGAATTGTTACAGGGTATCTGGTCACTCTCCAAGTGAGAGCAATTGCAGACTGACAGAAATACGTTTATGACAAATCCAGCATAGCTTTGGGAGTTTTGTATTTTCAACCCTATATCTGTGTATTTTTATTCTTTCCTAAGAGTTTTATGTTTCTCTGTTGTATTGTTTATAGTAGTTTTATTTAAATAGCAATCCTGATCTGCATCTACTTATGCTATATTTTTTTTTAGCACGTATGCCTGGCAAATGTCTTATATGGAGAGCTGATATGCTCTGAATATGCTCTTATGCTTTGAATAACAAGTACTTGTTCCTCTTTGTATGTTTGTGTTTTATTGTGAAGTTTGAACAGACAAAATGTAGAATGTTGTTCCTTGTGTAATGCGAGTGAATTTTAGAGAAGCTCAGGTGCAGCAACAGACAGTGCCAGAAACAAAAGCAGAACATGGGTTTTCCAATTTCCAGTCCTCTACCTGCTAAACCACTTGATAATCATACCATCAGTTGAACTGGTAGACCTGAAATGAAAACAGGCCAGAATATTCAATGGCACCTCATTTCTCAGTTACAATGCAAGCTATAAATCCCAAGCAAAAAATTTCTCCCTCCAGCCCAATTTATATTAATTAAAAGAATAAAAATCCAGAAAAAAAACCAAACCCGCATGCTCAATTTGTAGCCAAAAAATAGAAAGCTCTGAATCTGCTCCATTTTTACCATTTAAAAATATTTTTCTATTAATAGAGTTTTGTTTTGAAAGTGACTTTTTATTGCATCCCAGGAGATTCACTTTAACATGGGAAAACTAAAAAAATCCTTTAAATGAAATACACGATAATTTCAAAGGAGTCTTGTCAAGACAGTCAAAATAAATGGTGGGTTACAATTAAGATTTATTATATAGTTGTGGAGGGGGAAACCATCTGTGTTATCTGGTTTAAACATAAATACATCAGGCACTTCTAAATACAAGATATATAAGCAGTTCTCAGTATGCTAAATATTGTTGAGGTTTAGTGCATATCCCCAGCATAACAGGCAATCATCTAGAAAAGTCAAAACACATTGTAAAAATATGTTATAATCTGTAACAAATGGAATTATCTCTTTTCCTGCCCTGTTGATCATTTATGGATGATCCCAGGCTCAAATTGGTGCTCTACTCATTTGGCTAGTATTAATATTTCCTCTGTGCAATCAGAAGAAGGAAAAAATACAAAGGAAATGTGAGATTAACACATAGTTACTATGGCTGAGTCAAATAGAAATATCCTTCATAGTAAACTCCAAAGCTGTAGTTAAATTTCAAACCGCTTTGGATCTGGTCTTAGTGAAAACCTTGACGTTCCAAAGAGGAGTGAATCTTTCATAAAACAGATCTTCATATGGGAAAACCGTGACTGGCTAATGAAAAAAGAAGAAGAAAAAAGAAGAAAAAAAAAAAGAAGGTTGCAAGTCAAGTAAAGCTGTGTAGAGGAGCTGCAATGTAGGTAATAAGCAATAAGGATTTACAGGTGCAGTTTTTTTGCTAGCTCCTATGGAAACTGCTTCAGTACCAGCTTATTTCAAAGTAGGTGAATTTTTTGTCTTTATAAAAGCTTCATCTAGTAGCCACTTGTCAGAGACAAATATTATGGCAGAATCAAATGGAAATTAAAATAGAGATCAGAATAAGAGGTTTATAAGATTTAAATGAAAAAATAATAATAAAAAAAACCCTAAAATGTAGCTAGAGACAACATCAGTATCTCAATAACTCAGAATAACTGACATTAAAGGTTGTACAGGTACATTCGTGTTTGGATACACAGCTGAATAATTTTTAAGGGGGAATAACATTGTTCCTTTGTGTCTGGGGAAGCCATGTGACATCTGAATACTTTGTTGTCATGCATTCAGTATGAAAAGTTTATAGCCTGCTGGGAGCTGTAAATTTTACAGGGAAGAAAGTTCCTCTATATAATAAAATTATTCCAACACCCTCACTTTTAATGTTGATGCTCTTAAAGAAGAAGAAAACATTATCTTTTGTGCCTCTTATTCTCTTGACATTTTCATTTACATTCCATATTTCCAACCTCTAGTGCATGTAGGCAACTCAAGTTCCTGCACAGTGCTGGAGACTTACTTCAGGCATGTTCTGCTTTCACGGAGGAAATTGATTTGTTTGAATGAAGTCAGATCCAGGAGTTGGAATGAGGAGAATGGCATTGCCAATATTTCCGAGACTTGGAAGCTGGAAAGATAATGTCTATCTATGCTATTGCTTTGATTAAAGTCATTACATGACATATGCTTTATATACAGTCAAGTGAATAGAGCTTTGGAACAGGGCCGGGATAGTGCATTTTGTTTCTAGATCTGCTACTGACCTGCTGTGAAATGTGGGTAAATCTTTTAATTTCTTCTTGTCTTGGTTTCTCTACCTGCAGAAATAGTATTATAATCATTTTCTCATAAAAGAAACATTCTAGATCAAAAGGTAGAATTCTCATTACTGTTAGTGATAGAGCATCATCAGCTCACTTTGCATGATATTTTCTATGAAGATAAAAATATTGGACGGTGCTGGAGCAATGTAAGTTCTATTAGTCATGATGTGCCACTTCTCTGCGTGTTTGGATACTAAAATACAAAAAATGTGAACAGGCATCCGCGGACTACTAACTCCTGTTCTGGCTCCCTATGGTGAGAATAGAGGCAAGAAGGGTGTTTATTCGTTCTGCTCAGAACTGAATAAAATAACAAACAGTTTACTTCAGAGGCTGACCACAGCAATCTGTGGTGTCCTGCCAAAATCCACTCCAAGCTGTTGTGAATGAAATCACAGTTTTTCATTTCAGCTGTACTCTTGAAAGTAGCTGGGAGCATTACAGTAGCCAAGTGGTAAACTCTGGATAAACTAAGACATTAGATAGCTTTCAGTTGTTCCAGTTTCTGTTTAGTAAGTACTAATGATATAAGGCAGCCCACAGTCGAGCTCTTGAAATATCTTGTGCAGCACATTTTTTTATTTTTTTTTGCTTCAGATACCGTTAACAGTAGAAATGTTCTTGTTTACTTATCTCTAATACGGTTCACTTGGTTCACTTCTAAATGCAGATGCAGAATTGTGGTCACTGCACTAATGAACTCTATGTTTAAGCCATTTTGGAAATTGAGGGTATCGGTGAACTCTGACACACAACATAGAAAGATATGCCTTTGTATAAATATGGCTTGGTAAACGGCAATGCCTTGTCCTTGTGTAGGATAAAATAATATTTCCCATTTTTGTACCTTACATTCTATGGAAAGTGGCCACTAAAATTACTTACATGAACCGTATCTCCGTAAGGTACAGTTTAAAAACAGTTTAAAAAGTTAATAATCAGGATGCTACTTGTGCCATTAGGTGGTGCTTTCAAGCTTCTCTAGCACTAGGAGAGATGCAAAAGGAGCACTCAGCTTTGTGCAGGACGTGCTTTCGCAGGGTTTCAGAGGGTGCAATAATGAAGCCCAGCTGTGTCAGTAACGGGATACAACTGGGTGGTTGTAGGAGAAGGAGGTGGGTGAAGCTGAAATTCAGCTTGTGAAATATTTGATGGAGGAAGTCACGTGCAATGTGTGTCCTGTAAGTCTAAAAGATGATTCTGAGCCAAAGAAGTTAGAGTTTAATGCTGGTTTCTATTAGCTGAAAATCCGGCTGATTGCATGCTGACTTTGGATACGCACTAATGTCTTTAGCTTTCTCACTTTGCTGTTGGTTGCCTGCTTGGTATGCTGCCATACTTGTTTAGAATGAGATTAAGCTCTTTTCCACAAAACACCCAGACCGCTGGTTACAAGGAAGGATTTTAGAGGTGTGTACAAGCTTCTGTGAATAGGTAGGGGGATCCTGGGGTCCCAGTTTTACTGGTATTGGTCTTAAACAGACCAACTCCTGTCTCCTAGGATGCTCTCTGTTCACAAGGAAGAGGAATAAAAAGTCGAATCAGAGCCTGTCAGGGCAATTGGATGGTGGATATTATTTATGTAGGTCACTCTGATGCCTTTGAGCTCCTTGCTGAGGTGGTGTCCTTCTGCTCAGTAGCAGGATATATTCCAAGATAGTGTTCCGAGATACATACTTGGGAACTATTTTCTTGATTGCTGCACCTGTGATACACAAACAACGGGTGGCCTGAGCAAACTGCTGAGCCCCCTGGAGTGAGGGGTCAAAGCCTCCTCTCATGGTTCTCTTACCTTTTGTATTAGCAATATGGATGGAGAATGAGTCCAGTGCTGCAAATGTTCTTGGGATGCAGCTTAATCAATGGTGCAAACGTAGCCATAGGGATCTAAGTGAAAATGTCTATGGGCAGAGTAATCTGTAATTGTCAGTTTGGGGAATTACGGCTGCCTCTGGGGAAATGTTCGGAATTGCTGTCAGAGGCCGAATGCTTGCGTGGTTGAATTACAGCTGTGCTCTGATATGGCAGGGTCCCATTTTATATAATAATGTTACCTTTTTTTTACCTCTGTCTCATCCTTGCTAGTCTGTGATTGAGTTACTTTACAGTAACTGTGGCTAAAATTTACTACTAGCTGATTCCTTGTTTTTCTGTTCACCTTTCAATATTTTTGTTTTTATCAAAGTTCCAGCTTCTGATATAGCTAATGACCTCATTAGCTGGTTACTTCTTGGTTTGCAGAAAGCATGTGGTGGTAAATTCCCACAATATTATAATGACCAATGACCACATGTAACATTCATCATAATACACTATCATGAGTTTCTTTTGGTATTGGTATTCATTTGTACTGGGTTATTTTTAATCTAATTCACAACTTTCTATTCCTGAGGATCAGTTACTGAACAGTTTTTCTGGTATTTGTGGCTGGGATCCTAGGGACTATACAAGCAATCATTTAACTTATGGTGCTTTCTTATTTATTAGGTGCTCAATTTTTTTTTTTGTTATATTTTTGCACCAGTATTTATATTACAATTGTACTGAAATTATTTCTCCAAGATTGAAACCCTTTTCTGCAAGCTGATGTAAAGATTTAGTAGGAAAAAATGTACAGTGGGACTCCTCAGAAATACACCACGTTGCAGGATCTGAGTCTACAGAGACCAGGCAAAGAACAGGAACGATAAAGTATTGCAGTATTACACATGAGGAAATGAAACATAGAAAGAGTAAGTGATGTGTGTAAGAAAACACAAAAGGCTTAGGAATCTCTGTTATGTATTTTTATTGTGAGTTGGTAGCATTATTTAATGGGTTTGCTGAATTTTAATGACATTTTACTTTTAGTGAAAGGCTGCTGTGGTGTACAGTATTCTATAAAGTTGGATAACAGAGGCTCAGCAACAGCTTGACAGTATTTATGAAAATAGTGAAACAATGGTGTTTGGAATTGTGGAAAGCTATTAACAGCATGAGAGAGTATAAAAAATAATTTTAAAAGATCTTTGAAAGAGAAGATGGGTGCATAAGCTTTAATTGGTAAGGGAGATGGTGAGCCTGCTTTCTAGTGATGGAATAGTTGAGGTACTTTTGGAAGAAAGATCTGAGAAAGAAGTGAACCCCAGTCACTTTTGATCAGGAATGGATTCCCAAGGATAAGGCTGTGTAGAAGAAGCAGTAGCCCAGAATGTTTTAGTGGTTCATAATCTCTGTTTTCTTGTTCAGAACGTTGTTTCTAGAAATTCTGTGACAAGCCTTATTTCTATGTGCAAACCTGTTTGAATATACTTGCATTGTGACTTCTGAAGGGTTAATCTTTAGCCAGAGATGTACATCTGTAAGTGAGAATTTGTGAAGAGGTAGCTCTGATGTGGGTTCGCAGTAGATGTTGTCATTTTGGGTTCCAGCTGTGCCCCATGAGGATGTGATGGACTAAGCTTGAATTGGAAAACTGTTCCTAGAGCACCAAAGACTTGTGGATAGAGCCTAGACTCAAAGTGTTTTCTTTGAAAGAAGTTTGAGATAAGAATGCGCAGACTTCTACTGTTTGTAGAAATGTTTGTTTTTTTCCAAGAGAATTCCTAAATGAAAAATAGAAATACAAAATTACTCTCTGGATTTTATGTTGATAAAAGTTTGAATATATAACTGACAGCTTATAAATAGACCTGAACACAGTAAGGACTCATGTAGAACTCTTTTCAGACATACTGACATCTAAAGGAGGTACTTTAAAGGTGGGATGAATTTGAAATACAACATGGTTTTGTTTTAGATAAAGGTTTGTCAAGGAGGATTGCATTATCTCCATATCGTAGAAGTTTCCCGCTGGAGCTCTTTGAGTTTCTGTTCAACTTGATGGATATTTTAAATATTCCTGCAAGTTCTGTTTCCATAGTTATGTCTGCTCCTTTCCTTCAAAGTCTGACTGCAACTGGGATCTACATCTATTTGTGCACAAAGGAAAAGAGAAAATTCATTTCCCATGGGTTGAACAAGAGAGTTAGTAGTTTCAATACAGGAGTTTGCAGAGAAATTTTAAATACTTTATACTTTACTATTCTCCGGAGTCTTTGCAATTTAAATCTAACACTGGGAAACTATTAGGTAGCAACTGGGAGAAATAGTGGCAAATTATTAGCTGTGATGGTAAGTGGTAGAAAATGTACACAGCACATAAGGAACTGTTTCTAATATGTCAACAATGAATAGTTATGAAAAAAAGGTTGGATAGAGATTACTTCTTATTTCCTCAAGGATTAGCTTGGAGAAGATTTACTTTTGTTCTGTGTTTTTTATTAATGACTTTGGCATAAACAATGGGATTATGCTCATGAAATCTATTGATGACAACAATTTAAGAGGGACTATAAAGACAGTTATTTTATATTATAAAGGAAAGAACTGGACAGCCTTGGAGACCAAAGTAATAGAAAATCAATAAATCAAACCCCAGGGCTGGGCATCTGGGAATTGAAACATCTCTTCCAGAGGCTCACAGCTGGAAGTATTCACAGAGGAAGAGGACCTGGGTGCATTGGTTGCATACTCTTCCTACACAGGAAGAGTATTGAGCCATTAGTGTGACATGGCCATGGAAAAATGAAATGTGTATCCAGTGAAGTGCTCCCAAAGGGCGAGTACTGATCCTCATGTTCAGGCACTTGAGAGACCTCTTTGGGTATGTTGTGAGCAATTCTAATCACTCATGATTGAAAGATGTGGATCCAAACTGGAATGTCCAGCCAGGATCACTGGAGGAATGGACAACTCCGTGTACAAGAGGAGATGAAAGAACATGACTTACTCAATTTCAAAAAAGCAAAGCTGAAGAAGCTATTGTGGCTGTTTATATTGGGAAGGAGAAGAGCTTTTTTTGTACTTAACCTAATATTGTCAAAATAGTACCAAATAGCCATGCGTAAATTTACAACCAGTTATATTAAAAAAATCTCAAAACATTAAAATTGTTTCCAATTATAACAATATGAAAATTTTGTAATTGCTTAGTTACTTCAGTACTTTTTTGATTTGTTTTTAAGAACAGAAGGAGAAACTGAAATGTGTTTGTCAATGTTACATGTAATCGCTTTCCCTTCAGATAGTGCACGGTGGAAAATTGTATTTTTGAGACAATAAGAAAGTAATGAATTCCTAGGTCTAATCCCAAGTTATCAGTAGTCAGTAGGTCAATGCTTTTGAAGCAGCAGTTGCTTGAACAGTTTTTGTAGGTTGAGGCTGAAGCTGCAGGTTGGTGGCCCAAGAGAACTCATTTACCCGATCCTTAACAGTGCAATATAAAATGGTTTGGGGAGGAAAAAATAACTTATTCAGCCATACTGGAATAAACATTTAAAAGTATTTAGGCAAATACATCATCCTGATAGATATAGTATCAGTTTTTAATCTCTGAGAAGTTCCTCACCTCAACAGTTTCACTCCTTTTGTGTGAACACCAGACCAATTGCAGATTCTCTGGTCTAGCCGCCTCTGTGGACTCTGCTGTTTTGAAACTCTGTATAACTGTGGTTATGTTTTGCTTTTTAGGCTTCAGTAGTATATGTGGAGAAACTAATGATTTAGTTCAGTATGATTTGACAAAAGCAATTCCTCCTTTAGAACATGCCAGCTGTGGTCAGCTCTCCTGATATTTTTGGCATGTTACCATCCAGGTTTGAATGACTGCTAGGAACGGGTCTGGGACGGAAAGGAAAATAAAATGCTAATTCAGACTTGAAAACAGGATATTTTGTGTCTTTTGGTTTCCAAGAATTCACTGCTGACCAACCTTCACTAGCTTGTGAAATTCAAAACGCTTTCAAAATCACAGTGCTCTGTGCGTCATGTTACACGTCATTCACGGGGTCTTTATGCAGACTTCATATATAGAAGAATTTTCTTTCGTAAAAGAATGTGACATGGAATGTATATGTAGAATTTTAAAATAAGGTTTTAATCCCAAAACTAATCAGCAGTGTACAGAACACATTTTGAGGATTGTTTAATTTTGCCTTTGACATGTTAAGATTGCTTTCTGTTTGGGAAACCATACAGTGAAAGTCCCAAAGCAATACCAGGTGACTTATCTTGCAGGTGTAGTTCAGGAAGGATCTGTAGCCCACAAGTATGTGACAAGAAATTGAATCTTGAAAAGAAACCAATTAATTTCTGTACTTTTGCCTTTTATGCGCAGGCAAAATACAGCCAGAAAGAACTAACATTCACTATATACGTTACATGCCCAGCTCTATTTTTATTCAAGAGTCAGAGCTGGTCCTGCCTGGACCTGACCCTTCTAGGCAGCCTGTGTACTTCAAACCTGGGTCTTGGAGTTTGAAACCATTGCATCCAGCTCAGAGAGACACTCTGCCTTTCCCTTCCCAGCCTCCCCCATGGGCAAACAATCCCCTCCAAACTGTGTAGCCATAGTAGTGATACATGTTTTAAATCCTTGGGAATCCCACTGTTGGGGTGATGCTTATGCCTTTTAGTTGAATGGAATTCTTACTGGCTTTGAAAGATTTTGGACTGGAGCTGTAAAGCTAAAGTTGTCAGGTGAATAACTATTCATTCTGTCATCAGTGTATTTAATTTGATGGTTTCATTTTTCCTATGATCACTTCTCTTTTAACTGCAGACAGACAAGACTGCAGGCTTCTCTTTCTCAAGTGAGGACTTATAAGTTTGCTGCTGGAGTGTGCATAGAGTAAAAAATTTAAACTTACAGGTAAGATGATGTTCACTTCTGCCATCTGTGCTGTGGGCAGTAGCGTCTGGCTTGCAAAAAGGGAAATGGTAGCAACTTAAATAACTGCAGCTGTCAAGGTGTCATTCTAGTGCAGATCAGAAGTATCTTTACCAATATCAAATTAATTTAATAACCATTAAAACCTGCCCAGGAAGTTCAGCCTCAAAACCAACATCATTATGTTCTGTTTCTGGTACCACAGTGCTGGTCCCTACGCAGATCAGTGATACACTGCAAACTAACATGGAAGGGTCCTTATACTCTGATTCTTAGATTTTCAGATATGACTCTTGACAGGTTTTTCAGTTTCTTCATCTTTGGCGTTACTATGAGCCCAGATTTCTGTGTAATTTGATCAGGATTAATCTTTACCATATGTGGCATTCTTCTTTTCCCATAGTTAAAATAACAGATGTAAGCCCTGTTTCTTTTCTGTGCAGCTTTATTTCACTGTATTGTTGGAAACTACAAATGTCATGAAGAATTAATTTCCTATGGTAATGGATATGGGGCCAGAATAATTATGTCTTAATTACCATTTACAATTAGGTTGATCTTTTTGAAATTAGAAAACAATGTATAGTTCTTTGCTGTGCATATCAACATATGAATAGAGCATGCTGTACACTGAGCATATGTAACTTTCGTCTCCCTACAGAAGGCACGCAAAACAGAAAAACAATCTCCTGCACTTAATTGTCTGAAAAAAATAGTTCTCTCTATCTTGCCGTACTATTATTTCCTCTTAGATGCATCCTCATCTTTGTTGGATGATACACTAATGGGACAGCAGAGCTGACTCTGCCCATTCCGTATCCATTTTCACCCACTCCATGCCAGTTGAGTGGTAGAGAAAAGAAGGTGAATTATTAGATAGAATTTCATAGCTTGTATCTCCATGGGGCTTGTTTTTCGTAGGACCCCAGTACTGCCAAATTAGTGCTATGTGACTAAGAAGTGAGATAAATGACAACAGTAGGCAGATATTTCTCAACATACCAGCTGTAGGGAAAGTTCAGTCTGAAGTTTATTTAAAATCAAGAAGGGTCATCTTATTAATGTACTTTTTGTACTTGTTGAGACATATATTTTTCTCACAATTTAGTAGTATATAAGTTACTGGCTCTTGAGGGTTAATAACTTTGAGTATAATAGACCATAATAAAAGACTGGATCTCCAGCTGGTCTGAATTGTCACAATCCCATTGCTCTTAAATTCTTCCCACTTCAATGAAATGTTAAGTATTTCCCTATTCCTAGCATCTTTATCTTTTTTGGTAGTTTCACCTTTAAGGGGAAAAAAAATCTGTATTGCAATAAAGATTAAATTACTTTATCTTTTTTTTTTGTAAATATACAGTAAACCAAGTTGTAACATCACTCAGAGTGGAGCATTTCTGACTTATATTTGCCCTTTATCTCATTATAATGATGCCAGAGGTCCAATGTAAATATCCTTCTGTTCCGTCCAGCAACCCATACTTTAATTTAGTGTAATCAGAAAATAATAACTTCTGTAAAACAGCCTGTCAGGGAGAAATAATAGGGCTGTTAGGCGTTTGGCAAAACTCCATTGCATACTGCTGAGATACAATATTCCAGTTTTGCAGGACGTTTGTCAAACCACTTGGTTGCTGTAATGTGCTGGGAAGATCTTCCTATCATCAGATAGCACCTGACAGAAGACTGTGAACAGCCAACTCTTCACAATTTAATGAGCAAACCTGGAGCAGTAATCCCATCAGGAAGGGCACGTAGTGTAGCTCAGATTACCATATTTGCAACCAGCGCTGTACTTACTGCTTTCATATGGTTCCCCCTTTTTTTTTTTTTTTCCTACCAAGAAATTATTTTTCATGGCATTAACTGTGAATCAAATAGACTCTGTGGGGAAATAACTTTAAAACATATCTGGATCTTTCAGTTATTTTCTGTATGTAAATGGTATAATATTTTTCTGAGCAGGATTTTACTTCTTTATTTGCAGTACTTGAAGAAGCACCAAAATAGGCTTTAAGGTGGTTGTTGGAAGAAGGTATGGACTTCTTTTATCCATGCTGTAGCGACTGGCAGCAGTTCAATTTGTTGCAGTCAGAGCACTTTTAGCACATCCAATATATGGACGTGTGTAAGTGTCTCACATATGGAACCCCATGTGTTGGGAAATGTGCTACTGCCTTCTGTGCACTCCTGAACACAGTTCTATAGGACTCATAAATAAAAAATGGAGGGGAAGGAAAGTCTTGTTTTAAAAGCTGAATAGAGGAAAGACAACTGAAGGGGAAAAAATTAATGTATAAATGCAAACAAACCAGGACAGCCATTCATTTAGTTAGACTCGAGGGACAAATGAATGGAAAAAATGGGATGATATTTTTTCAAAGGATAGTTCAAAACCACTTCAGTAAACAGCTTTTTCAGTGAAAACCTCTTTGAATTGCAAGTTTTCCCAAATGGAACAGGCTTTGACATTTGGGGAGAAAGGAAAAAAATCACACTTGTTTTTTGACTTAGGAGGAAAGCATTCTTCATAGCATGTATAATGTTAAGAGTTCTGTGAATGAAAATGAGATCTGTGGTATTAGCCATGTTTTGTTGTTTGTTTTGGTTTGGTTTTTTTTAATTGTGTAAAAGTACATCTCAGAATAGATTCATAAGTGTTGTCATGAAACATGTGAACACTGATGGATGCCAAGTTTTTCTGTGTGGAGTCCACCCAGAGCAATTCCTGGAATGGTGGGAGCCCTCTGGAGAGCTGATAGCTGGGAGGACAGTGCTGACTGTCAGCTCTCTTTCTCACCAAGATTTTTGTTTTCCAAAGTAACTCTGTGTTGGATCATCACCTGGAGTAAATCAACATTGCTACATCTGATCACAAAATTAATATTTTACATTAGGTATAGAAGATTAGAAATCTGTGATTTTTCTTAAATTTATTTATTAAACTTTTAGAGTAAGTTAAGTTTTTCAGCCATTGGTATAGTTTGTACCTCAGGTGCTGTTGGAGTGGCCTCTTGGGAAGTGTTGCTTTTTCTGCTTGTGGCAGGAGAGCAGGAAAAAACATCTCTATCCATCTCTTTCATCCTCTGCTGAGAACAGCACAGTGTGAACTCTCTAACCTTACAGCACTGAACTCAGTCCTTGTCTGCTCGCTTAAAGGAGTCCAATATTGGTTGCGGAAATGTAAACTGTTTGTACTTGGTGTTGTTATTTTGGATATCAGCACTGGCTGATTTCCAGAATTTGATCAAAGAGCTGTAATTGTTCTTATGGCAGACGTTAAGTTTTAATGCTCTGGATGGTTAGTACAGGAAGAAAACCAAACCTTTGTTTTTCTTGAATAGCAGTTTTGGGAGATGCATGCTGTGGAACTTAATGCAAATTTTGAGGACTGTAACAGATGCGAAGGAAAGTGAAAGCGATCAGTGTATGAACACTTATGCTGAGATACAATCTAGCTCTTGCAATTCCTCTTGGGACAAACAAGCTGGAGCACTGGGCGACTCCCGCAGTACTTACGGCTTCTTTTACTGCATGGAATTACATGCATCAGTTATTGTCATTGGCTTGCTTGGCTTTAGAGTGATCATATTAACATCCCCCTCCCCCCCCCCACCGAGTCTCTCTTCTTTACTAAAAGTTAAGTTAACTGGCTTTGTAATATTGTAAGAGCAGTTCTCACACAATCTATAATCTCTTCCAGCCCTGGTGTGTCTCAGTGTAGTATGAGGTTGATGAGTATGTGATACAACTGTAGATGCTTGTTAGTTAAGTTAGTCCTCAATGGTAAAGAGACTGTTAAACAGGGGACTGATCCTCTCTGATCAAGATAGAAAATTTAACTCTGAGGAAAACGTGCAGGATATCTTGAAAAGCTTGGCAGGGCTGTTGCAGCTGTGTTGGTTTTCTAGATCCTAAGCTTGTCCTTAATGTTAACTTAAGAGCATTTGAATGAATTTCCTATCTATAAATTATTTCATTAGCAGAAATGTTTTCTGTTTGTGTGTACTTTACTGTAAAACTCAGAATTCAGGATTTTCCGTGTAGTACTTACAAGTAGAGAAGACAGATACTGTTGACTTTGCCAATTGGATAAAGTAATGCATGTTCCAGTTTACACATATATCAAATTAATTGTTTGCAGCTATTTTTTAGAGCTTTTAATTGAAGGATTTCATGATTATTTGAATTATTACTGGAATTTTTCAACTTAGTTATTAGAATTCCACTATCTGCTTATGGGCTGTTTTGAACAAATAAATAAAAAAAAATGCTTGTGGGAAAATAGTTGTAAAGTATCGATTCGGATTTACTTATAGTAATAATTTGATCCTACACAGTCACTGTATGAAGAATAACTGCAATGTTTTTTTTGTCTCATTAAACTGGTGAATTATAAATAAACACTGGCTGTAGAGTAGCGTATACTATGCATTACATTCATGTATGTTATTTTTAAATTACTAATAATTTTAAAACAAGGACAGTCTAATCTGTTTCAGATGCAGATGCATTATGTATTATTTTATCAATCTGTAGATCATAATCATCTGTAAATGTAATCTGTTGTATAATTTTTGATCCTTTGTTGATTCAGTCTTTAGAAATAAGCCAGAGCTTTCTGGAACTGTTGCCTACAGAAAAAATAAGTATATTTACATCTTACTTTCTTAAATGTCCCTTGTTTTCTTTTGGTTTGATTCCCACCCCCAGCAGTTCCCTTGATTCCTGATTATCATCCTAATATCCCTTATCACAGCATTTTAAAGTTTTACTTCATAGCATAGCAAAAGAGAAGAGCACTTTTTCAGGACTATACTGCTGTTTCCTCTGTATCTTGCTATCCATATTTTGCTCTTGCATTTGGTACCACTTGTAATTTTCGCTTCTTGATGAGACCTTTCTTGCATTTGTTTTTTCCTAGTAGTTGGAGTTTGGTTAATTCATTCCTTGTGTGAGTTTTTGTCCGTGTCTAATATGTACTGGACCAGTGCTAAAGCAGGAGTGATGATGGACTTCCCTGGTTTCTGTCTTTAAGGCACTCTTGCATGGGCCAGCTTTGATCTCGGAATGCAGGTCATATTTTCTCTGGAAGGATGAGGCAGCTCCTGCATCGCGGAGCTTCCTCCGTTTTGGCAAACCTCACACACACAAATGTAACCCAGCAATGTCAGGCTCCGGGGGTTTTGAAAACAGAGGGCTTAAACATTCTAGAAAAATATGGGGAAGTGTTGAAATAATTGCCACTTCTTCCTTCAGCTGTCCTGCTTAATTTTTTGACCTCTGATTATCTGTCTTCCTCTATTTATTTCTTTTTTTTTCCCCCTGTCAGTTTATACAGATAATGTCATCCATGGTTGTGATGGTATCAGTTTAGAGAGTTCTGGTTTGGTTTTAAGTCTCCCAGACTAAATGACCCAACACCAACGAGACAGTGGAACATTTGGCAATTGGTAAACGAAAGAAAACTTGTAACGACTAATTCTGTAAGTAGTTACACCTACATTCCTATAAAAATGTTTTCTGTCAGTTATTCTGTCCTCAGCAAACTGTTCACTTTAGGAATGTTATATGCGGAAGTTGAAAGATTTTCCTGAATGTCTAGTGGTAAATAGGAGCCCTATGTATGGATACTTTGTGGCACTCAAACGACAATAATGTTATTCTATACTCTCCCCAAAAAATGTAGTAGAAATTACCGTCTCCCTAGCATCTGATCAAGATAGGCACCCTTAGCAATTATGAATCCATTGATATCCTCCTAAAGCATTACAGTTTTGATCTTTGCCTCTTTCACTTTGTTGATGTAAAAAAAATGAAGGTTTTAAAGCTGCATCAGTTTTCAAGCTGCTGTGCAAATCTCTGTATCCTGATTTTATCTTGTGTTTTCCTGGGATTGCTTTCTGTTCTTGTTTCAGTTTGCTTTCAGTGATCACAAGCCTCCGTGACGTTTTTCTTTACATGCGCTACTTCTAATTTTGTCACTGTTTAATGAATCAAAATCTGTTTTACCAAATTAACAGATGTTCTTTTTTTCCTATGACTTGTTTTCCCTGGTATTTGCTTTGTAATGTTGCTGTCCATCATGCCCTATTTACTGGAGTTATTTGAATAATGTACTTTATTTCCATGGTTAGAGCTACCTTCTCCTTGCTTGGTTACAAAGCCTTACTCCTGCAAGCAGCTTTCTCATTTGGCTCGTAAATATCAGTCAACTGTGAAATGTTTAGTAACCTTTGGGTATACAAGGGAAGCTTTATGATCCAGTAAAAGCTCTGAACATGACATCTCTTTTAAGTATTAATAGATGTTATGGTGTTTGGAAGGTGGCAAAGTGGCGACCTATGTTCTTTTGTAAGTGCAATTGGAGAAGGAGGTGCTAGTTTTGAGAACATGCTTCATATTTAACTGAGAAATGATTATTTATGTATTGACCTATTTGCATTCTGCTGCATATAAATCTAGCCTTTGTTATAAGGCCATATTTTTGAGCATATATGTGAAATCCACAATCTACTTGAAAATTTGTACTTGATCTGAAGACCAGCCCTCACTGGTGTTGCAAGAAAGCTTCAGATGTGGATTAGTTTTCTTATGTGAGTATTTTTGCTAACATAAGCAAGCCCTTTCAAGTTGAATATTAATGTTCTTGGTCAAATAAAACAAAACAGATAAAAAATGAGATACTTATAGGATTTTGAGAAAATTAAGGACATTTTTGTATTTCACGTTTAGCTATAGTCTGTGATATATACAAATGTGAGACCTACGGTCCCTGCTATTACAATGCCAAAGGCAGCATGTGTCCTTCCTGGGTACGTTATAGAGATGGTATTGATAATTAATTCTGAGGGAATCTGAACTGAAGGACCTTTGCCAAAATACTTCATGTGTCTTTCTTCGTGGAAGTAGGGGAAGATCAAATAAAAGTTAATGGCAGAGTTTGATAAGACTAAGACCCATCACCCATGTTTTTTATCCTTTTATCAATTACCAAATGTTAAAACAGTCTTTTGTAACTAAACAAAAATATTTCTAAATATATAATCTTCATTGTTTTCTGGAGCTGTGAGTGAAGATTACCATCACTTCCAAACAAAAGTGGGTGAAAAAAACAATTAGAACTGTGGTGTCTTAATTAAGGCAGTCAAATTAAGAAGCTAAATATGGATTTGTGTTGTCCAGCTACAGTAAGATGCTCTCCAGTTTCAATTTCTTATCTTTAAAAGATTGGAAACCTCAGTATGAGCTTCTGCAAATTTTCTTGTACATTTATGGTTGCCTTGGCTGCTTTTAAACTTAAGCGTGAGATGATTTGTGTGATGGGACATTAATCTCTGTGTACGTGTGTGTTAAATCAGATGATAACACGAGACAAGAAGATAGGAAAGGAGCAACCTTGGGTGAGACTTTTCTAAGTGTGGGGCCCCGCTGGGAGAGGCACAGGTTTTGTGATTTGGGCACTGTCTCTCATAGAATGACCCCTGGCACCTTCTCGTGGGAAGCTGCATTGTGAAGTGGGGAAATGCTGTAATTCTGTGCTGCTGGCTTGTGGCAGGGTGGGTATTAGGTGGTGAATGAGCGAGCAAGAAAATTGCATGTTCTGAGGCTTCAAGTATCTTTGATTTGATATAAGAAAAAGGAAAAAGTCACCTGTTCTTCATAAAGACCAGCTTTTTGGCTGTTCCGCACTTCAGCGTGAGCAGACAGATTCCAATAGGGATAGCTGGCCAGTGTGCAAGACAGAGGGGACTGGCTGGATAATATCTGTTGTCACTTCTAGGTAGTGATGGTCTCTTTCAGTATTGACTATGAATTTGACAGCATGTGGGGGAAAAATACAGTCATATTATTTGTTACGTTGAGGAAAGGGGGAGAAAAAGAATACTTTTTCTGTTGCCGTGCACATAATGCTGGCCACTTCACTTTTAACAGAGAAGTGGAAACTACATAAACACAAAAGTCATAAGCCCACCTTTTGAAGAGCATTAACCAGCCCATGGACTTCATGATCTTTTGCAAAATTAGTGCAAGTTTCAGGGCAAAACTGGGTTTGAATTCCCCATCATGTGAAAATCCTCTTTACCCCCTCCCTCAATAAAACCTATGGAAGGGATGGCGAGGTTCAACTGAATTTTTTTTTTGTTTTCCTGGTGATATTTTTAGTGTTTTCCTGTAGATAGTGTAAGAGATGACATGAGTTTCACCTTTTCCTGTCGTATTCAAAGGATTTGGGATTGAATATGTAATTAGTGTTGAACTACATTATTTCTTAGGAACGATGAAACTAAAGTCCAGGTTTGACTATGGCACCAATAAATGCTTGCCACATGTATTTTTATTTTGCTACTTAGTTAACTAATCCTGTTCTGAAAAACATTGAGAAGATGCCTCAATAAAAGGAAACATCTCTACTTTGAGAACTAAAGTAATACTGGATGAGATTTTGCTCAGCTAGTTTTGTGGGGTTTTTTAAAGATAATTTATGAACGTCACTGAGTGAAAAATTGGCTAGATTAACCTGAAGGGACTTTATTGTGAGATTTCTAGTCGTTCCTGGTGTGAAACAGAAATGAAATGCTATGAATATTATGAACATTATGTGTATTCCATCCTATGTATTTGTGCTAGCTGAAAGTCAAAGGTCTGTGCTTGGAATTTACCCCCTTGATTGAGGAGGGATTAATATAGTAGTTCTGTAGTCCTTGGCCTATAAAAGTGAAAATTTTTTTTTTTTTTTAAATGGGGAAAAAAAAAGGCGTGGGGAGAAGTGGGGGCTCTATTTGGTCACATACCCGTGATCACACCCACTTCTTTCTGGCTGCAAATAATCCCCTTTTCCTCCTCCCTCCTTCAGTTCTGGCTCCAAGACGTGCTCATGGAGCCAAGATCCATATTTCACATGGAAAATGAAGCACCATGCGGGCCTGATCTGTAGCTACCCTTACCCCACTTCTTAATCATAGGTTTTAATGATGTGTGTGAAAGTGATGTTTTTGAAACTGGTTTTCTGCTTGCCTTGTGTCCCTTTATGCGAAGTTAGCTTTACTAAGAAATTGTCTATCTGAGCAATACATAGTTTGAACATCAACTCCTTTGGGATTTTTGTGAATTTCATTCCATTCAATGATTGATGTTTAGTGATATGTGTATCCAACGAAGGATAAAAGATGTATAAAACTTGCAAGGACTGCCATAAGATCTTAAGAACAGATCATTGCGTATGCAAATTGCTGACAAGGGATTAAGTGTTCTTACTCTCTGACTTGAGGGTCAACGTTCAATGGGAAAAAAGATAGGAGAAATTTTAGATATCTATCTTAACTGTTTGATGCACATACTTTGAAATGATTTGTCTGATTTCTACCTAAAACTGCACGGCTGCATGTGTAAGGGCACCTTTTTCAATTGTGGTTACAGAGTCAGGAACTGAGCATGACAATAGAAAATTCTCTGTAGTTGCCGATGATGGCGTGTTAGCCTTGCGCTAAACTGATTGACGGGTATGGCTGATTGATGTAGGGACCTGTTGAGCCCTTTAAAGAAGAAAAAAAAAAAAAAGCCAAAAGGAAAAAGGTTGGCATTCCCTTTCTTCCTTTAAACTTATAAATCAAAACTCTTTCCAAAGAAACACTACATGAATGTTTATAGTGTCTGGTAAGTGTAATGTAACTTAAGAAGCTTTTTGTACGCTTCCTATAGTGACAGATTGAAGTTCATCTTAATGTCTGCATCTGATAGGTAAGTTTTTATTAAATATGCTTCTAAGAATCAGAGATGTATCTGTGTACAGGGGAACCTTCAGCTTCCGAAGTACTATCTTTTCTTACCTCTGTTCGCTGAAACAAAGGATGTAAGTGTTGACTATATTTTAGGATTATTGTATCCAGTAACTGAAGTGAAAAACTTTGTCTATCAAGTAGATGATGCTATGTTATAGTCATCCTTTGCTGGACCCATGCACACACACACTGCCAGAAGAGCCCCACCACACCCATAATATTCCTTAGAAAAATAAAGGAATTTCTTAGCCATTTTTTTTTAAATTACATTCTTCTAGGCTTTCACAACAGCCAGATGGCTGAGCTTTGCAGAAGATAAATCATCTTGCAGACATGCACTCCCCAATAATTTAATTATTTAAATTAATATTAAAATATTAATTTAAAAATATTTGTTGTGAAGGGATTACATTCTTTAAAAAATTAAATGGTGGCATATATATATGTATATACACTGATGCTCCATTTCAGCTGCTTATATGCATCATTCAACATGTTTTTGCTCTGTATTTTTAATAACAAGCACAGCTTTCTTTTCTGAAAATTTGCTGGAGCAAAAAGCTTTTCATCTGTAGAATACCTGAAAAATAAAAGGACAAAACTTGTTTATACAGTATTATCAGTGGCCTGAAGGAAAGAAGTCTATGGGAAGAAGTCTGGACTGTTATGCGTATATCTTTACGAATCTATCAAAATGAAAGTAGTAAATAAAGTCACTATATTTGAGCCCTTTGAAATAACTCATTAGGGATTTAGACAATCTTGTAGAAGGGAAGAAGAATCCTTTGTTAGGAATGGATTCTCAGAAGCTGGTTCTCTTTGAAAAAGAGTTTATACCACTGTGTGTGTGTTTATTTTTACTTTTGTTTTAAAACAAATGAGGTAAACTGTATATTGATGCTTGTAAAACCATTGCGGAAAATTTTACTGGCTGTAAATTTTTGCCTTGCTTCATAGCGCAATTAGCACTTCTAACTGTAGACTAATTAAAATGCCAGTCAGCTCTGAAAAGAAGCAAAATAGCATCTTTATTTGATTTCCCAGTGTGGAAGGCTAAATGATGGAGCCCATCAGACACCCAGGACTCTGCACGACTGGAGTGTGCAGCCTCCCCGCAACTTCACAGAGACACTCATAGTCGGAGGATGGCCTGTCTCTGATGGGTTGGTGTCTGCTGAGCTGCATCTTGCACTAAAAAAAAAACAAGACTGGGGATTAGGGGAGCTGTAAAAAGGATCTGTACTGGCTTAGAAGACTTTAGCCATGTGTTTTGTGCATGAAGTTGCATACTGTCACTTGGCAGAGTGAAATATTGCTAGTATTTTCACACTGGGCCCAAACTGTAGATATTTGAAAATACCATGGAAAAAAGGCCATTAATTAAATAAACTTTTCTTTTTTTTCCCCCATTGAATAAAATTTAGGTTGTGGTCTGAATACAAGGCGGTGTTATCTCAGACAGAAAAGAATATTTTGGTAACTTCCTGACTGACAAAATCAGTTTTTCTTAAAAGATTTCCTGGTATTTTTTCATCTTTCTGAAACTGATTATTAGTCAAGCTGGTTGTTCTTATTAAAGATTTTTATAAGGTCATATATTGTGATATTTTCTATCCATTCCACATTTTCACTGATCATGTAAATGAAAAGATACAAGTGCTGGCTTCTCCAATTGGAGCTCAATAGGAGCAGCACTGGGGCCCCAGTCGTTAACAGTATTTTTTAAAGCCAGACACTGGGAAGCTGGGCAGATTTTATTGCTGTTGAGAGATGCAATGTTCTCTGTTATTCTTAGCCTCTGACCATTGCTAAAGATGAATGTTGGCCACAGTTGCCTGTTGTTTATCTTTTGAATTGTAAAGTCTGCTCTGCCTCTAGGGTACCAGGCAAGGGCTGGTAAATTTATGGGACTTTTGTCTCTGTGTGAATCTCCCATTCTGGTCTAGAGGACCATTTTGGGTTGCATATCTGCACATATTAGACTTTCATTCTGTAGAGTGATGTACCCTTGGTTTTCTAAGAAGTATTTTATAACACAAAGAAAAATTTTGGTCTTGAACGAGTCTTTTCTTGTTAAAAGCATATCTTACACCTTATGGCACTGTTACAATTCAGATCAAGTAATTAGGTTACCGTTTTTGTTTTCATTACTTCCTTTAGGTCTAGAGCTGAGTTCATCACACGCAGTAACGCTTTTAAGTAACTGACTGATAACATAATTAATTTTTAATGTCTTTGTATTAAAACCCTAGGTATTACCAGAGACTGAAAGAAATCACATCTGCTGTGGTAAAGGTACTATTGCTGTGGTTTCCGTTAGGGTGAGACTATTCCATTTAATGCTAACAAAGTATTGTGGTTTCTTAGTATTATGTCGCAAACAGGACCCTCTTGGATGAAGAAGAACGCAGATTTTGTAGAGTCTAGGCTTGCCCTTTTCCCAGTAGTGATACATAGCACTGAACTGTTCCTCTGGAAGTTTGTTGTGTACACAGCTATGAATGAACATCTTTCAAATGGGTACTTGATAGAGGAAAAGTAGTAAGGTACGTTGCGTTATGCTTTCTTAATTGGATTAGATAAAAATGAACATGACTTGGCAGAAAAGCTGTCTCCTTTAAACAAGGATATCCATCAGTTATGTGATTCACCCGCACACACTCCTCCACAAATACCAAGGAGACATCTTTCGGTGTCCTTGTGTTAAAGTCATATAGGTCACTGTGATTGGCTGTCATTAATCTTATAACTTGCTTTCTTTTGAAATGATATTTATGACTTGAAAAACAAAATAACAAATTCCGTGTGCCTATCTAGTTCACACTTCCAAATGTCAGCATAGTGGTCCAGTATTAGAAATAGGTTATCTGTGTAAAATGTGACCAATTTATGACATTATTATTTGATGCACTTAATTTCATAAGTGCATTAAAACAGCCATATAGAATCAGCCCACTGTCTGTTTAGTGCTGATTTGCTGCCTCTGTGGCCAGGAGAGGAGGCTTTGTAAAAGAAAGTGAGAACATGGCTAGTGTACGGTGACTGCCAGCTTCTGTCTGTCTGATTTAAATGCTTTATTATCACATTGAGCAATGAAACTGTTCCTTCACATTGTGCAGCTCAGACAGGATACTGCTTAAAAATTTGCTGTCAGTAACAGAGTTGCATAATTTCAACTGATTTTTATCTGAGAAAAATATTAACAATACAAGACCTGGGTAAATAATGACTGCATGTAATCAAGTTTAAGCATTAATGAACAATCGACACTTTTATTCATTATTATTGTTATTAGAGAAGTCAGGTAGAAACTTGTACAGCACTGAGTGAAAGCTGAGCATGTTTGCTATTTAAATAGCTCTTGTTGGTCCTACTGATGTTAAATAGTCCTTTTGTCAAAACTTATGTGATCATCACTGACTCTCTGGAAGGCTGCACCTCTGGGCCAAGGTTGTAGTTCAGACTTATCAAATACTTAAATGAATTACGCAAGGCAAATGAAATCAGTAACACAGGAAAAATTAAGGATCATATTTCAATCTTATATTGAAATATTCAATCTCAAGAACAGATTTTTTGAATTTTTTTTTGTTTAATATTAACAAGTTTGAAGCTTTGGGTGTTTGACATGTGGAAGCATATTTCAATATTTTTCTATAGCTCTTCAAATGTACCATTTGGCCTCCGTGAGCAAGTGGAATTATGGAAATCTCTATTTTTATTTGTAATTATTCGTGTACTTTAGGTTTATGTTTCATATTAGTTTTTATTATAATGTACACTCAGACGTATCAGGGATTACTGTACTCTGCTGTGTTTAAAAAAAAAGAGTGCACTGTACTATATGGATGTAGGTGAAGTGGTTATTTAATTGCACTGTGATAATAGGTGGTTACTATAGCTTGTAGCTACATACAACAGAACAGGATTCTGCAATGACATAGACAGTTGTATCCAGCTTAGCTGAAGCTTTCATGTGACAAAAGGGAGGAATAAACATCCCATGTTTAAATTGGGTTAGAAGGCAGAATGAATGGTGAATCAATGCTTTTCTACAAAGGGCTTAGCTTACATAAGCAGTTAAGCCTTCATGGAAGATGATGTGTTAGGTGGGGTACAAGTGGTTGTGTGGTCTTCACTCTTTTTTTCGTGCAAATACTAAATTAGTTG
Source organism: Chroicocephalus ridibundus (assembly GCF_963924245.1). Lineage (NCBI taxonomy): Eukaryota > Metazoa > Chordata > Aves > Charadriiformes > Laridae > Chroicocephalus > Chroicocephalus ridibundus. The sequence continues at coordinate 47,099,738 of NC_086289.1, forward strand.
GTGACTCAGCCACTTCCCTGAGCAGCCTGTTCCAATGCTTGACAATCCTTTCAGTGAAGAAATATTTCCTAATATCCAATCTAAACCTCTCCTGGTGCAACTTGAGGCTATTTGTTCTCATCCTATCGCCTATTACATGGAGAAGAGAGCAACCCCCACCTTGCTACAGCCTCCTTTTGGGTAGCTGTAGAGAGCGATAAGGTCTCCCCTCAGCCTCCTTTTCTCCAGGCTGAACAACCCCAGTTCCCTCAGCCTTTCCTCCTAAGATTTGTCCCCTAGACCCTTCATCAGCTTTGTTGCCCTTCTTTGGACACACTCCAGAACATCAGGGTCTATGATTCTATGACTTCCAAGAAGTTGGATTTGAGTAGCTAATGAATCCTAGAATACTGCATCTGTTTCTGGGGTCAACACCTTCAAAAGATATGAAGAACTGGAAAACGTCTTCAGAAGAGCTAGAAAGAAAGATTTGGGGGCCGGAGAAGGAGTGTTGAGGAGTATCGCAGCCAATCCAAGTTTTTTAAAGGGCAGTGATGCAAAGCGGTGAGTTTTCCATAGAAAGATAAAAGCAACATTAAAAGACTCTTTAAATTACGTGAAGAAATTCAAAGCTGGGTCCTGAAAATTCAACTGAGAATAAAGGAAGAGGTTCTTGTTTTAAAACAAAAAAGAGAACACTGTAGTTTTCATAGAAACCACCATCAGTGAGAAGGGTAAACTCTTGCTTTATGTCTTCAGACAGTACGTGTTGTTTTGAGATACACCAGGAATGAACACAAACTGTAGCAGGACAATAGGATAAGACATTACCCATAGGTAAATTCTAGGAATCCAACTTAAAAGGAAGCGGAGAATCAGGCCTAGTGATTGCGCTAACTGCTGTAAACTTATGTTAGCTTAAATTAAATGAAGATATTTCCCATGTAATTAGAGAATCAATCCTTAACTCTCAAGCATATATATTCTTAAACAGATTAAACCAAAGAATGTATTTTTGACTATTAATTAGGACAATATAAACAATAGCTGGCAGACTAGTCCACTGGGAAATGAGGCAATATTTTTTGATTCTTTAAACAGTCCACTAAAAGGAATTCTGTTTCTGTTAGGACTTCTTGTAGTAAATCGTTAAAAGCAATATACAGCTCTTATTCTCTATATAGTTGACTCGTTAAGTATTACTCTGAGGGAGACTTTAAAGGACTCCAAGCTCTTATGTTGCATCTGCATAGGAGTACAGATGTAGAGCTAAGGGAAGCACAGTGTCACAACGAGCCTCTGGGGGCTACATTGCCGAAGAAGATTGACGGGAATTTGTTGCTGCATGTTACTAAGAATAAGCAGTTAGTGACTAGTAGGAAGTATCTCCCTAGGGATGCAGATAACTTCCATCGCCTGTGGATCACGGTTTCTCCCTCTGTATTTAGTTTAAGTAGATGTGCTTGTAAAAGGTACATGTGTACCCTGGCAATTAGGTAGAAGAGAGTGGGCTATTTGGAAGGGAACACTGTTTTCAGTCTTATTGTATGGAAATCCTCTACCTATGAGGTTACACCAAACCCAAGAGGGCCTTAAAAAAGGCATTTCTGTGCATTTTTGCACAAGTGTGCACCTTCACTGCTCTTTTGTTGCAAAAGAAAGGCAAGTCTGTACTGTATGATGAAATTAAAACTTTTGTTTTCACAGACATGAGTTTAGGAAAGTTTTTTCTGTCAGGTGGCATAGCTGAGGTAGAAGCAGTGAGATGCTGATTCACCCCTTTTTAATAAGAGACTCTGATCTTAGCTAATTGTATGTGGAAATGGAGTGAGTGACTTTGTACTTGTTGAAGGTTACTAGGGAAAAATCTAGCAAGAGGAGAATCATTAAGTTTTTAAAGATGAATGATACTACTGAGATAAGGGAAAAAAGGAAGAGAGCAAACTTTGGAAGTACTTAAGACCCTAACGAATTGGACTGTGACCTTTTATATAAATATGAGTATGATTTGTGAAGAGAATCTTGAGTAAAGTATTTCCTTCCCTTTTCAATTATTTCAATTAATCTACAAGAATATGTAGTGCATTAAAACCATAGTGTGGCTAAGAAATGCTAAGGAGCTCAGACTTCGGGCTGAAAACAGACCAAATTTGGGGGGTATGAGTAGTACTGGAACCTGTGGCAGCAATGCACAACATGCTGTTTGCTTGAGCACACCTGTAAAGACAGTGAATTGTCAGGGTAGAAACAACATCCTTCAGCAGAAGTTGCCAAGTCTGATGTCTGTTTTGTGTTAATGAGGGGAAAAGTATTCATTCCTGCAGCAAAACTGAGTGTTGTAGGATACATAAAAACCTCCCAGGTGCTTTCATCTCCTGGAAGGACAAACAGGGGGGAAAAGGAGGAGCCATCAAGGCATTCTTTACTCTCATAGGAGGAAGTAGGTTTTGGTAAGATCATCCCTATTTCATTTTCCTCATGTTACTTCTCTTGGTGTGGGGTTGTTTTGATGATGATGATGACTAAAGACTCAGAATATCCAACTGAATCTGAATTCTCAATTATGTGATAGAGACCTTGCAACCTACCTTAAACCCTTGAGTGAAAGGCTGAAAAAGGTGTACTTCCCCAGAGTTAAATGGCTAGTAGTTCCTGTTGCTTGACTCACTGTTTCTCTCTTATTTCACCTATTCCAATCACCCACAACATGAAATGGCTTCAATATGTAATAACTGGAACAAAAGGAGACAGAAAATATAAGACTCACATTATGGATTTTAAAAATAAATAGCTTCAGGAGGGCTCCTGAGCTGTCATATCTGCTTTTATCAGAATTGTAATGAAACATGTAATTTCTCTAAATACAACATGTTTAATTGCAATTTTCAGTGTAGACTCCTTGTCTCAATATCTTTATAGGGGGGTTATTCTTAGGCTGAAGTTGCTATGAAGTCTTTATTTTCTTGTTTGTAACATTCTCATCATTCCACATTTAGTCATCACTAGTAACATCATAGCGTGGGGGTTTTTTTAAGTGTTCATGTATGCTTTTTTATCTTCAGGTTACAATGTTGACAGATTGTGAATACTTTAAATCTTGGCATATCACAATGTCTGTTTTGAAAGACAATTTCTTTTGGAGTGATAAAGACTCAAATCCAGCATTGTGGAGCACAAGGGTTTCTGGCCTCAGCCATTTACCTTAAGGGACTGTATGTAGCCTGCACTCTTCTTGAAGATCAGGGATTTAGTTTCCAAAACGCCTGTATAAGTAAGAGAAGGCCTTAAGCTAAATCATTAAATTATTTCAAAGCCAAGTTCCCCATTAACAGGATTGTTCTTTATTTGCTTTTACAGTTAGCTCTGTGCTCTTAGTAAATGAATGTGTACATTTTTGTAAGAAGGCTTTCAGAACTGTTTTATGTAGCATTATTCCTGCCGTCTAGCAATAATTATTCATGGTCTATCACAAGTACTCTGAGTAAAAGAAGCCCAAAGTGTTCCTTCCCTTTAAAGGACTGTGTTTGCATAGTCTTGTTTTAAGTAGCTTTAGCTTTGTATTCATCAGAGCTCCATAAATGTAATGGGAATTCATGTTTTCGTAAGGCCAATCCACAAGCCTGCTACTTCTGCCAAAATCACTTTCAGTGAAAAGTAGTTATGTGCTCTAGAGACATAAATGTTATCACAAATAGGTAGTAAGAAACACTTCATCATTTGCATTAATTTCAATTCCATTTCAAAACTTAGAGAGACGGAGGGAAATAAAAAAAAATAAAAAAAAGGATGAGTAGCGTTAACTGTATTACATATGATTTTCACAGGGACTACAAAATGCGATGAGGTAAACTTTCTGAAATTAAATTCTTGTCATGATGCATTCTGCCCTTGAACAATTTAATATAAGCAAAAATATCTACTAATCGATGTGAAAAGCACCAATCATGCCATGAAACCACTTATGATAAAATTTAAAATACATAGTTCACAAATGTTCTGGTATCAATTTGGTATTTCACTTGGAGTTTCTCTTAGGAGTAATTTAGTTGCTTCTAAGTATGCTAGCGGTGAAAGTAAATGTCTGTACTAAATGAAGTAAAAAGTAAAGTTTTGCGGTATGGAAGGAGAGTTGCTGGATTACTTAAACTTCTATGTGCAATTCTTCCATGAAAAGAATTTGGACCTTAGCTTTAAAACTCTGAATAAAAATATACACTAGGGTATAGAACAGGTAATTAAAGGTTGCCTGTAACACTGAGCCTGTTCAATCTGTGTAATTAGAGCAAATCAGGCAGAAACACTATTATCAGCTGTTAAATGCTATTGTACTACTTTTCTTTTTTTCCACTTGAGGTGAGACATGACACCTTAATTGAATACATCTTGATGTTGGTGTCAAATTTTAGAGCATATACAAGTGTGTCTTCCTCTTACCAAATTGTGGTGAACAGTTTTAAAGTAGCTGACACCATCTTCCAGTGACTGAAAAGTAAACAGACCGTGCTGCTCAATGTATGAATCGACATTAGACAGTTACAAGTTAAGGTCACTGGTGGTCATTATCCTTGTGATACCATCATTGATCAGGCTTTTTCTCTGGGTTTGTTAGCAGCTCTTGGTATTATTGAATATTCATGGTGTTATGGATGTGCTGGTGGATCTTGGTCAGGAGAAATGGAGCCTGTCTGCAGTGGTCAGTCCTCCTTCATGGGCAGGCTCTAGAGGATGCTGGTGACCCGTGTTTCTTAAGTAAGAGCTGTGTTACACAGAGCCTCCTTTTATCCTGGTCGTGCTATGAGGCAGCAGGGGTGGCTGAGGGATGGAGGGAGAAAGGGATTGGGCTGCAGTGTTGCAAATGACACGAAATTGTACAGATGCACCAAAATACCCCTGTTTGGAAGACATGGCATGTACTACAGCCCAGAGACTCAAATTTGGTCCATAGAAGATGGTGAAGAGGTTAGTATACTAGGTTACTGTACTGTATCCATGGTATCTCATTATAAATACATAATTATAATTTTTTAGCTTCAGTCTGAAAATGTTTTCCCTCTTTACACTACCTGTATCGGTAATAATAAATATTACATTATGATGTAAGTCAATGTTAGTATCATTGATTTTTACATCAAGACTGCCCACTTTTCACAAAATAGACTCTAAACTGGCACTGTCTTTTTGTGTGTTTTGTTTTTTTCAGATTCCTTTTTGTGAAAGATCATATGAAAATTTGCAGTCAGTGTCTTGCAATGTGTTGATTTCTATGCTTGAGGATATTTGCCGTGTGTTATTTTAGTCTGATGCTAGATTTTCCTACAGCAGCAAAATCCTTATATGTATAAATTATAACATCTAATGATTTTCAGGATTTTCCTGTTTGCAGTGGTCAATTGCCATGACAGCAGCATTGAGCAGGATGCTAAAATATGAGCGTATGCCTTTGGGATACTCTCTGACCCATTGGGTCAGAGCTGAAGACTAGCTCTGGTTAGGAGCTCTTGTCTTCTCTGTACCAAGCTTAAAAATCTAACCTGCTTATATAAATGTTTAATATGCAGAGAAAGAGTGTGTGTAAGCAGGGAATCTATTCATGAGAGAATACCCTTCAGAGAGTTAGAGTTTCTTCCATCAATATCAGAAAAAACATGAGACAAAGAGGAATGCCTTTGCCTTCCTTAAGGCAGTTAGAAAAGAAATACACTTAGTCATCATCTGCCAAAAAAAGACACACACAAAAAAGCTGTCTGATTTGGGTTTTTTTTTGTGGATTTCTTTCTTCTTCTTCTTTTTTTTTTTTTTAAACCAATTCTCTAAAACCAGATAATGACAAAAAGGAATCGAAATTTAAGTAGATCAGTACAGCAGTCATGAAAAGGAAAAGTAACCGGTGTAGGGACTTCCCAACACCGGTCTAGTTAGAAATACTCTTTGTAAGCTGATGCTGGAAATCAAGGAAAGGCTAGAGGGAAAACTGAAAGAATATGGTCTATGAATGTTCATGGGGCTGTCCGAGTGATATGTACTATCCTCCAAATCTATGATGCTGTCTTCCAGCATTGCAGAAAGGCTAAAACTAAGTTGATAAACTAAATTGTTTAAAGCACAAGGTGGTGTTAGCAGCAAGCGAAGATGACTAAATACATCCACTGTCAGCTTCTTTCCATGGTTTGTGTGAGAGAGAAAGTCTCTTGCAGCAGTAGCAGCTCCCAAATTATAGTATTACATGGCAAAATCCTCTGAAATTAGAGGAAAAAAACATATGTTGGTTATGCTGTGAGAAGATAAGGTGGAAAACTTGGAGGAATAGGAGTATGTCATCCTATTTTTATGAGATCCCTCGAGACCCCCTCACTTTGGCTTGATTTTTCAGACAGAACACTGTGTGCTTCTGCATTACAGTACTTCAGAGTAGCCTTCCCTTCTCCAAAGAGCTGCGGGGCCTTAGAGAGAAGCAGTAGTTTCTCTTTGAAATACTGCCAGTAGAGAAATGCTATTGATAGCTCTTCAACGAGAGACGAATTCCTCTTCAAGCCTAGCTATGCTATTCCTCAGCAATGATAGAAGAAAATACTTTGAAAATAGCTGAGATCACCTGCAGAGGTGTTGCTCGCCAGGTTATAAATGGTATTTGTTAGTTGCAGAGTGGCAAAGCCTGCGATAGAAACGCCACCAAAGATCAGAGTCGTGTTGTGCTAATTGATGCTGAAATAGACTCTGGTTCAGAGCTTTCTATTAGAGATGTTTGGGTTTTTTCCCAATCTTGTGGAGACAGTTTGGGTATATCTGTTCCTGACCTTCAGTACCTAGCAATGTAAATAGCACTGCCTGGGTGTGTTCTCCTGGCAGGATTCAGTTTCTCTTATTGAATGTTAGCATGTAGTTATAGTTATTTACTTAAACTCAAAATAGGCAACAAAGCATTTTTCATCCTTAAATCAATTCTAAGTTCCTGAACTATGAACATGTCTCTATATCTTTCAAATGAATAATACTAGATATTAATGTTGGTGGAAAAAAATACTTTCACCCCAGATCCTATGAATGTTTGAAGTAGGATCTTTAAAGCTATTCTGACATCTGAGGAGAATTCTGGTCACTGAATATCTGATGCACATCTATTCACTTCAATTTATATCTTTAAGCCAGGGGACATTCAGAATATTGACTTTTTTTTCTTAGAGGAAAAAGCTACTAAAGAACCTAAATGAAAATAATTTAAGAAACATTTTTTTTTCTTCTTTGCCTACTTCTAGAATGAGTGTGGATCTGTCATGTGTAAAGACGAGCTACAGCAATTAGCAGTTATTCACTGTTACAGTTTGAGGACTACGGAGTCCTTCTCAAGGTCCCATTGTGATACGTCTGCTTCAATTTCTAACCAGTACAGCCTTACATCTAATCATAAGATTACATAAAATAAAGTGTTATGAAGGGCAGAGGGAATGTGGCATAAAAGAAGAGTTATAATATGATATTTTGGTGCTTCCTTCCAATCTGGGTGTGCTTGGACACATTTTCCTTAATTTGCCATGTTTTTTTCCAACACATTGTTACTACCAAGTTACTGTTCACTAAATTTCCTGGGGAGGGATTGCAGCACACAGATGCTGGTTTTTCTTTATTGCTTTGCTTGGTGGAGGGCTGCCTCTCAACTTTTCATGCCTATTCTTCAAGCCACATCAAGGTGAATGTGTAGAGGAAGGTGAATCTGCCCTGTGCTGGAATTCACACCAGGATGCTATAATCTTTCTGAAATTCCCTTCTTAATCTGATTTGCTAGTGATGAATGTGCATGGAAATTGGGGCCCGGTGATGGCATCATCTCTGCAGTTTAGCAGAACAATTACTTTGCCCCCTTGCTCTGGCGGTGGCTTTCTTGCGTCTGCCACTTTCTGCTCTTGGAGAGAAACCTCCTTAATGAGTAATTAATTATTGTGGTGTTCTGCACAAAGCCCTCCTGGTTTTGGATGTCTTTTTTTTTTTTTTTTTTTTTTCATTGTGAGAAGGAAATAGTGGAAAAAATACTAAAAGCATTAGCAAAAGTGTTGTGCATTAAGATTGAGGTCAATAATCTTGTTTTTTTATTCTTGGTCAAGAGTTTTCACTGATTGAGCATAAAAACAACCACAGTGGAAATGAGTTTGCTCTTTGAGTTTCCTTGTTTTCTTCTGTCTTTGAAAAGCTTCTTTCTTTCTTTTCCTAGTTCTGTGAAAGAAACTATGAAACCCACATTTTTTTAATTGAAACATACAAACATATAATTGATTAATTAACGTATCTTTTTGGGGATATAACAGGTCATTAGGAAGTAGTGGGGTATTCTTGGAGATTGTTTTTTCTCTACCAATGCTGGCCTACAAAACAAGCTTGTAAATGTTTGGTCCATTTTGAGAATTCACCTTTGTGTGTGTGTGTGTGTGTGGTTTGGGAGTTTTTTTGTTTAGTTGGTTTTGGTTTTGGGGTTTTCTTGTGTTTTTATTTTGGGTTGTGGGGTTTTTTGTTGGGTTTTTTTTTTGTTAGAACACAGAGTCAATCTTGTAAAAATACTATTTGAATCTGATAGTTCTATATTTTTTCATTTTCTTTTTACATTTCAGGAAGATATCCACCCAAAGAAACACGACAGTGGGTCTGGGTTTTTTTCCTGTCTGTATAATTCTTTGCAGACAGTATTGTGCAATGAGTTTTTAAGCAGAACTGCCCTCAGAATTAATGGGGTAGTCTACTTAAAATCAATGTCAAAGGATAGTCCTATGTATTTGCATACCTTAATTATGTAATTGAATTGTGCATCTTAATTATTACATGATTACATGCCTTAAATGTGTAATTACAACTACTTATGCTAACTGCATGACCAAAAGCGTGAAATTAGGGTGTGTAATTACAGTATATACAGTAGTTGAACAAGTGTGATTTAGCTTTTTGTGTACTAAATATAACTTTAAAATAAATAATACATTCTGCGCTTTGCATAATATTCTCTCCAAGATTATTATCAGGAAGCTGGTAACAACAAAGCCAACAAATGCTTAATTTTTGTTTATTTGGGACACATGTGTCTTGAATTCTACACTGCCTACCCTGCCAAGGCAAAAAAACCCCCAAACCTGCCGTAAGACAATGGCCCCAAAGACTGATCTTAAATAAAGTAGTCATGCAAAATTAAAAATAACTCTTTCATGATCTTCACCTATAGTATAATTTTTAAAATCTGTTTCATGAAACTTTGAATCTATTGGGCATATGTTCTGATGCTGAAAGTCAGGGTTGCTGGGATCACATGGAATGACAGAAACATCAAGCCCAAATGAGTCATCTGCTTTAAGCAGAGTTGAAATGCATTGTGCAGGTCAAATACAGTCAGTATTTCCTACCATATATTTTAAGTAGTGGCTAAGTTTAAAAAATCCACTTAAACCCATCTTTCATTGCACAGTCACACCAAAATAAAATGACTTACCTGCCGTGATTACTCAGGGATGCTGGAGGTCATGCCTGACAATCCCTTTAAGCAGCTAGGGACTGTACATGCTACCCTAAATTACCATGCTGAATTAACAGACAACCTGAGGGAGAAGAGAAGGGGGTAAGGAATTCCGCTTGAAAACCCTTTCCTTTCTGGAAGCTGTTTGTCACTCTGGGTTTTGTTTCAGACAGGTTTTCGTTTGTAAGAAACCCTTGTAACTTCTTACTCCATCCTCTGTCTTCCCCACTTCACATTGAGATACTGGTGCATTCCCAGTTCTGGGTCTGCAGAAACCCAGATTCTACAGGCAGGGATTTTCCTACCATGGAGCAGGTTGTAGTTGTAGAAGAGTTTGTCCAGGGATTTTTGTAGGGGAAGCTCAGTCTTAAAGTCCACCCTCAAAGTCTACCAGTCTGATCTATTGCAAAGTGGCTGGCTGATTCTTCAGCTTAACTTTACAAGTATTTTAAGATGAAGGCACAGATGACGTTCTACTACTATAGTGTCTGGAGAAAGAGGGAGGTGTAGGAGCTGTGTTTTTTTGTGGAACTGTGTTTTTTTGTGGACAGATCAACTTTGCTGTTCCTGGCATTTTTGGGGGGAGTTTGTATAAAAAGTAAACTCTTTAAAAGAGGTTTTCTCCAAATATGGAGTGTCTCTTCTGGACTACAAACTTTTTTTTATCTTGAGCAACTTGATTTTTTTTCTGTGCCTCAATTTTTGATGTGCACAAAGATATGATATGCTTTTCGGTAATGCAGAAGTGTTGTAAGGACACTGGAGATTGCATGGCCTCAGTAGGAGCTCTGTGAATACCTTTTATAGGTAGGGATGAAATAGGGGAGATTGCTAAGGGTGAAACAAGTGTTCCTTCTCTTTCTTCACACAATCGGAGGCAGCTGCTGTTCCTGTATGAAGCAGTAATAGGTTGTTGTATTCTCTCTTCAGGCAGCTGCCACCAGCCTTACCTCCTGCTGTTGACCAAGAGAGCCACTCACAGCAGGGACAGGCGTTCCCAGGGAGAAAGGGACAGGTCTGGAGCCCCCAACTGGCAAAAATCAGTTTAACAAAAAAAGACCAAGATTGGTCATTTATTCACCAGGACCATCACTTTGCTGCAAAGAAAAGGTCAGCAGGAAGATGATGCCTGCTGTGCTTTAGATCTGAAATGTTCCTTCATTTCTCAGCCCTGTGTGAGTGGATCTATTTGTGTCTGCTGTCTTCTGATCCTGAGAATTGTATGTTAAAAGTTATATAACACGTTTCCTGGTTTTGTCCAAAACCAAGATGATAACTGAGTAGCAAACAGTAGAGCCACTCCAGATCCCACGTCTTCAGAATGTATTAGTGATGTGGTTTAGATATCGTGACAATAATGCTGAGGTTATATACCAAAATGATTACAGAACTCATTGTGCCATATTCAATAAGATGATTGCTGCAGGCTAAAAGATCTTTGGTTGTTGTTTTTTTTTTTCCCATTGTTGTCCTGAGAACAGTTGTTGGCAGAGATTTGATGCCCAAAGTAGGAGCTGTTTCTTAGGGCATCTGTTGTAATTCATTGGTGACCTTGGGGAACAGTAAGCACGTGATTTCTTGAAAAACTCATAACAGGCTTCAGACAGGATTTCTGTGTTTATTATGTCATTACTTTAGAGGAAGGAAAACAGAAGCAGAGGCAGCAGGAATGTCAAAAGCATCATAAGGATTTAAGATCATTAATTCCTTGGACTTGCTGAATTTTCCATCTGGGAAATTTGCATTTTTCCATTTGGAAAAATGATTTTCCTCAAGTACCATAGTGAGCCCCTGGGAAAAAAATTAGGTGTAAAAGTTTTTTGAACTTTATAGGAAAAGTGTTGATGGTGAAACTTGTGGAGGTACTGCAAGCACCACTGGTCTTGTCACCACACAGGTATGTTTCAGGAGCTTTTTTACAAGACCCATGGTCACATTTTGTGTGCTGATAATGTCCACAAAGTTTCTCCTGGAACTCATCACATGCATGAAACTAATATGCCTTTGCATTTTTTGTGGGGGGAGAAGCTTTGTCTAAGAAAGACTTCCAGTTGTTATTAAAAATTGTGCTTGTTTTGAGTTGGCAAGTGTAAGGCCACATTGCATGGGAGTTTTTTCTGTTTAAAGAAACCCACGTTGCCTAATCACCTTCAAACTTTAAAAGAAAAATGCTCTGTGTGGATTAATGGCCACATAGGACAGTCTTCTGATATATTGGAAATTTTTTGCAACAAAGCCATGGGCTTGCAAAGGGATGTCAGGATTGAAAAGGAAACTGTTCTATAACTTATGAACTCCACAATTTCACAGATTCGATAATACACTTTACGCTTTCAGGAGCTTGTTCTACGTCGTTACTATTCTGAAAGCACTTGCACAAGAGAATATCAGATTACAATTTAGTGAGAAACATGCACAGAATCTTTTTTTCTCCTTCGGTGGTATTTGTGTAAATATTTCCATGGTGGTATTTAAATCCTCTTTGTCTATCATTATTATTCCTGTCATTTTTATGTTTACAAATAATTGGTAACACCTCCTGGGGAATATGCTACAGTCTCCTGGCATAGGATTCCTCATTCTGCAGGTTCCCAAGAGGGTTTACATACTTGATGCGTAAAACCCCCCACTGAAATGTAGCTGTCTTAGGCTTGTAATAGAATCTCTGCTTCATTTACACTGTAGCTTTGTAAGAGACCGCAAGGTCCTTTCCCATCCTCAGTGAAGCCAGCTTGTAACTAAGATGACAAAATGTGAAAAACTTCTTAGTGGAAGTTAAGAAATAAATGAAAATAAGAGCAACGAAGCCAAAAGACAAGACTGGAAAAGTGTTCTTGCCACATGCTAAGCTTTGTAGGAGGTGTCCGAGTGGATTAAGACACTTCTAATTGCTTGACGCTGGAAATCTCCATCTCAGGTTTAAAAAAAGACAAGAAGATTTGGAAATTTTTATAACATTGAATTTCTCCATTAATTAGGATGTGAGCCATGTGGTCCAGTAGTTAAAGCCAAGGGCTTGGCAATAAGAAGATCATGGTGTTCTAATTACGCAGTTTGGATAATTTTCCATTGTCTGTATTACTTGTTTATTTTATTCACATGTGTGCAGTGGATGCTTTAAAATGTGAAAATCAGATTTAAAAGTTTGAGCTCTATATGTAGAGCTTATGTAAATTGTCTTCTCTTGTATTTTTCATTCTCCCATTTTCCGCACCTGCTCCAATGTTTCAATAATAACGCACATGTAGAGGCTTCTGTTCTCAGCCTGCTGTACAGACCTGATCTCCATCCATGCACAGGAAGAAATGCTCTTTGCTCTCATGGTTCAGAATTTCCCAATGGCGTGTTTCTGGCACGGTTCTTTTGGAGAACCCTACTTTCCTTGTGCATTTTAGTCTGAATATCTACACCAATATTATCAGAAAGGGGAGACCTTGGCATACTGCCTTGAATCTCAAGGCTATGCACTCTATACCTAGTCTGTATCTTGGTGTGCTCCCTCAGGCCTATATATCTCATCTTTTCGAGGTACATGGGGATAGGGATAATACAAGCTCCCCACTGTCATGGTTGGTCAGAAGGTAAAGGGGAAGCAACCATTTAGATGATTATTTTTTAAGACCTTCTGCAGAGTCAGATGTTCTATGTCTTCTGGCCTCCTTAGCAGATCACGAGAAATGGAGGTAGGATCTCTGTGTATTGCAGATGGCCCTCCGGAGTTGTATCGAATTCTTAGAGCTGCAGCCCCAAGAATATCGTGCATCTTCTTGTTAGGATAAACCGTAAAGTTTACACTGCTGTCTTTCTGTAAAGAGGTGAACTGATATTAAGCAAGCACAGAATTATAGTTATACTGACCTACTCTCTGTGGTCTTAAACCTTGGTCACTTTTTGCACACATGAACTTTTCATTCATTTCCAATACAAGGCAGGATGGGGGAAGAGGACTTGTCTTTTTCCTGTTTTGAGAGAACCTCCTGTTTGTGAAGACCCTTCTTCATGGAAATTAAAATTGATAATAATTTCTGCTCTGGCTCACAGAGGAGAACTTCGCCTGAATTCAGTAACACTTCAGTTTCCTTGTTCAGGATGTGGTGAGGAACACAGTGGGAGATGCGAATCAAGGGTGGAATAGACCAAAGTCATTTAAAAGTGTAAGTGCTGTTCTTGACATCAAGAATTGTGTAAGGACATTAATTATTATTATCAAATAATACAGGTCAAATAATAGGTCAGAGAAGCGGTATGTCCACAGATACTCCGTACAGGGTGCCACAGTTAGCTGGCTCCAAGAACACACAGTACTGCTCCAATTAATTGAGAGAATAGCTTGATACTTCACAGGTTGGAGCAGCCAGATCATTCTAAAGCAGTGATTATCTTCCCAGCTACAAAGTGTGTTTAATTTCAAACTTAATTGTATCCACATTTCCGTTTCTAATTAATCCAGATATAGAAATGCTATAGTAACCGAACAGCGTGTTCTTTGAGGAAATAAAACATGGCACAATCCCATGGCACCAGAGTAATCTGATTAAAGAGATGTTTATGTAACACAGGTCTTTAAAAGTTAACTAATTTCCCATATGCTTACTATTCTTGTGATGCACTTTAGATTTAAAGGAAAAATGAGAAATGTTCATCTTGCTCATTTTATGCTTTGGGATTTCCACTGTCTCTAGTTTGTTATGGAATTTATGGAGGTGATTTGAAAAGGTACTCAGCCACTTGGTAGCATACGCTTTTGAGCAGGGCAAGAATCGCGTTTTTACTAGGAAATTTCCACCACTGATATCTGCACAAGGGACTAGATGCATTGATCTTCTTATAGTTAACAAGGTGTACCTCTGTAATCTATAGCATACATTTCTGAGAGGGTTCCTGCGGGTGGCCAGTATTCACAAGAAGGTCAGAATGGCCTGTAAAGGACTAGGGACAATTTCTTTCACCTATGATTTTGCATGTACTGAGCTAAAGGGCTGTGAGTGCTACAAGGCAGTGCAAAGATTTCCACGTATCTGAACCACACTGAAAACCAAAGCTTTAACAGAGTGCTGTCTGTGACTGACCTCTGTCACTGATATGTCAATTTTGTGGCTGCTGTGCAAATATATAACCCTAGGAAATTAAAAATCTGGGAGAAATGCATGTTGAAATAGCTCTGAATATTTCTTTTCATGTAAAAGAAAACTTTGCCACAAGCAAGTTGGATTGCTTTTTCTTATGCTGGTTTTTCATCTGGAAGTGCTGAACGTGCACTGGTTCTGATGGACAGTATTACAATTGATTTTTTGGGTATTTGATTTGGAAGTTCTGGCAATGAAGGCCTATCAGTGCTTTCTTAGGAGGCAAATGGAAAAACTGTAATGCCGACACATATTGTTAGTAACAGCAATATGAAACAAACCACAGCTGGATCTTTAATATAGTATCAGGCTTGGAGTTAAATCTAATGTTTAGACTCTCATTGGTGGAAACTGAGTGCACTGAGGAAACCCTGTTCATAAACTCCCTCTGAGGGATCCCCTGTTGCCACTTGATACAAAGCTAACAAATAGATTTATTTGTTTGTTAGCAGTCTCAGAGAAAATTGCTTGTGTATCTCCCTTCCAGCTGAAAGCCTTCGCCCTGGTGACATCCAGTTGGTGGGCTGGATGAGAGACATCAGCTAGAGAGAGCTTGGATGATGGAGTGGAAGATCTGGAGGCAGAGCTATGACAGAAGAACTGATAAATGTGGTGGGGGGGTTCATTTCATTCAGTAAAACATCTTAAGTACTAAAGCACTTCTTTTTCTAATTTAAATTTCTGACATCGAAATTCTGGTTCTTCTGGGGAGAAAAATGCCTTTGAAAACTGGTGGAGTTCTCGAAGAGAATAACCTTTTCCTTTCAACATGTAGAGCAGACTTGAAGCTATTTACTAAGAGGAGAGCACCACCTTGTGTCAGTAAGTCACTACACCTTCTGGCACCGTACGTGAACGTTTTCTCGACAGTTGAATTGAAGAATGAATATGTACTTTTTTCTCACGTAGTGGTCCTGTGCTTGTGCTGTAGAAAGCCTAGAAAGAAAAAAGTTACCAAGTGCAGCGAATACGAGCTGGATATGTGGTCTGAGGGTCAGAAGTTACGTGTCACCACACACTGACAGAACTCTGGGTTTATTCTGAATTCGGATTCTTATATAAAATTCAGATTCTTATACAAAATTCAAGTTTGTGGGATCTTATGCTCTTCAGAAAAGCTTTACCATCATTAAAAAAAAATTGAAGTGTATGCATCTATTGGGAGGTGATAGTCATCTGTACGCAGTAATGAGGATGACTACTGTACTGTGAGACTGTCGTTTGCTGCATACACATATGGAGTAATATCTCCCATGGTCTAAGTGTTTTGCCATGTCTTCACCAAATCAGATATTTAAGAAGGTATCTCAAATCTCTTCATATTAATTAGGATGATTGTCTCACAAATTTTCATTTGAGATTATTTTACCATAAATTTCTACTGAAGCTTTTCTTTTCTTTATACTTTATTGATTTATGATTTGGGTAGTATATTCTGGGAGAACCTATTCCATAGATTGGACTGTTTGCAGTTAATTTATATTATGATACTGTGTTTGTGACAAGTAAAATGTCCAAATATTTGGTTACATGGATTCCCATAAGGATAAATTGGAGACATTCCTTTCTTTAATGTATAAATACGTTTCTAGTTGTGTAACTCACAAACCTAATACATCATAGGTGGTTATTTTGCATCAAAGATAAAAAAAGTTTTAAATATAAACCCAGGTTCTACATTGAGTTCTTTTGCAGTCTTCTTCAGTGACCTTAAGAAAAATAAGTAGGAGGCAGTTTTGTGGCATTGGAGTCAAAAGCTAAGCAGCTAGGAGTCACGTTTTCATCATCTTTTAAATACTCTTTAAAAATTGAGATTTGGGGTGTGTTCAACTTATCTTGGTTGCAGGAAAAAAACCCCAAGCAACCTGGCTGTAATAGTTCTAATTTATTTTTTATTAACACCACAATAAACAAAACCAGTTAATCTCTGCAGATGAAGGAATAATACAGATGTATTGCATATTATCTCAATCTTGGTGAACAAAATAGGGAAGCATTCCGAGAAATATTTTGTTAAGGCATTGAGTAAAAGTGATCTACCTGAGGATGTAAACTTAGAACTTTCTCGTTGATGACCATGGATACGTTTTGTCTTATTTGCCAATCTTCAGTTAATCAATTTGAATGCAGGTGATGTTTTTGCATTGTTATTTAACCTTCATTTCCCTTATACTTGTCTTTTTGGGAAGGAGATGGGGAAGAGTTTGATATCTCATCTATTTTCTTTTATACAAAACTAAATTGATCATGTTTCATTTTTTGTGATCAGAATATTCTCACAGCCAAATTGTCAGGACCAGTGTTTTTTGATGTTTTGTGTGTGTGATGATGAACATTTCAGCAACTTCATTCACAATTTACTACAGTAACTTAATCCATGACATTCTCATTTTGTAAGGATAATCTTTGCTTTTTGTGAAGTCCTTTTACAGATGGACCTGTGTTCTGATTAGGGGCTTTTCTGAAAGGAACTCAGCTCTTCCAGTATGGAAATGAGCCTGGAGAAAAGGATCACTGTATGATGGAGCCAGTGGAAAACAAAGAATAAATATCTGCATTTCTAAGTTTGAATACGAATGTCTGACTCTAAACTGAAATTGGGTTGCAAGTGGGGAAACAGAAAAACAAGGAAAAATAGGTCTCTGATGAAAAAGAACTGAAAAAAGCAAAGAGGAGTTTAATGTATTTGCATTTAAAATATTTCCCCTATGAATGAAACAAATATGTGTAGTGTGAATGAAAAACACACAAATCTTCTAGTTCCAAGAACTATGCTAGAGATGTAGATATTTAAGCTCGAACGTACTTTTTAAATACTTTAAAAGGGTGGCTAAGCTTCGGAATTAATTATTTGATCTCAGAGACGGAGACATGATATATAACATGGTGCCCAGCAGTGAATGCTGCATGCGTATAGAGTCTGGATCTGTATATAGTTATGCAACTCTTGCTTTGAGTATTTGCCCTGA
This sequence comes from Chroicocephalus ridibundus, assembly GCF_963924245.1. NCBI lineage: Eukaryota > Metazoa > Chordata > Aves > Charadriiformes > Laridae > Chroicocephalus > Chroicocephalus ridibundus. The sequence continues at coordinate 47,117,299 of NC_086289.1, forward strand.
ACCATATAAACTAACCACAGTGGTTGTCAGTCTACATGTGTGTTCCCTGCTGTTCCCAGAATCCCGGCATGTGTTCCCAACATGTGTTCCCAAAATATCCCAGCTGTATACTATCAGTTCTGCTCTGAATCCTTTGTAATACATCAGATAAAGCCTGTTTTCCCACCATGGAGGCACAGTAGATTGATGCTTTTGGTGAAAGGAGACAGAGATGCTGCAGGTTTGATTGAGCATAGTAAATTCTGGTGCCTGACTTAGTTATCATGGCTGCATCTTTAAAAGTGCAGGAATTTCAAGTGTCTTGTATAAAACATCATATTGGACACGCACATTTGAATTTCCTGTGCAAAGGTGTCATAGATGCCTATTTTCAGAGAATTAATTGAAGCAGGTAAACGTTGACTTGGTAAGATTGGTTTAGGTCAAAAACTTGTGAAGAGCCAAGGTGTAAGAAAACACTTCTGTTCCAATATTTTAGAATCATTTCAGATCAAAATTAATTGGCTGCCATAAAAAAAAAAATAAAAAGAAGGCTCACTTTGCTTCTTTGCTTTAGTACTAGAGTACCTCTAGTGATCTAGAGTTTGCTATTGTTGATAAAGAAAGATGAGAAAACGCAAGAATAATTTTGGTATAGAGGGGATGCTTTCTTGTCTTCAGGAACTGTTTACAGCTGTGCACTGTAAGGGTTCGAAGAGGAGGAGCATAAAAATCCTACCATAATCATGTAACGTTCAGATGTTTGTTAGGATACCGAGATGCCATCCTGTTAGTAGGGAAATTGGAAGAGATGGCTATAAAAGCTGATTAGCTTTAATACTGTGAGAGGCCACGGTATGAGCGTATATAGTAAAAAAGGCTAAGCAAACCTCTCGGACTTAAATTAAAAGAAAATCCAAGCCAGAAAACTCTATATTTATATGTATCTCTGCATTGAAATCAAGATACTTTTTTTCCCAAGAAGCAAAATAAGTTATAATGCTGTCTTATTAGATCTGTTTGGTTGTTTATTGAGGAGGGAGGGGGGAAGATTTTCCATCAGCTAAACCTATCTCAAGTTTCCTTTGTAAAAGGTTTCTCAGGTCTAGGATGAGAGTGTAGCAAGGTGGCTGCGGTATTTCAGTGGCATGTGGGAGAGAGGGGTTCGTTTTCTGTCTGCAGCAGGAGGGAGCAGTGCATGTGCTGACCTCCCACATCCCCAGGGAATGCCTCCCCTTACTTTATCTCTTCTTGTCTCCCACCCTGTTTTGCTCTGGTGGTACATCTGTTTCTTCTGGAAAAAGCACTGTGAAGACCCAGTATGGAGGGAGAAAATGTTTGAAGAAAAAAGTGAAATTTCAGGCCGGGGAAGGGGGGATGGGAAGGGAAATACCCTTTCCATGCAACTTTGTTTAGGATGTCTTCTGCTTACTCAATTTTGTGTCATAAGCAAACCAGGAATGTAAGCAATGGGTAGTGTCTGCCTTGTATGGAACTGTGTATCTCCTGTTCCTTGCAGAGACATGCAAAACAGTACGGGAAACATGGAGCTTCTTCCCAGTGGTAACTGCAGTCTTTTTACGGTTGTCCCAGCATGTGTTCATGATATAGCACAGCTAGGGAGATATCTGGAATTTCTGGGATTTATTTCTGATCAAAGCTGTGCGCAGAGCTTAGTGAACAAAGATGAGAAACATTACATTGCCTGGTGAACAATAGTGCGCTCAGAAGAGTATTGCCTGAGAAAGCTCATGCTGATGGAGCACGTCGCCTGGGCTGTTCCCCCAGCTTGGCACACTTGCCGTGTGGAGCTGTGAGGCTGGATCTCCCTGCTATGCTGCTCCATGGAGGGAAGAGCTGTTTATGGCGTCCCCAGGACGCATTTTCCCTGGGGAGCACAGGAGAACATGTGCCTTTGGCCATGTGCCTCAGCAGGGAGCAAGCTGTTGTGCTTCTCAATGGCAAGTGAAGGCTGGCCAGGCTGGCTATGAATGCAGCACGTTTGTCCTTCCCCTTCTTCCTCCTTTGCTTATTTTTACATTTTTGGGGCAGGAAAGCGGTTTAATTCTGTTCTCCCTCTGCCTTCCACTGCAGTCACTGTTCTGACACTCATCTCACCTTTCCTGACTCTCAAAGTTTGAATTAAGGATGACATCTTGTGGCAGGGTTATGGTCCCAAAGGTCACCTTTCATTCCAGGAGTTTTATCCAACTGGCTCCTTTCCAGAGAGATAGCTTTCCCTCTTCTAACATTACATGTTTTCTTTCTGTTGTTCTTGCAATGCTAATGCTTCATTGTAACTGTAATTAGTACATCAAAGTTCATAGTGATGGGCTACCAATTAGGGAAGAGCAGTAAATCCACAATTTTGAGGTACACTGTATAGATATCTCAGTGTTATCTGGTTTAGTTTGTCCTGCTAAAGAAGGTTCTCTCTTGACTCTCCCAAATAATCAGAATTTCCCACTTGCTTTCTTCTTGTTCCTGCCTACTGTTTCTCTTTGGTTTTTTCTGCCTTTACCTTCCAGCCTTGGATGCATCTGGTCTTATGTTGGTTCCCAGAGACCAGACCTGTGGTGGACCTTTATTTCCTTCTACCAAGGCATAACGGATCTAGGTTTTGTGACTTTAAGTGCATCCTGGCTTCTGCTTCTGAAAGTTGCTGGAGTAAACAGCACCTGCTGTATTTTATGATGCAGGTGGTGAGGATTCATTTCTGGCCTGCCTTACCATAGTCCTTAGGGGAACACAAATCTGTTGGGATGTGGAAAAAGTGAGCGTTACTCTGCACTGCAACAGCTTAACACACATGCAGTTTATTAATGCTATTTACAATATTCGCAGTCCTTCCTGCATGTTAGGCTCTTGTCCTGCTGTGCCCAAGACGATCAACAGCTAAACAACTCAATGACCACCATCTTTCTTACTTTTGTAAAAATTTGAGAGATTCCCTTTAAAAATGTACTGTATTTAACTATTTACTAGTGTGAAAGGTGTACACTAATCCTTAAATGTTTCCTATTGTTCCTGTTCCCCTTTTTTGTTCAAAATTTTGTGATAAATGTGCTTTCAGTCACTGCCTTCCTTCATGGGTTACACCCATTTTTGTATGATTTCAAGAGACACACAAGAAACAATAATTTGGAAAGTCATTACAATGCCAGGGTTTATATGCTCTCATTAAGCATTAATTGGTAGTTGATGGCTATTGCTATTTTTAACACCATTAGTTCATAGCAATGTAATTAGTGATGCTAAGTACAGGATCCACATTAATAGCATTACTAATTGTAAATCTGGAGATAGAAACACAAGATGACTGGTTAATTTCTAGGCAATATCTCATGATAATTGGCTATAGGACATTTGTGCTGAAGTAGAAAGGTAAATAATTTAAAATCTTTTCTTGTAGTTTGCGTTGTACTTCACTATGCTAAAATAGTCTGTTGCCCACACTTTAGTCCTGTGAAATACAATGCCATTAGTATCTCACAGCTCCTACAGTTATTAATTTCCATGCTCCTCAACTCTTTCATGTATACTAGCAACCATGAATTAAAAAAGAAGCAGAAACAATAAACCAACAGCTTTAAGGATATCTGTCTGAGAAACTTTGCTTTTACATAGCAGTGTCATATAGGCACAAAAGAGAGGAGATTTAAAATAGGTTTTTAAATATAGAATGCTTAGATTGCAGATGCTTACCAATGCTGGTTTTTTGTTTTTTTTGGTTTTTTTTTAATAAGGTTTATATTAGCCATCAAAAAATTACCTCCCTGGGTATTAATAATAGAGTGATCGCAGTATTTACATTCTACTGAGCTAGGTTTTAAGCAATTTTTGCTTCAGTGACTATGTGATAGGTCTTTAGATGTAGAAGTTCCTGTGTACAGATGCCCAAAGTGTTTCTCAACATCACTATAGGCTTTCATAGAGCCTATATCCCCAGTGTAACTGAGTACCTTCTAAATATTAAAAGAGAAGTAACAAATCAGCATGATCTTTTCAGCTCCCAGCAAGTAGGAGCACATGTCTTGATTAGATCCTGAGTTATATAAATAGTATAAGAACTGATATTAGGGAGGGAATGGATGTGTGTGAAAGCGAGACTGAAAAAATTAATGATGCATCTTTACAGCCTTACTGAGACCTCATTGATTTCCATGGAAACCTTTTCATTGACTTCAGTGGGTCTCTTTAGTCTGACGCTGGAAAGGGTGGTTGACAGATCGTGAGGTGCATGCTCTGGTCTGGGCTCCATTGTGCTTGCCAGTGTTGCCCGCTACTCAGCAATGCTCTACTTCAGCGGATTTTAACTACTCCCTGATTGAGAGAGGCTTTAATTTGGAGCCATTTTCTGTGGTTAGGTAATACTGATCTGTGCTTCCCAAACCAGAGCACGTAAGGTGGTGTTATTACTGTAAATACAGATCTGCTACAGGTAAACCAAGAAATCAGAAATACAGGGAAAATGGTAAGCTGTCAAGGTCTACCCCAGAGGTATCTTTGCCTCTTCTGACAACGTATTGAAAGCCTAGGAGAGAGAGAGAAAGCCAACCTTCCCCCTTGAGAATTTATTTTTCCCAATATTCCTTCCCCCCACCTGAAAAGAATTTGGTTTTCTGTGAATAGGAGAAACGCTCTGTGTTTCTTGATTTGTTGCATACCTCTCCCCTGCTGTCCTATCCCACCTGATTTGATCACGGAATTCCAAGACGAAGTTCTGAGAAGAGGGGAGATGCCTTATCATGGTGATTTAGCAGGAGAATTCCTGTTTCAGGTCATTAGAAAAATTGTTTGCTTTCTCTGAGCAACATTACTTTCTTGAGGAAAAAAAAATTTAAAAGTAAGAATAGTGAAGTAAAGTTCTTCTGTAAGCACAGCCAATATAAAATGCTTCATTAGAGGTCCTGCTGCAGATGTGAACAGTACAGGAATTCTGGAAATTGCACTTGTTCTTGCTGTGATTTTATTCTTTATCAAGGCCTATATCTGTTTGTTTTTTCCAGATCTGTTTAACAGGTGACTGTCAGTGATGGCACATATAAGGAAATACAGAGATAAATCTTCTTGTTTTCCCTGTCATTTTTTTTTTTTCTAAAATCCTTGTGTGATAGCATACTCATAGGAAGAAAGTTCTTTCTTCCTCAGTGGAACTGTTCCACACTTGTATTCTGAGAACCCCCTGTTTTTCCCTGTTCATGTACTTAAATATATTGCTTTATAATTTCTTTCAGACTGCAAAGCCTGCAGGTACTGGAAGGAGAGCTGGTTTCCATTACTGATAATATAAGGATTGTTAACTACGCTTTCATGATGGCGATCCCAGCTGACTTTCAGACCTAGACTGAGTTAGCAGAAAATATCCTTTTCCTTGTAAAATGAAGGCTTGGATCTGGAGAGACAGACACAGTAAGGAGCAAACTGTTAGTACCTTTGCCTCAGTCCTTAATCAGTCTGAACTATCCATCCCCTGCCAGCTGGGTACCGCTCCTGAGCTGGGAAAGCCCCGCTCCCTCGTCCCATCGTGGAACGGTGATGGGTCTCCTGTCTGATGAGGTCTATATCCTCTATGTGACAGTTGAACTCAGCTGCATGGGGCTGCAGACAGACTTCTCAAATTAGGCTTGTCGTGGTTCTAACATCTGTAGACAACAACATATGTAACCGATTTAGAATTGTATAATACTTTTTTTGCGTATATTTACTTTATGATATCTTTATTTCTGCAGCACTTCTTTATTTCCATTTAATCTTTTTCTAGGTCTGTATTACAGGCAGGCATATCCCAAAATTTTCTCAAAACAAACATCTAAATGTTTCTGTGCTAATTTCCTCCTTTTGAGTTATTGAATGATTGTGAAACTTTACTTTATGGACTGCAATCGAAATCTCTGTTCTTCTTTCTAAGGTAGACCCATTTTTGTTGTTTGGGTTTTTTTGGGGGGTGGTGTGAGGGAAGGGACAGAATGGAAAGATATGTTTTTCCTGTGATTTAAAAAAAAAAAAAAAGTCAGTTTTCAAGTAAAACCAACCCAATTTCATCCATTGCCTCAGAGTAAAATTTTTTATTAAACTGAACCTCGTATTTATGAGGAACTTCACTGGTCTGGCAAACAGATACCTCTCTTTTTTTTCTTTTTCTTTTTTTTTCCTTTCTTTTTTCTCCCCTACACTTCTAAGGATGTTCATGTTTGGGTTTGCTGCCTGTTTTAGAAGAGAAGAGCAGCCAACAGGAAATGATGAGTTTTAATGGGCTCTTACTGTTTGGAAAAACAAAATCGTGGCTTATGAGTTTAATATTTTGCTGAAAGGGTAAAGTTAGACCAAACTCTCCTCCCTTTTCCTTGCCACATCAAATGGGAAGGTGTGCGTGTGTGCTCAGGCTTGCGCAGGAGTGTATTTATAGTGCAGCAGAGAGATAGGTGAGTTTCTGCAGAAAACAGATGAAGATGTCTGCCTTGAAGGTTCTGAGCCAAGGAAGTTCACCAGGCTTTTCTGAGCTCCTGGGTTTTGTAAATACTGAGGTAGCTGACTATAAACATTATTGTATGGTAGCCGTAGGTGGCTAGAAAGCACATATGCTTGTATTTAAACTCACCATTTTCCAGTAGAAGTGTTACATACACATTTAGTCACTGTCTGTGATTAAAAGACAGATTTCCTTGGTCGCAACTTGAATGATTCTACTGACTTTTGCTTCACAGGGGCTAGGGAATAACTGAAAACTCTTTAAACCAAAGACTAATTGGTTCTTGAAATTTTATAAACAGAGAGGGGAAATAAAAGTTGATGCAGATAGCTCTTATTTTTCACTATCTTCTTCCAGTTAAATAGATGCATTCCAGCATGTTCTGCGTTGTTGAGGCAGGCAAGGAAACTAGCTGATTTGAGGTAGATCAATTAGAATATTTTTATTTTCACAGGAAATTCTGTGAGTTTCAAATTAATCCTTTTTTTTGTTTGTTTTTGTTTGTTGGTTGTTGTGGGTTTTTTTGTTTTTTGTTTTTTTTTTTTTTTCAAAAATGATTTTTGGGTCAATCGAAACAATGTACTCTGAAAGAAATTGAAACCTCACACTGATTTTGGTTCCCAAGAAACGGTATGTTAAGTTGCAGAGTTTTTAGAAGAGTATCAATACTGGGGGGAAAGAAAGGTCATTTGGAAAAATTAAAAAAAATACTCATTAACATAGGGTCCGCGTGAAATATTTTCACTGTTAACGAAACGGTTTGCGCTGTAAGAGCGGAGCAGACCTCGCTGGTTCCACTTAGCCGCAGCCCTCGGAGCGCCGAGCCCGAGGCGGGTGCGGAGTGAAGGCAGGGGAGCCCCGGTGGGTGTGTTAATATGCAAATCTCCAGCACGGCGCTAATTACCCTCCGGCTGACGGCGGAGCCGCCTCCCGGAGCGCTGCTGCGCAGGGTCCGTGCCCCGGCGCGGCGGCCGCCGGTGTGCGCTGGCGGGGTGGGGGGGATCGTCGCACCCCCTGCCCCGAGCCGGGGAATGCGCCTGCTCCGCCCCGCTGCTGCCAGGAGGTGTCTCTGTAAGGCAACAGTTTCGAGCTAAAGCGGCGCTCAGCTTGGCAGTAAATTCACACACGGCGTTTAAATACTGGAACGGCGATTCCTAGAGACAGGCAGGCAACAGCACGTACGCTTAAAGCTTGTCTGTAGTATCAGAAATACCTTTGCTGCTCAGTTTTTTATTTCTTTGGATTTCAGAGTCCCATTCTTCCTGTTTGTGGAGACGATTGTAATAAGGACAAAGTGGCTTGCGAGGGTTTTGGTTGTGCTCTGTGATTGATGAGAGCTAGCTTCAGTGCCTTGCACTGTCCCTTCCAGCTCTGTTTTCCTATAAAATGGTCACTGTGGACCTGGAGGATATTCCAAGCAAAACTAGGGTGAGATGCATCTTTAGGTGTGCAGTATGTAGGCAGTTAACTTTATATAAATTTCCTCTGTGGGGAAAATAGCGAACTCCAACTGGGGCTCTTCCAGGTTACCCAGACACTGGGTTAAACAACTCTCTGCAAATGCCTTAGTCCACTTCAGAAAGAGCTTGAACAACTTGGACTGGCCAAGTGAACAGCTGAAACTAATAACTTTAAACACTGAAGTCAAGTGAGATAAACACTAACCATAGTGACTAGATTGTAAGGGCTTTTGGGCACAGGCTTTCTCCTTTGGTAGCTGGACAGAGTTTCCTGCAGGACCCTGATCCATGGCCAGGCTTCCTCAATACTGTGTGGGTACAAACAGCAGTAACTGACTCGGGGTTACAGTTCTTGCCACGCTGGTGTGAGTTTTTGCATTTTAATATCTCCATGTTTCAAGCCCATCTAGAAAATTTTCTGCTTTTCATGACACTTGTAGTCTGACCCTAGTTCTTCAAGTAATTTACTATGGGATTTTGAATTATTCAAACTTTTCATACAGATTCCTAAATGATCTTCCTTACCTGATACTTAGGAAGTCTTTTGGATTTCGTGATGATGAATAACAAAATTGCAAAGCATTCTTTTTTTTTTTTTTTTATCAATGCCCTTACAGGGTATTATCCTAACAAACACGTATGATTATTTTGTCATGTTTGTGTATTCTATGCATTTGCTTTGTGTGCCAAAAGCTAAAATAAATAGTTAGGAATGAGAACACTTTAGCAATGCTTCACAACTTCTGCCCTTTTTCCCTTTTTTAGTACAGTAATTTCTATGCCTTATAACAAAGATACCAACTTGATCCATACTGTAGCAGAGTTTATTGTGAAATACTGTAGAAACCTGAACTGCAGATTAATCCTTTGAGGAAGTCTGGCTTGGTTTAAAAAAAGCAAAACAAAGCCAAATCCTAACCCACAACTAGCTGGGTTTTGGCTGGGGTTTTTTTGGGGGGGAGGGCATGGTGGGGTTTTGGTTGGGCTTTTTTTTTTTTTAGTAATGGAATATGGTGCCTTCTAAATAATATTGCCTTAGAAGCTGTGCGATAGACAATATCGTAACAGGAGTAAATTTGTGCTTAAAGATCCGTGTGCAGTAGTTATTGCCATCTAGTGTTCCCATACCTTTACGGCACCAAACACACAGAGAGAACAGGAACCGTTTTGCAGGTTCTATCCACCTTTCTTTTTACCTAAGCAATGTTGGGACAATGCTTATGTTTCTTTGGAACAGAAAAGTTCATTTAAACTCAACATTGCTAACTTTCTCCAGTGAGTGAGAGACTCACGGTGAAACAGTAAATTTCAGACAAAAAGTTATAAGCGGTGTATATACACATACCCTAATTCAAAATAACGTGGCTAAGAACATGAATGGACGATAGATGGATAGATTCTGTGAGAATTCTATCTGAAAATATCTTATGGAGAATATAAATATGAAGTACTGGTACTTATCAAAGTAAATGTTCCATGAGTTATTTAGTGAATTCTCCTAAGAGTTCCCAAGAGGGCTCTGTCATTAAATAAATTTTGACAAGTCCAGTGGGACTAACTGGTGAATTTTTTGGTGTATAGGAAAGAACTGTAAATGAGTTAATGAAGTGGACTCTTTCAGTCCTCAGTTTCAGGAAGTGTGCTTGTGCACAAACATACGAGTTTTAATGATAGTGTTATTGTAAGAGATGTTATTTATATCTCAGTAACACTTAGCAGTCCCAGTGAAGACCTGAGCTCCGTGGAGCAGGGTGTGAGGTAGGAGTGCAGGAGGCTGAGTGTATCACTAATGAATCCTGGAGCACGTTTGAGTTGTTACCAGTCGCTTCTAGTGCAGAAGGAGGAAGGAAATGAACACTATTACTGATGTCGGCTGGGATACAAAGTGATGCAGTAGGTTTTCCTAGGACAAAAGAAGCTTGTGTTTAAACTAGGAATCCGAAATAATCTCCTGCATCCAAGCCTTAAACCAAATGCATAAGTCTATGCGGGCCCTTCTTTTAATTATTGTGTCAGATCTAAACTATCATACAAATCTTAATACTGCTGCCTCAAAGATGTTTTAGTGAATCGTATATTCACTGACAAATTGAATTTGGGGAGTTCTGTGCATACTATTATGTCTTAAATTATTCACAGTTCTTGAAGTCTCTGTCTTTAAACTCTACCCTCTGGTATACTACCCGTATGGCTCAATTCACAGCTCTACCTGAACAGCTGTTAATGAGACCTGCGATACTACGAGAAGTATATATAGTTACGTTTAATTGTATGCTAAAAATGGCCATAGGGGAGATAGCTTCTGTGGCTACATTAAAGATCTCATGTACCTCCTCTTTTTCTTATAAATCTCTTTATGGCTTATGTCTAGGATTTTATCGTATTCTATTACTGGACTGAATTTTCAGAAGAGCTTAGCTGGCATATAGATAATAGAACAAGGACTTATTTTATCAGAATTACTAATTTTTTGGAAGGAATATTGTTTTCTACTACAAGGGGCCTTTTCTGTGATGTCCTTTTCTTATACTTTTGCACATTCTCTTTTCCTTTGTCTTCCTCATTTTTCATTTTCCATTCTTCTCTGATAGAATTGGTTTCTCTCAGTAGGCTGGTATCCATTCTAGCTACTACTGAGATACTACTGAGAGTTAGCTCCGTTATTTTGAGGTTTTTGGTCACAGGTTTTTTTGATGATTTTTGGAGTCCTGGAAATTCTTGTGGGTAAAAAAGCCTTATACCATACTTGAAGAAGCAGCTCTTCCTGCCCTGAAGCTTGGTGCAGTCTGTGTACGACTGCTTGTTTCAATCATATGTGTATGTGTGTTTATGGCTCCCATCAATGAATTTCACATCACAGATCCACTGGAATGCTGGACAGAAAAATGAGACCTGCATAGCATAGCTGTAAATGTTCGACAGTGTGAATGGGATGGATGCCCACCACGCATCCCATCTACCCTTGTGAGAAAAGCTCCAAGGCATAAACACAAGGGCAGCTGGGGGGTTTGCAACCTGTAAGTGGGCTGTGCTTATACAGTGGGGATGTCAGCAGCTGGAGGCCCAGTTTCCCTGAAACAGTCAACAAGGTTGGAGGCACATCAGCTTTAGCCCCAGCTTTCCTGGTCTGGTCAGCTTAGGTACAGTGTTGTTATAACCCATACTTACTTCTTGACCATTCACTACTATGGCCATAGGTTGATTTTAGTTTTGTTTGTTCTGTCCCACAAATCTTGTGCCAGCCCTCTCCAACAGGAGCTATCCTGTGATGATGTTAGTATGAGAAAATGTAATGCAATCTTAGTTTCTGACGGCATTATGACCTACCAAAGTGGCTGGTTACATGATCCTAAAAATAGGGCCTGTACTGAAAGTTATCCTGGGAGAATCTAAAATCCTGGTGCTGTGCTGCAGGTTAAGTTCTGACTTTTCCATAGCTGCTAATCATCCTTTAGGAGCAGTAAGAGGTTTTCTCCCAGAGCAGGATTATACACATTGTTCAGGGCTGAGAAAGGCACTCAGCTTATTTTGACGCATCACAGCTACTTCTTCAGATTTTTTTTTTCTGTGAGCCCAATTGTAGGAATTTAACAAAAATAGGTTGCCCCTTTTTGCCACATCTAATGAAATAAGTACATTTCTTGTGCTTTGTGGTATAGGCTGTTGAAATTACAGCCTTAAAAACAACAAGCCCTTGATACATCTCCATTAATGGAAGGCTTGATTCTACAGGCCTCCTACATAAAGAAAAATCAGTTACTCTCTTACAAATAGTGAACATGGATTCCCAATACTGGTTTTGAGGTAGGCAATATTAACTAAACTGAGGCAGAAACAAAGTGGTTTGTGTCCTGCTTTTCCAAATTCCTACTCAAGCGCTCCAAGACCATCTGGGAGTCTTTACCATCCCCTCTGCAATACTCCTTGGTATCCAGACTTCTTAAGTTCTGTAGCTGTAATAATGTTTTTAAACATTTCTAAGTGTAAGGTAAGTACTGAACTATTTCAAAGTTCTCAGACTCTCACAGAGATAAACTTGCAGAACTTGCGGGCAGAGGTGGCTTTGTGACAAGAGGTACATATTGTAGCAAAACCACTATGAGAAATATACCGCTATCGTAAAGCACTGTATTTTTGTCAACAATAAGAAGCATTAGGTTTTTGTCTGAGGGTTTTTGTTTCCCCTCAAGAGCTAATTCTGCAGTGCTCAGCAGTTTCTCCGGCAGTTCATTTCAGAAGGAGTTAAGGGTACTTACGGTGCTCTGAAGTTAATAGAACAGTTAACAGAACAAATGGCTTTGGAGGCAAATTTGTACTTGTCTTCTAAGCATCATATACCTGTTTATGCTGCATGAAACACTCTGGTTTGAGGTACCCTCTTAGTTTTGTAAAATCGCGCGTGCAGGCATACAAGTATTTCTTTCAGAAACTGACACTTTTTTTTAATAAAAATTGATAACTCTAGATTTTTTTTTTTAACCCATCATTCCTAGATAGTCACAACTTGTCAAGTGAAAAATAAACTGCCAGTTTCGTATACGTTTGCCGGCACACATTTTGTTAATATGTGAGTAAATTCCTTCGTGTATACACCAGTGTCTTCTGTTTTCCTGCAGCAAGTACTTTCTTTGATTGATGTACTTGGAAGCGATCCTTATCCTCATTCATTTTAATTGAGAGTAATGAATTTAGAGCTTTTATATGCACAGATTGGCTCCGTTCCATTTCTAACTTTCCTCACCTTTGCTAGGAGCGCAGCCTGCTCAGGGCTGCATTGGAAGAGGTTCAGGACTTAGCGCAGCGCTCCTGGAGAGGACAGTATCCCATGAGGAGTAGCCATCTGTTTATAGACAGGCTGATATTTCCAAAGAGCTAAGATTTTTTTGTAGGCAGGTTCTCCCTCCCCACCATGACCACTGAGGAATCGCTAATCAGGAAATAAGCTTCTTCCCTTCCCTGATTTGCACAAGACAGAGAGAAGTGGCCACAACTGTGTTCCGAGTTGTTTTGAATTCAGAGAGTAGGTTTGAAAGCACTGCTATATTGATGGCATTTGGGGAAAGCTTTACATAAGAAAAACTTGCCTTTCTGGTGGTTTTGTCTTTTAAAGTGTATGCTATTGGCATAAAATAGAACTGTTATGCTGTGATCTCTTATGGATGCAGAAACACTGAAATGGTCTAAGGTTAAAATGTATTTTAATGTCACGTTCCCTTATGTTCACTAAAATTTCTTACTTGCCAGAGTCTTAGAAAGAAGGGATGTAATCTTCCTGTTCCTATTCAATTTTGAAGGGAACTCTAAAATGAACACCAAAAATTAGGTGTTTACCTTTCTCATTTTTATAGATACTTTTCATTTTAACGTGCACCTGCTATGGGAGAAGTCCCACTGGCCATTTTATATTTGTATGTCATGTGTCTATTTGCACACCAGTGACGTGATGGCTTTTTATATATGAAGAACATGAGGCTAAACTGGCCAGCACTGGCAACACCATGCTTGCGAGGAGCTGCTGAGCCGTACCTGCCGTGGTAGACGTTGTGATCACCAACTAGGGAATTACTTCTTTTTGGAAGAGTTTATCGAGTGTGAAGCAATCAGTAGAGTTACTGACATCAGTACTGACAAAGCGACCTGCGTAGCTGTGAGGATTCATCCCAAATGAATCTTACTTTTTTTCTGAAATGTGCAAAAGTAAGCGCATGACTAGTACTCCACTCTGCTTCAGAAACTGTCTTAACACATGATCTGGAAAGGCTGGCATGGGGATAAGGTTAATTGCAGTGACTGCTTGTCTTCTGCATTGCCATGGACCTATAGAAGATGTGGAAGGTGCTTTCAAGGCAAATGCCTCTGCTTTTTCCCATTTCAAAAAGGGGGCTGGTTGGCTTTGGAAGCCTAATGTGTTTATGCCCAAGAGAAACGTAGTGACTGTGCCTAATCCCAGGTATATGGGAAGGGTTGTTCTGTGCTCCTGCATTGCATGTGTAGCGAAGATCTGGGCTCCATGCCACAATCATGGTGAGAGAAACTAGGATCCAGCCTCCCCTCTTAGAGCTCGATCAGTGCTGCCATGCTATCATTAGTAACAACTTGTTTTGTCCATAAAGGTATCAGAGATGACTTAGAAAATATAGAAGCAGCAGCTCTCTTGAGTAAGAAGGTGTTATTTTTACAGAGTCACTTTTCTGACCATACCAGCACTTAAATACTGGGTGTTGAAGTCCAACAGCTGTGATAAGGCTGAATTGTTTATTCAGTCCCAGAAACAGCATTGTCAAACTGTTTATCATTATCCTGAAATAATAACATAGACAGTTCTTCCTGAGTCTTCATTAAATACTTCTACCATCATTATTACTGTTATTAAATTCCCATGTGGTTTCCTCATACGTGGGACCACTCGCACAGCACTGCTGGCACTACCTCTTTAAATTCCTAGATTGTGCAAAAGGCAGAAGAGAGTTTGCTTCCATCCTGCAGTATGTTCTGCGCGCTGCTGGTTTTCATACTCAAATTCACAGTTAACAGTAGGGTTGATTGTCTCCTTTGCCTGTGTGGGGGAAGGGAGCGATGTTTTGTCGCTGAAGCACAATGCCTCCCACACTTACTCTTGGGTTCCTGCCGCTTAAGCACACACCCCATGTTCCTGGCTCTGCCTTAAGGTACAATCTATCTCCAAATTAGTAGGGAAAAAAAAAAAAAACAAAAAAAACCAACAAACCCTGAAGTTGAGCGAAGTACAATCAAGCCCCTTGGAAATTAGTTAAACACTTAGAAGGATGTATTTAAAAGAAAACTTTCTGCAATCAACAAAGTACAGTTTTCATCATGTGTTCCTGGTCAGAGACTTCTTTTCCTCTTGATGGCCATTTAGCTTTTTCTGAGCAAGCTGTCTCGTGTGAATTTCCCTCCTGTAAGGAGGTGCTTATTAACTCTTCAGCTATGCTTTTCTTTGATTTTGTTTACTCTGTCAAAGCTTACTGGCTTTTGTACGTAGCTGCCATTCAGCTAGTTCAGGTTTTGCAAATGCATATGTGCAATGTTACATGCAATGTACAAATACATTCTTCAAAGAAGATGTCAAAACAAGTTTCAGCTCATTTTCAGCAGTATCTAATTATAGATACATAATTAATGAGTCTGACATTTATCTTTCTTAACACAAAAGACTAACAAATAAAAGCATTTCCTACAGTAGATGTAATAGCTTGAACATTAGTCTAAAAGAAACGAGAATTTAGTTTAGAACATGCTATATTCTGAGGAAATAGAAAAAATTCATTAATGTAAAGCCATCTTTTTCAGAAAGCATCTAGGTACTTTGCAACTGTTCTAGATGAAAGAGGTGGTATTTTCTTTCTTGTTTACTCAGTGCATTTGACATTAGGTATAGAGAGTGGCAGTCTTTTTGTTGGTGTTGAATACTATCTATTTATATATTCCTTTAATATATTTTACGTACTCAGAGCAATGTATTAATCACCTAGTGGCCTAGGGGAAACTCCTCCAAAAGTCTTTATCTGTCATTTGCCTACAAGAGTGGCCATATTGAGTACTAATATGCTTCACCTGCTTCAAGAAGTGAGTACTACTTATCTTCCCTTATTTCTTACACTGTAAAGGCATTTCATTTGGGATATTGGGTTTCTCCTAAGTCTTTAAAGTATATTTCTGCTATATCATTTTGTCTTTCTTCTCCAGGAAATTAGTTGTAAGTGAACCATGGTCAACCTTTTCCCTTACAAAAGTACCTGGTCCTTAATGAGAAGAATAGAGAAAGATATTTTGTGATTTATAAAAAGGATGAGTTAGTATGTCTATGGAACCTTATATTTTCTATCCTGTTTCTTTTTTTAATTATAAACTGGTATACATAAAGTGGCAATAACACAAAATCTGCATTTTTTCATTTTATGAAGTAAGGGAAAGTTTGGATTAATAATGCTTCAATTGGTTTTGCTTAAGCTTTGAAACTGATATTTCAGCGAAGGGGATGGGGAGAGAAGTGAGTTGGTATTTTTCACTGCTGTTTGCTATGTAGGGGCACTTTCCTGATTAGAAAAGATCTCAGTTTAGGAGACAGTGGATATATTTTAACACTTTTCTTTACAGAATTCTTATTGTTTGCTCTTATTCCCTGGTACTATCCAAGTGAGTCATAGGAAAAACACCTGGTGAATGTTATTTGTCTGACATACCATTTGCAGTGATAGTGTGAAAGTTCAAGGCTCGCTATTTCATAACTGCCTAATTTGAATTAGTTTGTTAATTGCTTTTCATATCCAAACATAGTAACTGAGAAGCATATTATCTTCTTGCACGTTGGAATAATAATATACCTTTTGGTTAGACTTAGAAACTTCAGTTATATAAATCTGTAATCTGTGACTTGCATTTGCAAGTAATTTGTAGCTTGGAGTAAAGGACACTTAAATCCAGCTACATAAAAAACGATACTGGGAGCAGGATCTTGAGGATGGTTTCTTCTGTGTAAGTGGAGGGAAGAACAAGTCAGTCTTCAGAAGAAAATGCCCCTGTTCTGCACAGAACAGTACGTATGATGACAGTGTGTCTGCATGAGGTACTACTTGCTGAAGTAAAGCAGAAACTTTTCTAGCTGGTGTTTTGTCCTGGGTGTGTTACAGGTTACAGGGCCTGAAGGTGTTTAAACAACGTGGAAATTGGTCTGTTATATTGCAATGACATGAAAAGCCCTGGGCATCCTTGAAGGCCCATTTATAAGCATCTTGATAAGTCTTTGGCCTGAAGAGGTTGCCATCTGAGCAATTGTAGTAGGCAACAGGGAGAAAAAACCAAAATGCGGAGTTGAAATAACTTGCCTGATTCTACGTGTGACTTGGCACAATAACCCTCCTCCCCTCCCCTGTCTAAGGAGAAAGGTCTAGACTTTCTCACTTCACCCTGACTTCCCTCCTGTAGCTCAGGTTTTAGTGTCCTGTTTCTTCATCTGCTCCTGCAAATGGAGCCCAAAACAGGAGCCGCAGCGTGAAGGACTGTACATATGGTGGTCTGCAAGGAGTTCTGCAAAAGGAAACCAAACAAAAATCTTCACCTTGGACAGTCCCTCAGGCTGACTCTGCAAGTCATCAGGAAAATTATGGACACAAATACTGTTCCCATCCTCATCCTCTCTTTGAGTTGCTTTGGGCTTGGTTTTAAGCTTTTTGGTGTTTTCCCTCTGTCGTCTTTCCATAGTGCCACATCTGATGGAATGCCATCCCTTAATTTGCTTTAAGAGTTACTATAGAGAAACAAATTATGTCCGTTTACTTTTAGCTGTAGACACAGCTGTTATGATATGGTTTGGTTTGTTTGCATGTGCAGATTTCCAGCTCTTCCTACAAGCTGGCATTTTAGGTTTTGCTTAGTCCTTATGTATGATTCTTTTCAATTGTAGGTGGCTCTTTCTTTCTGAGTCTGGATGAAGGCTTAGTTAAATGCCTATTTAAGAACTGATGAGTAATTTAAAGGATTTAGGGGAACATTCTGTGCTATTATATGCAAATACATGCCAGGCATGGCTCACTGTGTCATTAACCTGGCAGTCATTTCATGCATGACTCGCCATCTTATTAAGCTAGCAGTATGGAATATTTGATTTACTAAACTGCTATGAACTACTTAGTGTGCTAATATAAGAATATAACTTTAAAGTTTCTCTGGAATAACTATCTTTGAAACAGATTCAGGAAAACAATAACATTATTTTGACAGCTGTGCTTCGTTTCTAAGGTCTATTTTAGTAAGCTTCACAGAACTGGTGGAGAAGTACCTGTGATTTGAATAAGCCATACAATGACTGAAAACGAAAGCCACCAGATTAATTAGGGCCCTTCAGAATTCAGCAGGCGTTGGAAGGCCAGGTCTCTGGTATGCGCATAATTGTTCAATGTGCAGAACTTGTGGGAGTTACGTATAGGCATGAGAAGTTCTGAAGCTAAAACTCTACTCCAACATTTTTGAAAACTCTGCTTATATCCTAGCTCTTCCCCCTTCCTAGGCTTTCGTTACCATAGCAGCATTCACTGGCCATGGGATTCATTGGGGGTTGTTGGGGAAGGAATGTATGTTTGTTGGCTTGGTTCAATGCCAAATGGAGTAGGAATTATATATGCAGGATGTTGGATTCTTCCTTTAGTGTCCATTTCAGCTGGCATCTAATGTCATCCAGATAATTGCAAGCCACTCTGTCATCATTCAGCCAGCTGCATAGAACAAAACAAAGAGAAATTTAGGATCAAAAGGAAGGAATAGCAATTTAAAAGGCTTTTAAATGTTGTTTTCTCTCTTTCTCAATCAGTATTACTTAAAAGCCTTTAATTTACCCCACCCCTTATCCCCCTTCAGAGATATACACATACACTCACATTTGTATGACTGAGTGCTGCTGGCTTGAATGATAATATGTGAGCACTGAGCTGCCCAAGAAAATGTCACAAGCAAGAAATGAGGTCAGATAATGACATCCAAAACCAGAGCAGAGGGAATCATTCAGCATCCTCTGGTAGTTTGATTGCAGCTAAGTGTGTGAATCAGCTCTACTTTTATAGCTCCTTTATGTTGAAAGTTCTCTAGTACAGTATGTGTGCTTTAGATTTGGAGCAGGCATATGAATCGCAAATGCCCCATAATGCCATACATACAGTATGGGTCATCAGAGACTTATTTACCTAGAAGGACGGTGATTTCAGAGGGCTGTATAGGTCTCCTCTGAGATGTGCCTGTGCTCTGTGGTACTTTTAGCATTGGCAGAAGCTGTGAATGTGCATTCAACTGGGAGCTGTGTGGAAAGTGAGCCCGTTGCGTGTGGAGGAAGGAGGGTATGAAAGTACTGCTAGGACCGACTGGGGAAGTGTGTGTACACAGCTGTATCGGGCAGAGCTCGCCGCAGAGAGTGTGCGTGCATGTCAGGGGGATGCACAGATGACTTTGCTTAGCAGACCATAGTTATAGAAAATAAAGTCTGGGTAATGTGTCCTATCCAGCATACCCAGTACCCTGCTCAGCAGAGACCATGATTGGTGAGGGGCTGTGAAACCAGCTTCTGAACGGGCTAAGACGTGGAAGCATTGGCAAAACACACTTGGTAGTGTGGCCAAGAGGCCAAAGGCAGATTAAAGAGTGGTTCAAGTCTCTCCCATTTGAACTTTGGAGAAAAAAAAAATCTAAAATGTTGGCAGGAAATTGTGTGAGTGCCTTGTGTGACACACATCTGTCAAAGGAGAACCAGTAGTCCTAAATGTAATAAATCTGTACATATTTCAGAACAAGATTGTTTAATCTTATTGACTTCTTGACAAGATCCATCTGCTTAGTTCCTGTCCCACACTCATCAATCTTTTCTTTCTGCATTAAAAGTTTTTTTTCTTGTTTCTATAGATGCTTGCCTGCCTTCCATCCCTCCCTCCCTACCTCCCTCTTGAGGGCAAAATTGATTTCTGGTTTGCTTTAAATTATCAATATATTTTCCCTTCCCCTCCCCCAACTCCCACCCCCACCCCCGCCCCCCCCCCCCCCCGCCACGGTGGCAGGTTATCTCTTGTTGAAAGTACTCTTTTCATCAAAGCTGGACTCCGCTTACCTTGCTGATCTTTTCTGGTCTGCTTTATTTCCATTTGGATGATTAGGTCTCTGGTTTGTAAGTGCTTGTCACTTTTCTCTTCACACAGTAGAGGGTCCCTCATTTTTTGCCTGTTGTCAGCCAACCCTAGCTAATGAATTGGAAATGTGAGATGAAATGGCCTCTGCGAGTTAGTTCTGTGGGTGGTTAGGGTAAGGAAAAGGGATTGTTTTGTTGGATAGCCACAGGCTTCATCATTATCATTTCCCAGTCACTCCATTCCTCATACAGAGAACCTTTAATCCCTACTCTAGCAAGTACCAGAGGTGGCTTCTTGTGTGTTGTCCACACACAGATGTGGGTACCAGAGAGGTGGGAAGCAAGACTGTGAGATTTTTAGTTAGCCATTTGTGATCAAGCTAAACCTATTAATTCCCCAGAATAGAGGCTGGCTAAGTATTATTGAATCATACAAACTCACAGAGTAGAAGCAAATTAATGGCCCTGAGTACCACAGGATTACTACTTTTGTCTTTGTTGAAGTCAAGCTCTGCACCTAGCTGTTGATCATACAAGAAACCACACACTGACTGCAAACTAGGAAAAACAATCTACTTTCCCTCTATACACAGGTAAGTCAAGTCCTGGCAAGTGTTGTCGGTGGTTATCAAGGCAAGGTCAATCACAATAAATGTCCTCTGCTCATTTATCTGAGCAAGTAAAATGATTCAAAACTAACATTGCAGGCAGAATTCCTGTGTAAAGGATACAGTCAGGTGCCTCGGTTGATAACCTGCTACTTTTTTGCTGTGGGTAGACTGATGTTTGAAGAACAAAGTAGCCAAAGGTGGATAGCGTGCCTGACTAGAGGCAGCTACTTGGGGTGGGAAAATAGGAGTCAGTGATGCAGTATGTGATGGAGCGATTGTGGGTGAGCAGAACAATGTAATGTAGAAGAGGCAGCGTGAACCTGAATGTCAATAGCTTTAATGGTAAGCACTATAAATGCTTTTAATCTGGAACATATCCCTTACAACTGCAGTTTTACGGTCAGGTTTTTTTGTTATAAATTTTTTTTGTTCCCGCATGAGCAGCCCACCCAAACATGAGGCCCTTACTGGCTACTGTGTTAACTAAGCATGAAACAGAACAGATTCAGTCACAAAACTTCATCCGAGTAGTCCATGCAAATAGTTCAATTTGACAAACTTCTTTCTGGAAATACGTAAAAGTTTCAGCCTGGCTTCCTGCTGGTTCACCCATGCAGCTTGCTGGAAGCATGCCAGCTACAAAGTGAGATGCAAAGGATGTGGAGGTTGTTTGGCTGTTCTGCCAGGTGGGCTACCCTGAGTCTGGGGCTCCCGGACTTCCAGGCTACTGCCTGCGAGCCAGGGCAGGTGGACTGCCAAAGGTGTGAGGCAGCCCACCAGGCAGCCTGGGCTGGAGCTGCAGTCACCTCCTCTTTTGGAGAGAATTTCAGAATGGATGAGCAGAGTAAATTCCTCTTAGAAACAGCAACGTTCTCTTTGAATGCCTTCTCCTGCTTTAAAAGTGGATGAGATAAGGGCGGGAGAACAAACTTAAGGACAGAGAAGGAAGCATTACGTCTTTCAATTAATGTACATTTCCTGTAATTATTGCTAAAATTAAAGCTGGAGAAGCATTTTTGAAGAAAGTTGTGATGCTCACTCTCCTCATACAGAATTTTAGGCCCAGAAGCCAAAGGAAGGTAAGACAAAAGCTAAATGCTTTTCAGACATAAGAAAATTGCAGAGGTTTAGTTAAATGTGGGCTTTTAAATCAGGTTAGTTAATCCAGAGGAGGAATTATGATGAACATACTTTTATAGGTCTAAACCCTAATTTTTTACTAACTCAAATCAAAGGGACTGGCATGGCAAGCCACACAGTTTGAAATGTGGAAATGTCTTCCTGGGAAGCCTCCCACCGGTTCAACGATTAGTCAGGATGCGGTGGCCAGCCATCACTATCAGCAAGCAGCTGTCACACCCTTTGGCTGAACTGGTGCTGTTTCTGGCCGTACAGTGCAGTACACAGCTTGTGGTTTTATTCACTGCTTGCACTTCCTAGGTTTTGTGGGTTGAATTATTCATACGGTAGCAATTGTCAAATGATCTAGGCCAGGGAAATTCATTTTCTTGCAGGACCCAACCTGATGTGGCAGCATGCTGTTATGTACCACACCAGAATTAGCAGCTGCTGCTTTTTAGAGAGGCAATGCTTCACCGATGTACCGCTAGAAAGGCTGCTGCCAAGAGACAGCTCTGAATGTTTCAGAGGCAGCTGTTTGCCTGGAGAAGGTGGTGACATTGGTTTGCAGATATGAACCAAAGTTGATAACAAAAACAGAACTGCTCCAAATGAGTGAGGAAAGGGGGACTGTCTTAATTGTGAGTTTTGTAGCACATTCTCCCTGTACTGGTACTTTCCCATTTTCCTCTATTCTGCCTACTATAGGCCACCACTACTGGACTAAGGTCAGAGCCGTGTGCAGGTGGATTTCTCCGGTTGAGTCACAGATGTGACTGGGCACAACTGCAGTTTCCTCCTAACAGCAAAATGCATGGTTGTTTAGAGCTTGCCCTTCATCTCGATTTAGTGGTTGCCCCACAAGTAATCAGAGAAGCTGTGAAAGTGGGAATGCAGGTCATATTGCAGAGGAAGCCCTGCCTACTCTGCACAACAAAATATGCATGTTTACCAACAAGGAAAACATTAACTCAAAACATCAATCCAAAACACCATACCCCTCTAACTTTTTCAGAGATGCTGCTGGTTTTTTCCTCTTCCTCCTCCCCTCCCTACCTCCACATGCTTTCTCAGGAGAAAAATTTCTAAAAGTAAGGCCAAGTGAAAAGTAGATTTTGCTCTGAAACCAGCGGACTATGCTTTATGCATCGGAAGGATATGTTCGGACTTTGGGGCTCGCTCACACTCAAAATCGAAGTCAAGCTCCCATTCATTGCAGGAAGAGACAGCCCTGCAGCTGTTGGGGGTTTACAGGCTGTAGAAATGCTTTAGGGCCCATGGGCTCTTGCTAGTCTGATCCACCCAGGGGGACGCGTATGGGAGAATCCCAGAGCAGAGGTAGAATTTGCATTTGGGGTCAAACGTAAAAGGAATCGTTCTTCTGAACTGCAATACATGTAACCTATCATTATTACTGTAGAAGAAAGCTCTCTGATACTGGATGGACTCTTTAATCTAGCAGAAAAAGGCATAATGAAACTATGTTGCTAGAAACTGAAGGCAGACATAATTGGTTTATACAGTGAGAGTAATTAATCACTGGAACCGAAGGAGGTTAAGATTCTCTATTGCTTGTAATCAGGGTGGAATGTCTTTCTATACCTCAGCCACAAGTAAGGGGCTTGAGATAGAAATAATTGTGTTACATCTTTAGTCTATGCTATGCTGGAAGCCCTAAACAACATGGTTCCTACTAAACTAGGAATCTATGAATAATTGCTATTAATTTTTGCTCCTTTTCTGGACTAGTGGTTATCTTGAAAGCAAAATGGGAGGGAAATCTTACAGGTCACTTTGAAATCACAGATGAGATTTTCTTTCTTTTTTCATTTTTTTTTTTTTTTTAAAGCTAATTTCAGGGTGGTTGAAAAATGAGGCGTTTGGGGATTTTTGTGTTGGTGGTGTTTTTTTTGGTTTTTTTTTTTTCCCTCCAAGAAAACCCACTTATTGGAGACTTCTGAAAAAGTGTCACCGATAATGGAATAAGAAGAGAAAAAGCAGATCACAAAAATACCCTTCCCAACATTTCCCCTCTCTCATTCATGAGGTGCTATTTGCAGTCAATGTGATCTAAACCAAATATAACGGTTTAGGTGCTGTTGCATTGCATTCCTTATGATCAGAAGAAACTATAATTAACAGCTCTGCTTTTCCCCCCATTTTAATAATAAATAGTAAAAACTAGCAATTCCATTTAAAATAGCTCTAAGTGGCACTACAGATCAGACCAGTGAAGTATTGTTTGCCTTTCAGATTATGAACTTGTGGAGGGTTTCTTGATTACCCCTTTTCTTGTTAATATCATATAATTAACTTAGCAACATTCTGAGTTTTAATAAAGATTTGTGTATTACTGAATTATACAAACAAGTTTCATTTTTCCAGGTCCGCATGTAGGAGAAGTGTTAGCAAAAATAAATATTCTAATCACTTTTGTCAAAACAAATTGCTAACAATGTCTTTACTATTCTGCATGTGAGAGCTACTTGTAGCATTCATTAATCTAACAGTTCATGATTTTGATTTCCAGATGGAATGATTAGCATTTCTAAGGTTTTCATATTGAAACTGCAAAAAAGAGCCTTTTTCAGGGGTCACTGGAGGCAAATAATTTAAGTCTAATACTTTGCTCAGTTAATCATGGTGGTTCCTAAGTAACTCATTCAACATATTCTTTCTGATGCCTTTGTTTTGAATATTATTTTAAAACTTTATTTGTCATATGAAACAGTGGAGTCAATTGCTGTTATCCCAAATATCTACAAAGGTCACTTCTACATTTTTAATCTTTTCTTTTGTCTTCCTATCTCCCTTCCTGATCAAGAGTACCATGTCTCACAATTCTGTACAACTATGAAAGAAACTCCTGAAAGTATTATATTGCATATTTTTAATAGATTTAAAACAACTGTTCTTTGAAAAGTAACAGTGAAATTTCTTTACATAGCACTGGAGATTTATAATAGTGATTGGAGTTCCTCAAGTAACTTCTAGAGTGGTATCATGGGAAACATTTTTATTTTTCTAGGTTTTGTGTCTGAATGGAGCACCAACGTATTGTGACTGATTGCAAAGTGTCATCGCTTCGTTTTATCAGTTGTAAGAGTAGAGAGAAATGGGTGAAGCTAACTATGCTTTTATATCTAAATGGCAGGTATTAAATAGGTCTAGTGGGAATCTCCCAGCATACCTTGTAGAAACTTAGGCTTAGCTTCATTCTTTTTAGCCTAATTCTTGTACGTATTTTCCTTCAGATCATCTGCCAGAGGGAATGGTAACAGCTCTGCGAGGTCTCTGTAAAACTCCTAGTGGCTTCCATTTGTCCTACGTGCAATATCACGTCTTTCCTTCAGTTTGAAGGATTCTTTTAGAATTCTATTTGCAACAACATTTGAGTATTTTTTTGTTATTTCCTAGTTTGAAATTCCCATCCTTATTCTGCTTAATTAAAAAAAACTGGTCAGTGATTCTGGTGATCACATGCCTATTGCCATGTCAGTTGTCTGACAAAAGGAATTCCTTCCTCAGCCCCAAATGGTTCCTTCGAAAAGGGAGTTGTGCATGAAACCCCCTTGAGATACCAGCCAGTTGCTGTTCCACCATCAGAGATTTGTTCCTCTGGGATTTGCAGCAGTTTGCTGTAGTGTAAACTGAAATTAAATGCTCCAAACTAAGTGATGTGTTATTACATCAAATCTAAGTCTGACGCACGTTCAACTGTTGCCTACTAACCAGTGCTGCAAATGCTGTTCAACAAGCCTGTTGTAATCCAGAGACTTGGTATTTTGGCAACCTGAACAGCACTTTTTGATCTTGGTTGTGGCCAACAGCCTGAGGAATGATGACAAACCAGCCTTTGCAAGATGCTGAGTGCTGTTGCTGAGGCAGTGGGAACACAAGCCTTTCCCCTTTCAGGAGTCAGCAATAAAGTTAGTAGCAAAGTTGTAGCAAGTGGTCAAGCTTGCTACACTGTTGAAAGGAATATAGATTTTTATTTTCCCTGTACAAAAGAGGTAGCTGTGAAATTTCTGCAACCTTGTAGATGCCCCGTAGTTTCCAAAGGAAGGATGCTGACTTGATGGCTCAAGAGAAGGACCGATAGGAAGGAGAGCCTGCTGCTACTCCAGATTCGATATACAATTTTGAGCAGCTGTGTGCCTTTCTTTTTCTCTCTCTCTTTTTTTTTTTTTAAATGCATCTAATTCCCATTTTTACAGAAAACTTCTCAGAATTTAGGAATTTCATGTCAGAGAAGTGCTCCCAAGTACATAATGTAAAGAAGAAATATAACAAGAAAATACTGAGTTGATAAGAACCTAATTACTTCCCATTATCTATCGATAAGTATTTGCTATCAGTGGACTTATAGGCAGTTTTATCAGCATTAAATATATATAGCAATGGGGAGAATTGGGTCGCAGATCTTCATAATTTCTAAATTCTGCATACAAAGAATAGTTAAATAGGCTGCCAAAATAGTGAAATGGATTTGGGGAGGATTCGTATTTTAAGTCTTTAGAAGGGCATGGCAGGAATCTTTGTTTTGTTTGAATGGGCAAAATTCTGTATCAGTTTTAGCACCATAAATCCAGCATAACTTTATTGATTTAAGTGGGGTCTGTGCAGGATAAACACACAAAGCTCAGAGTTGATCCCAGCATGCTGTAGGTTGAAGGCTTACATTTGCAAAAGTATCCCACAGGCACTGATAACTGATCAGTTCACATTTTGCTTTGCACAAGTTTTATTACTTAATTTTTCTGTGTTTTCCCTTCCTCTTTATTGACTTTAATTAAGTTTTCCTTAGGGTTTGCATGCCTAGCAAACTTTGACTGCTTAAACAAGTAATCCTGTTTACTCATCACATTATCCCAGCTCCACTTTTGGGCTGAAGTGTATATTTTCTTAAATTCTGTTGGAACTATTGCTATTCAGCATTCTGATGATACTAAGAACTGTTCTTGTAAAAAGGAGGCAGCAGTTTAAAGAAGTGTATTAAAGATTTTGCAGCTCTGGAAACAGTGTCTTTTGAGGGGAAACTTTGAAAATGGTCCAAGAGCCCACACTGTCTTCCCTCATGTTTCATTTGAAATTTTTTAATTTTTTAAAGCACAGAGGTTCTGATAACTGTGGGTCACTGGCATTGGAGCTTGCATAAGAAAATACAGAAGGTGTGTAGTTCTACATATGGACAGTAGAACAGCAAATGGAGCTACTCACATAAAGTTTAATTCATTTATATAATTCTATGCATCGTGTTTTAGGCATCATTTCATTATTATTTGTTTTTTGCCAAGTGATATTGAAATGATGGAGAATTTCTAGACAGACTGGTGAAGCATTTACTAGCTCTGATGTTTTCAGTTTAATGAGGGAAACTTTAGCAACCTCTTCTTAAATGTTTGTAAGTTTTGGGATTTTTTTTTTCCTTTCCTGTGGGACCCTAAAAAGAAACAGTGAAAAGTCAAATGAAATAAATAGAAAAACAGCTAATGTTATTAAATTTTCAGAGGGAACTTTAATAGGAATAGGGTCTGTGAAGAGCTATCTCTGAATTCTCATATTCTGTAAAATTAGCATTCTAAATTTAAAATGATGAAGAACATACCTTTGTGGCACAACAGGTGAACTTTAAAGACAAAACATTTGTTTGTGCTTACCTGTACGTTCACAATTATTTTTAAAAGTCTTAGGAAAGGAATTAATTTTTTCCTGATGAAAAACGTTGAGAACTGAATTTTAAAATAAAAGTAAAATTTATTCATTGTTAAGACCAAAGGGAAAATGTTTTTTTCCAGTGCATGGTTATATATGTTTCCGTATCTGATTTGGTTGTCTGGTTCTAACACAAGCAAATGCATTAAGTTAGGAGACAGGA
This sequence comes from Chroicocephalus ridibundus, assembly GCF_963924245.1. NCBI lineage: Eukaryota > Metazoa > Chordata > Aves > Charadriiformes > Laridae > Chroicocephalus > Chroicocephalus ridibundus. Next base: position 47,144,444 of record NC_086289.1, read on the forward strand.
AAGTAAAAATACGTCTTCAATAAATGCAGTTATTAATTTTGTGGAATTCAAATAAGTATGAGAATTAAATCTAGAGGCTGATGCCTCTGTGTATCTATCCAGTTGCAGCTGATTTTCAGAATAGAGTTTTGGAAATTAGTTTTCTGATGAAAGAGGAGTAATTTCATGACATAATGGCAGTTCCTTTGATTTCTTGGCCATTATTTGTGTAAGAAAAAGTGGTGTACTTTTTAATCCTTTATTAAAAAAAACCCCGTATGTTAATAACACTAGAGTTGTGGAGTTCAGCTCTTGAGTTCAGCTGGCATTCATATAGCTTTACTAAAGAATAAACTAATTTCCACCATCGCTTTCTGCGACGCATACTTCTTTTTTGGGGTTACTCCTGACCATTATCAAGTAAACTATGTTTTTTCATTTTTCATTCTGCTCTGCTTTAGTCTTGGAAATTGTTAGTTTCAAAGAGAGAACTTCAGCAAGCCGCTGCCCCAGGAAGTATTCCAGGTACCTGTACATGGGCATGTGCATGAAACCTTCTTACAGGAGTGAGGGACTATGAGACAGAGATGTAATTATCTGAGAGATCCAGGCAAGTGACCAAGTTGCAACGTAATTTTACTTTCTATAGTAAAGTTTTTAGTTTTTATTGGAAGTTACAGCCACAGGAACAACCATACTGTAATATTATTGAGAATTGGGAGCTGTCAGACTAGAATGAGCTTTTTTTAGAATTGTGGATGGAGTTTTCAGAACTGAGATGACAGGAAGGAATGAATGGATAACCTCCATCCATATGAACTGCATTCTTCTGTAGAAGCTGTGGATCACAGACATTTTTACAAAGTTTCATAGAAAAATATTTCTCAGTGTAATTCCTTTCTCATGCGGTATCAAGTAACTGCATTGCATTTGATGGAGCTTCTACTCACTTATTTCTGTTGGAAAATGGATCACCTGGTAAACATTTCCTTGAGTTTGAATCTAATTGGTATATTTTAACTTCTGTTGTTAAATATCTTTGTGGGAAGTATACAATATCAGATTTTTAAAAAATCAAATATCAGAATTGCCTTCTTCCAAATGGGATAAATAGGAAATCCTATTGAAACCACTCACCATTTTGAGATTTTCATGGTCAGACCTGCAGAAAGAAAGAGGAATAAAATAGCAGCTTGTTTAATGCTGGCCTGCACCATTTACAGGGCTTTCATGAGATCTCCTGTCAGCTCGTGTTAAGCAGAAGTCATTGTTTCCATTGGAAACATTGACAACTGGAAGTGTTTGGTTGCACTGGGCCTCATTAGTTATGTTTTGTTACCTTGTGATAATACTGTAATAGGTCATTACTGTTCTTGTTATAGAGAAAAAGATTTAGTTAGGTGATGCATAGTGGCTGTTTCTGTTGAAAATGTTTTCACCTTGAAGCTGCAATGCCTCGTCACATCATTAAAGTACAGTTCTTGGAAGAGGGAAAGCATATTTACTGGAAACGATCAGGATGGAATGACATCTGTGTGTTTGTGAGTCAGTCTTTAGCATGTTAATGGCAATATGAAAAATGGGCACTTGCTGGCTCCGTTGATGGTGGTGAAGGGGAGTCTGCCCAGCACAGACCCTGCTATTTTTGTGGAGGGCATGAATTTTCATTACTGTTGCTGTGATATTTGCAAAAACCTGGGAAGTGGCTGAGGTGACAACAGTGACTTGAGTTTTGTTTATTTCCATCTCAGCATTTACCAATACTTAAACACGTGGTTAATCTCTCTCTAGTTTTAAAATGCTAGTTTAAAAAAGTGTCTGAATGAAACTACATACTGTAAAAGCTCTTTAGAAAAGAGATTTTTAATGGAAACACTGCTGCAAGAATTACTATAGTGGCTCTGAAATTGCATCATTATAATAAGGGTTAAGGCTCAATTGTTCACTCTCTGGCAGCAATAACTTTCTCATTGGAAACTGAAAATAAACCCCTATGAATAAAATGACACCAAAGACTTCAGTTGTTTTCTTGAGACAGCTAGCCTTTTTGTACAGAAGCTATTCTGAGGTCTTGTACTGTAGTTCTGCTGAAAAATTACACTGGCTTGCCAAATATCTTAATGACTTTTCTCTCAGCAGTTGGTAATGGTGAAATGTTATTCTAGTAACCATAATGTCTCTCATAAAACAATTGCATACAATATGTACTGTACTTCTATTTTAGTGAGCACTTCCATCGGGCTTGTACTGCCAGTAGCCATTTAACATTTCATAGCAAACTGCTTACCAGTCCTTCAAGTGTAATATTGCAGAAACAGTGAAGAAATGCGTGATTAAAAGCATTCACTGAGAGTGGACCATTTAGTACTACCCTATCTTGCAAGATAAACCAGCCTTCACACATGTAGGCGCTCATCATATAAATGACAGTTCTATGTGGTCATTTAATTTTACGATCTCAATTCTCGCATATATTGCTAACATAAATATAGCGTTCTCCTGCAGGGAGGTCTGCTGGGTGTTATAAAATCAGTAAGACCTCAATGGGTTCAAATGGACATCTTTTATAATTATTGCTATAAAATTTCTTGACAATGCATTTTGTTGTCCAATGGGTAAAGAAAATGATTTTCTGAAAGAATAGGTTTTGACAAAGAGAAGAACAGAGCTTAGGCATTTGTTCCCGTGTTCAAGCATATTTAAATTACCTCCGTTACTCTTACCTTTTGGACAGAAGCCAATATCCTGGAATAACTTTTTACAACGAGACTCCAGTCGGTGCGCGGCTGTATTTTCAGTTGTTTTCTGGTGTGGCAAGACACTGTAGGATATCTAGGGGGAAAAGATTAATTTGCTATTTAATGCAATTAAATTCTATTTGCCAAGCAATTCTTTTTACACGCCCTTGAAGAGACTGGGGAATCTGAAAGAGGATGAGGGCAATAAATGTATTCCCAGAAGTGGTTTTGAGGGAAGGAACCAACTCGTCCGTGCTGGAATTCAGGACAGTACTATTGGCTACAAATCATCAGGAAGGACCCAGTTACATCTTTCTTATGTTTCTCAAAAATGTTTCTCTTTGACCTGTGTCTGGAAAGGAATTTCTATCCCATTTATTCACGTTTCTGTAATAAAAAGGATATTATGTTTCTTTTAGAAGGCTGAATAGCAAAGTTTCTCTTTCTGTGCTTGCAGTGCCGCTGGGAGGTTGGCTTTGCCTGCGGAGCAGCTGGTTGCCGGGCAGCTCAGCGCCCCGGCCCCGCTGAGCACCAGCGGGATGCGGAGGGCGCCGTCTGTGCGCTGCCGGCGGGACCTCACGTTAGGAGGCTTGGTGGTGCTGGTGTCTCTTTGGAGGCAGAGACATTCAGAAGTGATTCAGCTGTTTAGTGCCTCAGTTTACTTGCTATTGATTCAATTTTGTGTAAAGCATCTGTAGCGGGTTTTTTGGACTAGTAGTGAATTTTGTATCCATCAAAACTGAATGGCATCTGTACCTGTATGGATAGACTGTGTCAGTATCTTCCTCCTATTACTTTCCACACCAAGGTTCTTACTTTACATACCAAGGTTCTACTTTTTTTTTTTTTAAATGCACATCATATTTCATGGAAAGACAGGTAGTTTTCTTGTGAGTTGGTGACGCTTCATGGATTTAATTGAAATTACAGTGATTGATTTTAACTTGTGGTCTAGTTCCTCTTGTCCACCTTGGACCAGGCAGGGACATTCTACAGCACACAGGGGGTCTCTGTCTTGCTCCCTTTTATTTTGTTTTACAATAAATGTATCTTTTACGTAGCAACAACAACTTCTTAAAGCCATGCATGCATTCTTATTTTATTTGATTGCCCGCTGTCAGTAACAGGGGGATTCTGATCTCTAAAGGTCTTGTAAGCGTGGCAGTATCACATACATAGTAACAACAAAAATTTAAAGCTAAATGTGTATTGGAGCAGGAAGTGCAAGAGCAATATGCATTTACCCCAGGAGTTAATTGGATGTTTACTACATAATTATAGTAATGAAGTTGTAGGTTTGCCGTTGATAAATAACTGCCCAGTAACCTTTGATATGATTTAGGTAGCAAGTAAGTTAACTTGTTGCCACTACTGTGTTCATTAGAAAAAGGTCTAGGCAAAGGCAAAGCAAACAGAATATTTATTAATGTATCTGGGTATTGGGTGTTGGCAGCTCATATTTCTGACTTTTTTTCTTGTGCTGTTCTATAACCGTTATATTAATTGTTTTTCTTACCTGAAATGAAAGCCAAATGCCTTCAAATACATTTATCTTTGAAGTAATTAAAATAAAGTGTCTACTGACCATAGCAAATAAGCAAACATGCTCTGCATGAAAATGAGAAATGATAAGGAAAAAATTGTTATGCAAGAAAACGGTAAGGCAAGGGGAAAAAAAGAGATTGTAGTTGCAGTTTCTTAACTGGAACCTTAGCAAACCTAATCAATTATTCTGAGCCATCTTACACATGAATATGTGTTAGCTGCAATAGCTTGGAGATATTTGTTAAGAAGATTGTCAGACTTTTGTATAAAGGGTCAAAGCCATCTTCTTCCATCCATGTTCCAGGAAGAATAAATTTACAGGAATTCCAAGCATTCTTGAAGTTTCTCGTTGTATAAAAAGGTTTTCGTGCCTCTCTCAAGTATTACTGTTTTCTTTTTCATGTTCGTGCTTGGGTGTGTGGGCAAAAATAAGGGTGGGCAAATGTGTAATTCCTAAACAGATACAAAATAGAAAGAATTAGGTGAAGAACAGGGCACTCACCTAGAGCTAGCTGAGAAAACGTAAATAGTTTGACTGAGCTCTAAACCAATTTATTTTTTTCAGATGAGAAATGTTCTTCTGCTCTTTAAAAACGTACATTACAGGTATGCAGGTAAAAACTTTCCAAATATTTAATGCTGAGATTAAAATGCCTAGGTTCAATCTTCAAACTACACAGGCTGGTTTTGTTGTAAGGCAGCAGCTCGGGTTGTGCTTCTTGGGCAAGGGTGGTGGTTTGCTATACACAAGATTCAGGACAGAGGGTCTCAATCCCAGTTTGCTCACGTAACCTCAGCTGTGCAAGCGGCAGCTCCTGGCAGTGACCGTATCTGCAGGACATGTTCAACTCTTTCAGACTGCGTTCACATACCTTTGCTGTTGCGCCCAAGGAAGCACAATGCTTTTCTGACAGTGCTTGCTGCGAAAGTGAGTTTTGCAGCTTTGCTCTGAAGATGGGGAGGTCCAGATTCCAGTGAAACAAAATACATTCTCCGGGGTGCTTAGAATTTATTTTAGCATTTTAAATTTTTTATTATTATTATTATTTTTTCAGTGATGGTACTTCTGCGATGGTGACTTCTGTGGATCTCGACTGTGCCAATATGATTTCAGGCATTGAGTCCCAGACCTGGGGGCCCTGGTTGAACAGACTGTTAGTATTCTGGAAACTTTTTGATGTTCTGTGAAAATTCCCAAAGTATTGCTGGTCTGCATTCCCGCTGTCAAACTTCACTTAATATATACTAAATACTTTGTTTGTTGGCTTAATCCTGGCTCAGGTATTATTTCACACTAAAGAATCTTCTTTTAGTGTAGTGGCTGCTCTCAGATCTTCTACTTGTCAGCACCCAACACTTCTCCATCTCTGCAATTTATTCCAGTTGCTGCGGTGCATATGTATGCCGGCTCTCATGGTCAGCAGTGTGGAAAGAAAACAGGATCGGACACTGCATAGGACAGTACGGCAGCAACCTTTAGATGTATTTTGTTCTGGGAGCTTCTTGAGTCTGTTAAAGTGCAGGCGGTAACGGGGGTGGGGTGGGTGGTTTGGAAGGCCTAATGATTCTTTAGGTTTAGAAAATGCTCATTGAGGACTATGACTGAAACTCTCTGAAGTCAGTAGACAGACTCCAGTGGATTTTGATGGGCTCAGATTGGTCCCACAGGGCATTATGATGATTTTCTGCATACACATTGCTTTTCAAATGACTTGCCTTTTGGGTCTCTGGAGACATAAAATATTCCCAAAATATTGAAACATCCCAGCAGAGGAAAATTAACCATTTCTGTTTATACTTCAGTGACCTTATTTGGATTTAATGCAATTTCTTAAAGAACGTGACAATAATAAAGGGGTAGACATTCTTCCAAAACATCACAAAAAATAAAAAAGATATAAAGTAATCTGTAATGCAATGACAGCAATTTTCATGTAAACTTTTATTTCATTTACATTGAGCCTATCTTTGAGTCTGAATTAAACCCACAGAAGCAAAAGCCAAAAGAAAAGAGGTCCCTACAGGTTCCACAGGACTCCTGTATATGTTTTTGCTTGATTCAATGTCTCTTATATTTGTATAATGTGTCTTAAGCGTGCCTAAGCTCATATGAAAGACTGAGGACTTGATTCTCAGACTTCTGCAGTACAACTTGGAGTAATTGTACTGAAGTCAATGGCCCATATCTTGCCACCAGGTCTTAAATAGAACTTCCAGTGAATTTCAGTAAAGACTTTTGCTTAAAAGTCAACAACACAGCATGATTCAGGGAAATTACAAGGCTGCAAGCAAAAATGTTAGTTTATTTTTCCTTTTCTTGTCAAGAATACCTTGTGTTTGGTTCTATAAAACAAGACTATTACAAGTGATTCAAATCAGTACGGCATCAGAATTGGATCTTAGAGGTTTCAGTAACATGCCTAAGCTTCACTGACAGTAAAACTAAATAATTTTTAATTAAGTTTAACAGATTGAGAGCATGTGAGGGATATATCCCTGTGTTTCTTTCAAAAAATCTTCCTTACTTTTTCTCAGCACGGAGATAAGCCATATTGCTGCCAGGACAACCTTTATATTCAGTATGAATTACTACCCCCTTCTTTCCTATCCCAACAGAAACAGCAACTTCTTTACGGTGTACAGCTTGCCAAATCATAATTGAACTCCACTCACCAGTGCTGCTACCGATGTGCACAAATAGAAAGCAGGAGTGGTTTTTGAGGAGGAGGTCAGTGTTTCAAAGGAGATGGTCAGTACCTGGGCTGTGAGATAGCGCTGGGGGCAGACCTTGTATAATGCACCGAGGAAGTGAAGTCGTTATGAAGCAGCAAGTGAAACTAATGACTGGCATATCTTACCAGAACTAAAGAAAACTCGGAAGAAAAAAAAAATAATCTGTTCTTTGCTTAATTTTAAGGCTGTATATGAAGTGAGTGCCAGAAGCTTGCTATAAACCCAAAGGTATGAGTTGCTGTTTCTGATGGGAGATGGAGGCAGAACTGGACGATGTGTCCAGTGAAGTGCTGCACGTTGTTGTGCACACATGTGAATATGATTGTGTTCTGCTGACATATATTGTCGTAACCATGCAGAAAACAACAGAGTTGCTTCAGTGGAAAGTTAGTCTAAGTGTCATCATAAGCAAGGACAGGAGTCTGGACATTTCTCTCTCGTTTTCCTTGCTGTCTCTCAGCTTCATGCCCTACTTGTGACAGGTAGCAACTAGGACAGAATGGTAGCTGCTCTTAGAGTTCAGGTTTCTCCATTATCTTGTAATATGGACCAAAATGTGATTTCCTTGGTGTGGGTGACATAAAACAGAGAGAGCAGAGCTCCTTTCTCTTGCTAGGAAAATGATACAAAGGCAACCACAGTGTTGGGAAAGGGTATTGTGTATGTGCAAGGATGCCAGCTGATGAGGTGGGCTGTAGTGTGTATGGTAAGGAACAGGTGTCAATGGCCAATTCTAGCTGCATAAAAATAGTACTCATTGGCAATGTGTAGGAAACGCCTTTTTCTCATTCCTTTTAGACATTTGACCTAATAGTGTTTTTGCTAATTTAGTAGACCATATTCTTGGGGGACCCTGTAAGCAGTTTCTTGTGCTCAGTCTATGAAGAAGAGATGTAATCTAGCTGTAAATGCTCACTGAGGAGTCCTCCTGTGGTAGAACTCTCTGCTGGCTATTATCAAGCCAAACGTGGGTCTACACTTCTGGTACCCTCTTACAGGTCCACAGAGACAACGTAACGATGATGTGACAAGACAGAACATCCCTGCCTACCACACTGTATGTATCATGTGTCAAAATGGGGCAAACCAAGGATGTTATATTTCAGGAGCAATGAGCATGGGCATGTGACAGCAAATTATACTGTAATTTCAGTGTCCCAGCTGCCCTACTGCAGCTCTCAGTGATACCTCTTCTGCTGTGGTAAAAGGGAGGTAGCCTGAAGCTGTAAGCTGCTTTAGATAAACCATGTAGTAAGAGAGTGTCCCAGCTTTTTCCCACGATATACTTCAGGAAGCTCACACGTTACCTGCTGTATGGCACCAGCTCCAAACTGTGCCAGGAATCCCACAGAACTGGAAACTTCCCTCACAGCCCTTTCCCACTTTCTGCAGCAAACAGGGGTTGGGGGCTGGGGAGTTTTCCCCTGCATCTATCCCTGCCCCAGCATACTGTTTGGAAATGAAGGCAGCAACAGTGTGAAAAATGTTCCCGCTCTGCCATTTTGATGTTTGTTTGTTTCTCTTTTGCTCAGTAGGGTAGTTATTTGATAACACAACTGTCCTGAATCCACCCAATGGAACCGCTTAAAGATGAGCCATTTGAAATGCTGGACATAGGAGGAATGCACACTTTTATAATGACAATCTTTATATAAACAGATCATAAGTTAATGTAAGGGTGTTGGTGGAATAAGGCAGGATCCTGGCATTTCTGTTTCAGTCAAGTGTATTTTAGATTGTTGTGATACTTCATTTCTGAGAGAATTTTCTGTAGATGTAAATGAACACTTCATAAATAAATCTGTAAGACACGCTCCCAAGCATAAGTCTGATAGCCAAGGCTCCGCTAAGCACATCAAACAGTGCAGTGTACAGTAAAGTACATTTCACTGAAAATAAGATAAAGATACATAATGGTTCGGAATAAATACAGGTAAAGGGGCTCTTTGTGTCCAATAGGTTTTAAAGCTACTCAAAATTATATGCTTTCAAATTTCACAAAGATATTTTTCCATAGCTGTCATAAAAGAGATGAATTCAAGTTATGTTTGAAAAAAAACTGTTAAAAAAATATTGATGGAAACGATTTTTATTATTATTTTTGCTTCATTTTTTTCAGAAGTTTGGCATGACAGTATAAATTTACGTTTGCATAGATGCTTTGCTGCCCATGCTTATAGCAGGCCAGGAGCTATCTGTTCAAATCGAGTCCAGAAGCTGAGTATTTCTGTTAGCCCTGAGAGGAAGGGTTTATTAGTTTAGGCACTGTTCCTTAGGTATGTGGCTGATGAAATGAAACTGCATTTGGAACCCACCAGCTTGGAGTGCAGGTGGAGCAAGCACGTGCCTTTCAAAAGACATAATTTCAAAACACCCTGTGAAACCCTCCGTTCCCTTTACTGTCTGTATAAAATGGATAGTGTGTAGTTCTCCACTGTCACATAGGCTGCCCTAATTCAGTGAAGCACCTCTGTTCCCATGTGGAGGCACTCTTACTCCTCCAAACTGTAATCGCATTTTTATCTTGAATATTATTTATGTTCTCTCAACACAGGTTTGAGTCAGTAATATGAACAGAGCGAGCGAGAGAGACAGAGCCATCTTGTGGAAGATTGCTTTAATATCTTCCAGTTTTAGACGCCAGACACTTCTGAAGCTCTTAATTCTGTAGACCTTATTTTTGCGATGAGAAACCTCAATTACAAGCGAGTGTCCTATAATATTTATACAGATATGTCGGTTTCTGCAGAAACACACATTAAGTGAGCAGGGAATGATACTGCTCCAACATTTGGCTGCTGGCACTCGATACGTGTGAACAGCACGTTCTTTCGCCCCATCTTGAACTACATAATCAGCAGTTTCTTCTCTTCTTTCCATATTGCTGCTGAGCACAATTTAGATATTAAATATATGTCTTGATTTGCTTTGTAACAGACTGCAAATGAAGCTTCACTGCCTCATCTTGGAAATGTGCAGTGGAAGTAGAATTGAAAATAATATTTTTCCCTTCATCATTACTGCTTTCACTTGAATAAATGCACAATTCTTCCAGACTACAGCGAACATTAAAAAGCTGTTCTCATCTACAGGTTCCAGCCTGAGATGTGCAAACTGCCTGTAATGAAGCTGCAAACCATGTGAAAACAGAGTGACAAGAGCTTCTGTGTAGCAGAGAGGGACTCCCGCTTCAAGCAGAAGAAAAAGCGCAGAGGGCATCTTTCTGGTAAGAGCAGATGATGTGGGTCTAGGAAGGCCTGAGCTGTTGAAAAAGGGAAAACGAAAATGGTGCCTAATGTTCTAGCTTCTCTTCCCGAGTTAAGGGGATGAGCTGCACTTTTCAGCCCCTATATGGGGTAAGGAAGAGCAGTGCCAGGTCACTGAAATGCCCTGTAAAAGCAGAGGGGACAGACTGAATGTATGCAAGTTGGCCTATTGCATGTTCTTCTGGTCAGTCCCTTATTTACACATTTATGCGGTGATTAGCATAAGACTATCTAGTACCTTAAATGCTGTGGTCAACAGTTGCTCTGAGGGTATTGAAATTCCTGTTAATCAAAGCTGTCGATCCCTTTAAACGTGCCTGATTTCATTATCAGTGGGAAACTTAGCCTTGATTTAGCTTTAAAGATGTCAATTGTTTCTCTGCCTTATTTTGCAAAGGATTCATGAGCTATGAAATAGAGAGAGATCAAATATAAATTCAGTTTAAAGTGATTTTTGATAGATCAATAATAAATACACATTTAGAGAAATTTTTTGCATACAGAATTGCAGCATACCTTTAATTTTGATGCAGAAATGAACATAGTGCTTGGGAGTTTGATCTGTTTTGGTTTTCCCCATCAGCAGTCTATTTGTTGTATTTTAGTATTTGCAATACTCGATTCAAAGTCAGTTTTATATGGAAAGTATGTATCTACGGTGTGCCACATTCAAGGTTTGGGAAGCTAGACCAAAATGCATGAAATGCTTATAAGCATTAGCAAGAATATATGTTTGTGAAGTGTGGGATCTGAAACAATCAACTAAATAATTGTTGCATAGAGCTGGCAAATCTGTAATGATGTGATAATGTTGATTTAAAAATGAAATCAGCCATAACACTGGCAGACTATTACTCTTCTATCTCAAAACACAGATTAGCCGTTCAGTTGAAAGAAATTTTCTCTACCAAATGATATAACATTTTCCTTTCTTAGAAAAGACAAACTGGAAAAAAAAACCTTATCAAATGGAAAAGAATGTTACGTATTTACCAGTATGTGAGAACTGATGAGTCAGCCCTGGGCGGACCTGCTCCATCAGTAGCGCTGTTCTGGGAAACAGCCTTCCCTTCCACTTGATGGGCTACTGCTCTGTAGCAGTTGCTCAGCAATGCTAAACGACCCCCCCTCCCCGGTCCTTTAGCCACAGATCTCCTCCCAGGCGACAACTGCTGTCACTGGAAATACCCCAACTCTAGTAGCTGTTTTCCTGTGTAGAATGACTCTTTCAGAATAGTCAAAAGCAAAGGATAATGCTATATTGCACCCTGTCTTTTTCTGATCTTTCATTAGAAGCCCAAAGTGTGTGTGTTAAGCTGTAAATGTCATTACCTATTTCTCATGAATATTTCAGATTCAGAAATTTACAGGCTATTGTTCTCATAAGCAAAACATGTTGTTTCTGGATACCTCAGTGATGAATGATAACAGAAAGCCTCAGTAAGATGAAATAAATCTATTCTGAGTGTGAAGTACTGCGTAGTGTGCTTTTGCTTTATTTTGGTTTTTTACTTGAATAGTCAGAGATGAAAAGCGATGTAACATTTGATTTAAGTTTGGTTATTTGCCTGTGCGACATACAGATGCCATAATATTTCCTTACTTATTGTCAGATGTCAAGGTACCTGAACTGCTGGAAAATGTTAATGTCTTAACGATAACTGTTTGACTGTGGCATATATTTTCAGTTGACACACTAGTAAGTGACCCGAGCAGAACTATAGTAAAATGGGTGGAAGAGGGGTCTCTGCCTCACTTGAGCGCACCAAGCATACAGCCATTCAGAGCAAACAGGGTCCTTCTCCCTCCCTTTTGCCATCTTAAAAAGGGGTTGCAAGCCCCTGATGCTGTGGTGCGGCAGTGGCTGTGGCGGCGCAGGGGGGTTGGAAGGAGCGCTCAGTGGTGTGCTTGCTGCCCGGTGGCTAAGGATTGGGGGACTGGTGCTGGGTGGGCCTGGGGAAAGGAACTGGATGGATACTGCTCTGCTCTGAATATAAGTCCAGCAAATTGGCAGTGGTGAGTTTTGTCACCCAGAGAAGGCACTCAGGTACTGTTCACTGGTATCATGCAGTTCACAATGTAAAACTGCTTTCAGGGAACACGGAGAAAGTAAGAATGAGTCATGATGAGCTCTCTGCATTATTCTGATGTGTATTGTAGGTTTCTTCAAACTTGCACTTTGCTGCCTGAGTGAATGCAGCTTTATGTCAAGGAAGTCTTTAAAATGATGTTTAAAATTAGAAGAGGGAAAAGGAAAGTGCTGGCACAGGTAAGATAACTTTGGATGCACAACTTTAAATTGTCATAGTAACAGTCCAGAGTAGGATAGTTTACTTTTTCCAGGGCTCATTTGATGGCCAGGGAGAATTGCTATTCTTCTGTCCTAAGGAAAGGGAAGAGGGTTTTAGAGAGTATGGGGGCGGGGAGGGGGAGGAGAAAGAGAGAGAGGCAGACCCTGGGAAGAATCAGGGCACCAAGAAATTGCAGGCTGAGGACTTGCTGTTAGTCCCAAGCTGGACAGGCAGAGCAGGTTATCTTGAGCGCTGGAACACGAGGTTGTGCTAAGGTAGGAGAATACGTATGTATGGAACTTTCCTTTGGCTTTCTACTATGGTACTGATGCTTTCCACCACTGGGTCAAAGAATAGCAAATGCTTGCTTTTGTTGGTGAATTGCTTGAAATGGTTGCTGTCATGGTGTGCAGCATAGGATAAATCCTGTGAGAAGCCCATCCTTTTGGCTAGGGAATAGCTAACCATGGCTGGTATGCAGGCATGTGCAGTCTAGGTGCTGATATGGGAGCTGGCGAGTTGTCAGATTTCGTTTTGGGAGAGGTGAAACCCCAAGGCCTTGCCAATACCACACCATAAACTTCAGATCCTGAGAAAGGGCTGCAGATCAGACGCATCTGGTACAGTAATGGTGACATGAGCTGTACCAGGAGAAGAGGGAGGGCAAATGCTCAGTTTTCAATAATGCAGAATACAGTGTTGGAGGAAGTGCCTTTCAGTAATGTAAAATAAATTATAATCCAACATTTTGTTTTCTGTAGCATTTCAGTTGTATATTAAAAACAGTAAATTACACTGATAGAGTGAGTGTAATATTCAAAGGTCTAAGCAGTCTTTTTGAATGTCTATTTCTAAGTGATACTTGGGAATGATACATAGGCTGAGCGGTGGGTATTGCTATATTGTAAGATTATCTAAGTCTGAGTAGTTTATATCCTGAAAAAATACTGAGGATTCAGCTTCTTTTTACTTCCGCCCCAGTGTCTCTGTGCTTTGATTTTATGACCAATGTGTCGTTTGGTAATGAGTATTCTTCAGCTTTCTGCAACATTTGTAATAATGGTGGTGCCTTCACCTACTGACGACATCAGTAAATAAGTCAATTTAATTTTTATGCACCTGTCAAACTGTCGTGTTGTAACCATAGAATTTGATAACCATAGAACAAACTATTATTTTTATAACGCTCTTATTCCATAAAGGGTGCTGTAATTTCCTCAGGATAAGTATGGAAACAGGTGACAAAACCTCAGGGACGTCTGTGTCACATTACCAAGTTTCTCATATGCTGTTGGTTCACCATCACCGTCTGATAACCTGACTGTGGCAGAAGTGAATGGAAAAATCACATTGTCCTCTTAGGCCAAGATTTCTAAACAGAAGCCTAGCCAGAAGTATTTGCAGACAAATCCAGGAGTCTTTCTGTGTCTGTTAGTCACACAGGATCATGTGTATCATCTAGAATGCCTTGGTCTCATGCTTTGAGTTATAAACTGCTACCTCAGAGCTCCCTACGCTCACATGCAGCTGCATTTTCCCAGGTCACTTCTGATTCCTTTTACGGACTTGTCCAAGAGACATTGTTCAGCCGTGGCAGAGGTGGTATTGCTGCTGCGGACACATTCAGGGCTTTTCTAGCACCCTCAGGATCCTCTACCACCAAACTGAAGGGAAGCTGGAAACATTTCCCCCCTGCCTCTCTGTCTCTCCAGATACTCCCAAGTCACTCCTGAAAAGCAGCTTTGTAAGAGAAGAAATTTCCCCAAATGGCAGGTGTTTTCTAAGCATTTCCAGGGGGGTGGGTTAGAAGAAGAAATGCTCCCATCTCACTGTGTCTCTTGTCCCTGTGTCTGCAGAAGGTCTTCTGTTCGCTGTCACATTGCCAATGTAACAAACAGGGCTGCTGGGGACAGGGTAGACCTGCTCAGTACACACATTTTGGCGCAATCGTTCACTGAACCATGCTGCCTCTGTCTTGCATATGATTGAGGGAATTGTTTTACAATAAAGTAAACCAATTGATTTAATTCCCTTGTTCCTCACTACGCCTTTCTGCAGAAACCCAATGATACTGGCTAGTGACATGCTAAGGGGAAACAGTGTGTAGGAATGACCTGTGCAAATGATGCTGTACATTTTTGCAGGCCACCACATCTCGTGAGTGAGGAAAAGATATTGCCTAGAGTAGGCAATTATTGCATCTCAGGTGTTACAGGATAGAGGTTTCTTTGGGCCAAAATGAGTGCGCACTGCAGTTTTCTGACAGTCTTACAGCATCCTTCACCCCAGCAGTAGTGTCCTCTCTAAAGAGCTCTGTATACAAGCCAAGATGAGATCAGCACTATCTTGTACTAATGATGGAGGTTTTACAGTTTTAGGGAAGTTCTGTCAGCATGCAAACTGCAGAAAATCCTAAAATGAGTTACCAATATTTAAGATGTGTTGCAGGTGCATGGACATGCCCCTCCATTAGTACACACTTATCAATTAGCCATATGATTCTCAAAGTTGTCTAGCCAGTAACAACTGTACGTATTTGAAACTGGGTCAAGTTCATTACATTGGTGATACTGGACAACTCTATCTATGCAGTTGAATAGATAGATTTAATAGAAAAGCTAAGAAGCTAGAGGTTTACGTTCATCCTTTAAGCTCGAGCCTGTACCACAAATGTTACTTCCCAAGTGCCAATATCTAACCTGACTACTAACCTTGTGGTCACCATTGAAAGAAAAGTACATTGATGGATATCTTTCTTCTTAAAGATTCCTTTATAGTGTTGTAGCTGTTCAGTGATTGCAGAATAGCTGCCTGCCACAGGAAAAATGCAAGTTAGACAACCTTCAGACCTTTGGTATACACTAATTACGATATGAATTGTGTGAATTTCATTTGTACTCACGTATTTATATATATCTCATTAATTTGTTACAAAGAGGGAAAAAATCATTACTGTGGAGTCAAATTGCCTGTAAATGACTTAAGGAATATGTTAATGATCCTGCTTCAAATGAATAATTATAAAGCAGGTGCACTTGAGATGTGATCATTTAACTGACAGCAAGCAGCTTCTAATGTCTTGAATATCCATGATAATGGTGATGTCATAGCAGCCAGTTAAAATCATCGCTCACGTCCTCCATTTAATACACAGGAGAACTGTGGGTATAATTCCCATATAGAGCTATTGCCGTGCTTATTTAAGGAACGGTTAATTTATAAACAAATCAAGAAGTCACTCTGCATTGATTTTAATGCAATATGTTTGCGTTAAAATGTCACGCTATTGTCTCAAGTAGAAAATAAACATTGATGGCAGAAGGCATTACTGCATCAAACTGACACTACAGTTTAAATGAACTTGGCTCAAAATGTCCCGATTTAATAGAGATGTGAATTGTGTTTCACCTGCTTCGCTACTAACATCCAGCTAAACTTTCCACATTTGTTGTTTTAAAGGCGCCTGTAGTTTTGTTCCCTCCAAAGTTGCTGCCTCTGAGAGTCAGGGATGTACGCTCTGCATGCACAGAATGGCCCCTGCCTGCAGATGAGTTGTCTCATTAAGAAAAGATTTGAACTCTTTAGAAGCCAGTCTTCATTTGGGCTTATGTCCCACTCAATTTTACATAGCTGTGCAACATGTTAAGCTTTCCAGTTTTCTTTGTGGTCAAGAACAGATTTTAAGTGTCTACCATTCCAAAATTTAAATACCCTGCCTTGAATGTGCATGAGTTCACAGAAGGCAGCAGTGTGCTGCCTAGGGGTTATCTCCATGATAATAGCAATGAAACTAGAGCAGGAGCTAAATATAGAACAGGTTTTCTGCATCTATTTCATGTGTTGTCATGTAATTACAAATAGATGAAGAATTAAATCTCGAAGCTGCAATGAGGTTTATGAGGAAAACCTACAGAATTCCTAATGTAAAAGGGGTTGCTTCCAGTTCAGGTTAGCACTGTATGCCTTAAGAAGAGCACTACCACCTTATTTAGAATAATAGTACTTTATTGATGCAGGTTATTTTAGCAGCAAGAGTCTGTACTAGGAGGGGAGAACTCTTTTGAAGATATCGGTTCCAAAGCATAATAAAACAGGTGCATCTTAATAGGTCTACTAGGAATGTTTTAGCTGTTAGCATCTTTTAAATGCTTCTGCTGAGAAACCCTGTTTTCATAACAAGGTTGGTGAGTATTAAACCTGTGATAGTTCTTTCTGGGATTACTATAATTTACAAAAACAATAAAAACCTGCTAAAAAACATTTATGTATTTATAAATGTTGTAATCCAGGGGTCCCACTGATATTTGTGGTGAAAGATATGCCTAAGGGCACATAACCCTGCTTGTACATTGCCAGGACTGCAATCTGGTTTATGACAAAACAGATTCATTTATCTCCAAATAAATAAATTACTTTTGTGAACATTTAGAAACATTTGCATAATTAGGCTGTAAGATCTTAGCAGTCTTTTTCATAATAATTAAACTAATCTAATCTTGGACAGGGTAAACAGACTTACTAGGCTGAGAGCAGCCTTCAGGCAAGGAACTTACTACATTCTACAGGAACTGTAAGGCTGATGATGTTTGTTAATTATGCAGAGCTTTTACTCCCCAGTAATAGCAGCGTTTGTATTGCCTGAAGCTTAGATAGCTACTCCCAGGCACATAAAATTAGGCTCTGGGTTTTTTTGTCATTCTTTAAAAAAAAGAAAAACCAAAAACAAAAACAGAGCAAAACAACAAAACCACAAAACAAAGAAGATACTTCAAAATGATTATACGCTTTCAACAAGGAGGCATTAACCTTACAGTGTCGGATCCTAGATCCGCGTACAATTGGCTCACCCTTCAGTCATGTGGTCTTGATTATCTTTAGATCTGGAGCCTTTCATGCCATATAGGGATACAGAGTTGTAAGGCTTGGTAAAAGAACAGCAAAAGGCACCGCTTCGTTTTCCGGGGACTTCAGGAAGAAAAGATTGAGAATATCGAGTAGGTCTTACCCGGGACAGGTCTCAGTTAAGCAGTCAGTCAAAATTTATTATTATAAATCAAAAAAATGAAGACTAGAAACAGTACCTGGCAAATTCTGAAAAAGATTTGATTTCTTTAAAGAATCTGTCATCTTTGTCTAGTTCTGTGAGAGCCATCTGTCCATGAAGACTTCAACTGACAAGTAAACTCACGAAGAAGGATTTTTTCTGCTTACAAACAGGGTATGGCATTAACAAGGATGATACTCAAACTCTACAAAATTTTTAAAAATAATCTCTTAATGAAACTGTTTCATAGACAAGAATTTAATTTCTAAATATTATTTTCCTAGAAATAGGGTGTGAAAGGAAATCCTCCTGATGTTTTCTTGTGCTTTGTTTCATTTAGAGTATTTTTATAAAATGTGATTAGCCCTTAAAAATCTGATTTATAGTTTATCAATTATTTTTTTCTCAGAATTTGCATACAACCTCACAATGTACTTCCTCTTTTCAGTAAAGATTTAATTACATCTGAATGGGAATACTGATGCCTGACTCCTGCAAAATAGATGGTTAAACCATATGAAAGTGGTATAGCATGAAGGATTACCACTAATAACAAAGGGCTGGATTTTATTCACACCAAGAAGTGGCTTGCTTTATGAATTTCTCCTGTTAATGTCGAGGAGATTGTTCCCTGAGTAAACACTGCTAGATGAAGTTCTCAGAACCTACCTCTTAAAACAAGTTACATCAGGATTTGCTGATGAAGAGGTGACTCATGGATCTGAATAATCATCAGTCTTTCAAGGCCTTGAGGGTCAGAAGATCTTCAACAAGCGATGTATCTAGGGTTGTTTTTTCCAGAATAAATTAATAAGTAGAAGCAAGAAATTGACAGGAATTCATTTTCAGCTTTTGCCTCTTCTGGCCTGCACAGCTGAACCATCAAAGTGTGTTGTAATGTATGTATAATAAGGAAGCAACCCATCACCAACTACTTCCTGCACAAAAAAAAAAAAAAAAAATCAATTCTCCCACTGCAGTTTGAAATATCCTGCTTCAAGCCTTATTCTTTCTTACTGCACTGTTCATTCCTGCACACATTAGTTCACCAAATCTAGTAAGTCCGGTGTGTTTGCCAGTCCTTCCTATAAGTTAGTGGGTTGTTGCTGTTTCAATTAATATTTTGTGGTATTGCCAGTGGCATGAATTCAAGTACCATGTGTTGCTCTTTATTAACTTTTATGGGGGAGTAATACAAGTTTCTTGTATCAATAAAATTAATCAGAAAGAAAAATCCTGTTTTAAAGTGATGAATTGCGTAAATAAGTAATGGCTTTCCCTAGTCTCTAGATGGCCTTTCAAAAAGTTTCCATTGTCAGCCCAGGCTGTAAAACTCTGAGCTAGAACAGTTTCTCCCAGTGCCGCATGTAGCGTGGAAATAGGGCTAGAAGGGACAGGTCTGGGCTCCCTTGTCACCAAAGCAGCCACCGGTTTATGTGTGGAGCACATCCCCACCCAAAGCCCTCTTCCTCCTCTCTATGCAGTGCAGTGCATAGCTATATACTAGTTATTTGCCAGTAATACAGAAGAGCACGTTTGGGATAGAGTAGTTGCAAAGGTTAATTCAACATCTGTAGGCTGGACTACAAGACTTACAATGTGAAAATGTGGCACCGTTGCTGTTGTAACTCCCACCCAATAGTGCCATTTCCCAGAGGGTCATTGCTGAGCCCTTGGACCAGTGGTGGCCAGAAGAGGCCAGAGGAGTGAGCGGGGAGTAACCCTGAGCCTCTTGTCCTGGTGACAGCAGGAAATCTAGGAAAAATCCCATTGCCTGTTCTCTTAGCAAAACCCAAAGATTTTAGATTATAATGTGGAAAAGCTGCATTATGTAAAATAACTGGTGTCTCTGGTTATTAATTGCCTTTGATAGTTTACAACTCGAACATGAAACAAATTTGCATCAGATTAGTTTTACTAGGCACATCACTTTAAATTTTAACACCACTGCTCTGCATGTTACTGTGTAGTGTATTTGACTATACATTGTGCAATATAATACACACCTTTAGCTCTATCACTTAGCAATGGAGGTCTTTTTTTTTTTTTTTCCTGCCCCTTCTCAAATTGTGAGTCAAACTATAAGGAGAATATAGATGGCATTGTCTTCTGTTTTTATCTGAGGGGACGAAATAAGACCAAGGAAAAATAAAGCTGTTGCCATTCCCTCTGCTCACCAGACCTTCTTTGTGTTAAAGTCAAATTTTCCTTCTCCTCCCCCTTGTCTCCTCAGAAGAATGAGAAAATGGTACATAAGCTGTTACTTGAGTCACAGTTGATTCCTGGGTGTTGTCTGAGTAGGTGCAGATACGTGCTGCTGCTCTTTCAGGACAGAACTGGCCCATCAAACACATCTACCACCTTCTATTTGCAGAATGGCGCAGTGTGTGGAGGACATCAGCTGCATCTCAAGATGGGGTTAAGTTGAATACCTGTATATGATTGCAGATAATGAAAAGAATAGATTTTTTTTATAATTATAAGTTTGTGAGAAATGCAGATATTTGCATTGTTATTAGGTCATCTGCAAATCATGGACCAGGCAATAGCATGTCTTATGAAGATAATCCATATTTTCCAGTCCCTGTGCGGTGGTTTAAAGTTATTGCATTCATATCTGTAGCTTTTTCTCTTTTCTAGCTCTGCCTTCATGTTAGAATGTCAATTGGGTGAAATCATTTCAAGTCTTGAATCCTGAATAGTTGAAGTACTGAATATTTTTGTCAGTATAAAGCTAATTTTCAACAATCACTTGTGATCAAGGTGTTCTAAATTATGTTTACCCTGTGAACTCTTTGAAAATGGTATTTTAGGAAAACTTGGTATATACAGGTATTGTTCTCTTAAGAGTTTGAGGGGGAAAAATATTAAAAATTGCCAGCTTTCTCATTTCCAACACTTCAAAGCATATTTACTAAAGACATGTTGACTGGATTTCAGTATAATTTTGTGTGAATGATTTATCTTGTCTGGTCCAGAATGTAAACTTGCTAAACATTGTAAATTAATCATTTTTTATGGAGGGAAAAATGCTTACTAATTTGCATTATAAACAGCAGCCCAGTTCCAGGCAATCTATGCTTTTATTTCAGTAATGTTAGAGACAGGGAGCATTAATAATTTGGTAGTATAGAGCAGGGATTTTCAAAGGTGGCTAAATAGCAAAAGCATAAGTCAATGTCATAGGCACTCTTAAATTACTTAGATTGCTTTGAAAAGTTGAGGTGATTTAATTCTCTCCTTATGTCTTCACTATAATCTTTATAGAATATAAGGATCAATCCGTGGTCCCTCATGCTCTAAAATCACTATTATTGGACAGTTTTGGAATTTTTTTTCTACGTCGTATTATGCACTGAAAATTCTCACACTTTCATGTTTGGTCTGAAAGAAATTGCACTTACTTCAAGTTAAGAGCTTGGGATCACTTCAAAGTGAAGGGAATCCAAACCTCGGTAACTTCATCAAAAGCAGTTGAATTAAACTGTCAAAAGCCGTCACAACCCCCCAAACCTCAGAACTCGATGGATGCAGATCCTAAAGATTGAGTTATCCTCTAGTTTTGTAGTACATTGCATTTCTTGCTCTTTGTGGTGTTATTTGTGTAGCAATGCCAAAAGAAGCTTACAATATTGACCAAAATGACTTTAAGGAAAAAGATTGAATGGGCTGGAGCCAAGGATACCCAAGAAAAGTGAGACTGGAATTATTAGACTAGCATCTCAAGAAAAATAAGATGCATAGCTTTCACCTGTAAGTATCTGCATGTTATTTACTGGAAGGCACAACTAGTGACTATTTGAATCCTTAACTTGTTAATGAATTCCATATCAACCCGTTTAAAAATGTTGGAAGAAAAGCTGCTGTGTAGAAGATGTGGAAGAGTGTAGATGAATTCAGCCACTCCTGGAGGAAGTGAAAAATCTGTTTATCCAACAGTTCAGTAACTGAAATCAAAAATAATTTTAGCACAAACCTGATTTTTGTGATCCTTGATGCTCTTATCAGAAATAATATTAATCTAAATACGTCTACTGGATGCACAGTAGAGATAGGATTGTTAGGAGGCTGGTCTAAATGAGAAGGTAAAAAGGGACCTGGCAGTTCCTTAAAGAAACACTACTAAGGGCACAGTGCAAATTATCCCGTTGAGGAGGAAAGATAGGAAATACGGTAGGAGCCTGAGTTGACTAAATCAAGAGCTCTTCACATACTTCAAACATTAAGAAGGAAGATTGCACAAAGTAGAAAGTAGGTCAGCTCGCTAAGGCCAACTGCAAGCATAGAAATCAGAGAAGCTATTCAAGAGAGTGGGAAGGCTATTTGAGGGTGACAGTGGAAGGGCTCAAGTGTCATGCCTTTTGTGTCAGATTTCAATATAAAGGTCAGCTGCAATAAGGTGGACTAATACTGGCACCAACAGGAAAGAATAAGGAAGAAACAGGTTACACAGTATTTATAAAATTTAGATGTTTTCATGCCAGTTGGGCAGGTGAACTTTGTCCTTGGTACTTAACGGGCTGGTTGATGAACTCGCAGAGCCTCTAACAGTTATCTGTAGGAACTTCTGAAGGATGGACAAGTTACCTAGATGCTAGAAAATATAAATGTAGCAGTTATGTATAAAAAGTGGGAAGAGTAAGGAATTTATAGAGCACCCAGCTTTATTCCAATTGCTGGAAAGGCACTAAAATATATAGAGACATGTGCAGAGTAAGTACACTACTAAAATATGTGTTGGGTGAGCATCCAAAGGTTTCTGTTCTGGATCTGATACTATTCTTGCCTTTATTAATGGCCGAACTGATGGGCTAGAGAGTAGCTTACTAAATTTGAGGGTGCCACCAAACTAAGAGGAATTCTCTGTGGGGAGCGAGACACTGGGTTTACAAATATATGTAATCTACATTGAGAGTACTGGCAAAATAAGACTTTTGCAGAAAATGATGTGGTGGTCGTGGTGGACCACAGGTCAGAAACAAGTAAAAACTGTCGAGCTCTTGCAAAAATTTCAAATGAAGCACTAGGATATAAACACGAGGAACAATGTATATTAAGCACCAGGAAGGTCTGGGTGGGACTGTTGTTTCCAGTTTGGGACACTCTACTTCAAATAAATTGTGAACCAAACAGAGATAGTCCAGAGGAGAGCAGTGAGAGTTTTTAGAGGTTGTGACCTGCAAGGAATGGTTGGAAGAGAAGTAATTCAGCCTAAACAAAATGATACTGAACTGTGTTTGTGTGTGTAAGCATATGATAATAGGCAGCATATGAAGAAATAGCTGCTATAAAAAGAAAAGAAATTATTTGTTCTCCATGTCTGTGAAGAACAGTCAGAATGGGCTTAAACATGATGCAGGTTAGATATTTTAAAAACTTCCTAATTATGAGAGACGTTAATTTTGTAGTGTGAAAATCACTAGAATACACTACCAGAGAAGGCTATGGAATACCCGGCGTTAAAGATCTTTAGGAACAAACAAGTATCTAATATGGGTGTTTTAAGGACAATTGTTCCATTGATAAGACACAGGGTAGATGACATTTTGTATCTTTTCCCGCTGTTTGCTTCTACTTTATCTCCTATGTGAGTGTCAAATGAGTGACAAATTCTAATCTGAGCAATCACATGCAAACCTGGGCATGAGGGAGCTGCTAGCAGTTCATTTTTTTTCCCCAATGAGCTCTTAGTCTGAGCACTACTGCATGAAAGTATGAATGATGGAGGTATTTTCTGGTGCGTTGTGCTGATGAATAAATGTCTCTTCCTTTCTTTCCTTACTCTCCATGTACAGGCATCCCACTCCTATTGTGCATATGTCCCCCAAGTATAAGATCTGAATAATCTGGCTGTGTGTATGGTCTGTAGACCGTACCCTACTGCTTTGGCGGAGGTCATAGGGTAGGGGCAGACACTGTGCAGTCCTACTTGTCACCCACAGTGACCACCCAGAACTCTTAGTTTTCCTTTTAGCTCTCTAGGGGCTCTTGTGAGTTGTCAGAATAACCAGTGCAAAAGGTTTCATTGCATGGCGTTTTCTTGCTTATACAATCCCGTGGCCAAGACAAGCAAAATAGCAAATGAATGATGAGTTTACTGCTCCAATATCAAGGCAGAAACCTATTCTCCAGCAGGGTGTACCTTTGAATGATGGTTGTATGACATTTGTCTCCTTATGTGAGAACTGTAGCCTGTAAAGCATTCAGTTTATAAATTATTCATTAAATACACCCTAAATTCTAATATGGCTCTAAGGATTGTAAGAGAGCCATAAACTTTACTTTTGACGAATAAAAAGACCTTCATTATCTATTAGCCGGTACAGAGTTAATCAAAGAGATTCTGAAAGAAACAAAGGGGCCAAGAATAAGGCAGAGATAAAAATCCATTCTAGATAATACTAATACTCCTGGCGTATGCACTGGGGAAGATATTAATTAGTGAATACCTGTGGCATGTACCCACCTGACCTAAAAAAAAAAAATAATCTTTACCTGGACTAGGCTTATTTTTCCTCAATCCTAAACTTTTCATTAAAAAGAAGGCAGCTTTGTCAGCGTGTTGAACAGGCAGACACAGAGAGAGAGTCCTATTAGCAAGACAGCTGTGTCTTCCAGGAGAGGCAGGAATGAGCTGGATCTTTCTTCATTTGGAATAAAGTGGTTACACTGAGGTAATGAAATATTTAGATAACACTCTTCTGTGCTTTGGACCCATTTTCCTAAATTGTGTATTCTTTGGCAAAGAGCTAAAACTTTTCTTTTGAAAGAGCTGTTTCTTGTCTCCACAGATTCACTGACAAGCTCTGAGCGGGTGCTGAGCCCCCTTTGGTCTCCTGACCACAACCAGGATTGTTCCAGAGAGCAGCTCTGGGAAGGGGTCATGAGAGGATAAGCCATTTGATCCCACTTCGGGGAAAGAGACAAACAGGGCCGTGACTTGAAAGTGCTATGTTTAGGAAAATAGGAAGGCTTCTGAGGAGGATGGCTGACCACAGACTGACAAGCACCTTTAAAATGGCTTGGACAGTGGAGTCAGTGAAAGGGACATTTGATTCAGAACTTCTTCCAGGGAAGAAATCTGCTGTTTCTTTCACACAACCATAGTCTACTATGAGCGTGTCATCTGTTAAAATGGTTATCCCAGGCTCTCCGGGAATAAAGAGGCCTCTTACAGCTTCTAAAGTCTCCAAGAGTGAACTGTAGGCAATCTTGTATTAGTCAGATGCCCCTGCTGTCCACAGAAGAAAGAAGTGCTGCTCAAAGGCTAACGCTCCACACTGATCTATGCCTTTGGAGCACTCTAAAAGTCTGTGAGTTGTCCTTATCTGTACTTGGCTAAAGCAGGTTTTTTTCACTTGATACCACATGCTGTTTCTGCCTCAGCACCTCTTTACATTCGTCAAAGTAATCTTGAGCTCTACTTCCTTCTGCAGTATCTGTATCTTCTCCTTCTGTGCTAAGCAGACAGAAGAATCCTTTGTGGCCTCTGCTTCTGTTTCACTGGGTCAGAATTTTGCCTGCCTTTTGCAGTGGTCCAGTTTATCACTATAACCACTGGGTTGCAGGGGGCTTCAGGCCAAATGTTGCACTGGTCCCCATCCTAGGCTTGATATTGCTGGTGAGCAGGTGTGGACAGTCCTCTTTTGGGTTAAGGCTGGAGTTCATGTACAATAACAACTGTTTCATCCCATCATTATCAGAGAATAGCTTAATTCAGTAACCACTGGATGAAGGTTGGGCCTTTAGAAATCCACTGTGCACTCTGTAGATCACTTTGTAGCTCAAGGGAAACTGAGAATCTTTTCAGAGCCTGGATATGTTGCCTTTATTACTTTTCCCACCTCACCTGCTGCTTGCTATTTTATTGCAGCATCCTGGAGGAAGCTTTCCTTATACTGCCTGAAGAATGAATATGAACGTTCCTCAGGTATATTAATTCTTCAGTAGAAAGAATGTCCTTTACAGGACAATGCAATCCTCTGCTTCCTGGTAATTTGCAAGAAGTATACATCCTTTCTGAAAATCTTCTGGTTTATGATCTGGATTTTTAATGAAAACTGTACATTTTAAGAAAAAACATCATTCTTCTTATTTCAGCTGTAAACTGCAGATGCAATTTGGGCATCTTGTCTACCATCTCCACAGCAGTGTGTGCTCTAGCATCATTGACAGTTCAGTTTCTCTATCCTGCTTAACATAAAATTAGTATCTGAGATACTTAATCTCCCCTTTGAATGGTTATGCTTCCATACCACGGCATTTAGGCAGAAAAGCAACTGTCAAAGTGAAAATTGCAGTATCTTTGAGCTGGGAGACGTTTAGCTCCTTTGGCTTTGATATAGAGCCTCCAGTCACTTACTTGCGATGAACATTAGTTCATCCCCTGGTTTCTGCAAAAATGTAGCAAAAATGGCCCATCTCTTCTGTCCTGTCCTGTAATGTTTTACATGATCTGAGAGGTTTTAATCTCGGACCGTTTCTGTAAAGGGTGAATATTCAAGGTATGGTCTTTCATTGTATCCTTAGACAGTTGATGAAAACAACATTCTTAGTATTGATCATCCCTTGAGCTGTCGCTTGAACAGGGAGCAAGTGTTATGCTTGGGGCACTCGTACTGGGTAGCCTGAAGTGAAGAGGCTTCAGATGCAGCGACCACTGCCAGGTTAGAAAATCACGCTACTTAAGAAATCAAAGAATCAAGCAGAAGGAGAGGGCTCATTTCTAAAAGAGCCACAGTTTTGAAGGTAAGTAACTGCTCTAATAGTTTGCAGGATGTCTAATTATCTAAGTTATGCAAATAAAATCTTTTGATTTCTCCTTGTAGTCCTACCACGTTGTTCCTTTGGGATTCACCTTGAGTTAATGTACAGAGAGTAAACAGAGCAAAACTAACAAACAGTAATGTCACATTACAAAGTAATTCAGTTTATGGACGGTGTGCTGGTGGTTGGGTTGTGACTTTTTAAAGGTTTTCTGCCTTTTTTTTTTTTTTTTTTTATAAAGCCTTTGTCCCAGTGGGTAAGACAGATAAATGTTCGCTTTCACTTATCATTATGGGATCTTGGAAGAGTTCAGTTGCGGTCTCTTATACTGTCCTTATGGGAAAAGGAAAACTATATTCTTGGCTTGACAACAGTGCCGTTTCCAAACGTTACCATGGTGATCACCTATGTAACATCACTACCACTTTTCACAACAGCTCAATTTAAGATTCAAGTTGAATATTTCCATGATTATGGGAGGGTAATTATTTCATTACTCAAGGGAAGAAGATTTAGGAGGTAAATAGCTCTTCATTATTTCTTAAATGATTTCCCTAGTCTTTTTAGGCCACAGAAATGCCAAATATTAAAGTGACAAAAACAGGGGGTCAAATTCTGATCCCCTTATTCATCCTGTCTACCTCTATGCAGCCAAGAAAGTCAGAGTATCTTTACCCAATAAATGTTCTTGAAACTTGCAGACATTTGGTGTAGGGCTCAGTCTTCAAAGGTGCCCTGTTTTCAAAGGTACTCAGTTTTTCAAAGCTGCAATCAAGCTGAAGTCAGGAAAAGTTGCAGGTTGGATCGCCGACAACCTGATGTAACTGAAAAATCCCACAAACAAGGAGGGGGGAAGTGAAGTACCCAAAGTTCTAGCCTGTGACTGTAAAACTTTTTCCTTGTTTTGACGACAGATGTCAACATCTTTTACGGCTAGGTCAAGTCAGAGCCTGTTATCTGCTTTCCTTTTTAAAATTTATTTATTTTTCTTCAGAATTTGAGGAACCAGAAACTTTGAGTACAGAGAAATTGTGTGGGGACTGTTGATACCTCATGTCATTGGTGGTGATCTGTTACATATTTTGTGGAGTTCATGTGCATGTTTTAATTAAACAAAGCCATCTATTTATAATTAGAAGTGGATATAAAAAAACCAAAGAAATGAAATGATAAATTCTACTGGGAATTTAAAGAAAAGTTAAACTTTTTTTGTTTACTGCAAAGGGACTGTCTTCTACTAATTAAATCAGAGGTGGAACTTCAAATAGGCTTTGCAAATAACTTAGTGGCTTGTAAACAAATAATTGCCACAGCAAAATAAGCACACATAAGAGAAAGAAAATAATTACACTGTAACTGTTATTAATTTGTCCCTTCATGTTATAGAATATGCTATTCTTAGGAGTCTTTCATTAGAGAAAAAAGCTTGCAGATACCTTCCTTTGAATCACTGTTAGTTAGGAACCAAGAGGGAAATGATTCATGATTTCTATTGCCCACATTTTTATGTTTTCCAGTGAAAATAAATGAGTAGATTTACATAATCACAATAAAACATTTCAAGAATAGTGGTGCAAATTTTTTTAGAGTATGTCACCAGCCTGCCAAGGTTTCAGGACACTACTAATGTGTCTAGACAAGCAGCTGTTTGTGTTGTTTTGGCTGACTGTCATTGTGTTCCCTCGTTTTTTATGGGCCAGGGTTCAGCAATGATGCAACTCAGTAATCAAGTGATTGGGGATATAAAAGACAGAAAAATACTGCAGTGTTATGCTAAATCAGACTGAGGTAGAACATGGCAAATCAACATTTTTCTGTTTTGTATGCCATTTCTCAGGGATATCTGCCAGAGAGAAAGTAAGACTAGGTCACAGTGGAAAGAACTGGAAAATGCTTAATTTGTTTTTCTAGAAAAATCTGATTTGTGGAAAGACTTTTTACAAGAACCTACCAGTTTTCTTTATGCTTCCTCAGGTGAAGCGTGAAACTGCATATCACGAGACACCCACTTCGGGAAGCTTGCCTGGAAAACTGAAATTCCTGTCCTGCCTTGGTCAAGCTAGGGACTCTCAGGTGAGTGGCTTGGATGTCGCACGCAGATGTCTCAATATAAAATTCCATTCTGTATAGTTATGACTTATCTGTTGTCTCAGAGACAGGCACACAGCCAACATCTGCCCCTTGGGCAGTCTAAACATGATTCCTGGGCTACAGCTATATCATATGCTCTCTTGAGGAGTTGTGCTGGCCTCAGGGATTTGTAAGAGGAATGAGCTTGAAGGGTCCCTAATTGTCAGCAGCCAACATGTCCAGCCCTGAGCAATTCTCTGCGAAGCAATGGATCCCCACAGGGTGCTATTGTCACATCCTGTTTGAGAACCATTTGTGAAGTTCCCAATCCCTTCGGCTCTTGATGGTGTCAGGGCTTATTTGGGACTCTTGACCACTTGGTGTGTGGTCCAAATGAAAAAGAGTAGCTCTAATTGAAACTCTTAGAGGCAAGTGTTAGCATAGAAGAGCGACCTGTCAGCATAATCAGGTAATCAGATACTGATATCTTTTACTCTAGTTTTCCATGAAATATCTCCCAAATATTTTGTTACTAGCTGTTAGAACAGAAAAATAAAATTAAAAAATCACATTTTATGAACGTATTTTGGTGTCTAACATTACAACACAGTTCTACTCAGGAGCAGATACCTTCTTGAATAGCGTCACATTATGATCCATTTTAAATGTTCACATGCATGTTTACGGATTAACATTCAATTTAAGATGACCATATAAAGTTGAAATCTATCAGTAAGATACAACTTAGATTACTGTGCAAAAATTCGCTTTGAGATCAGTGCTAAATTAGGAAAGATTACAAAAGATATATGCATATGTATATGTGCACAGATTAGCAAAACACATTACAATACAATAATACCTGAGTGTATAAAATAGCATAAAACAATGACCAATCATAGAATTATTTAGGTTGGAAAAGACCCTTAACATTGTTGAGTTCCAACCACTAAGTAACCACTAAACTAAGTCCCTAAGCGCCATGCCTACATGTTTTCTAAATACCTCTGGGTATGGTGACTCGACCACTTCCCTGGGCAGCCTGTTTGAGTGCTTGATAGCTCTTTCAGTAAAGGGCGCAACGTGAAGCCATTTCCTCTTGTCCTGTCTCTTGCCTGGACAAGTAATGGAGGCACCTTTAGAGCTGCCTGCCATCACTGCTAGCTGTGACTCACTGTTGGCCAGTGTGCTAATTTCATTGTAAGTTTTCCTAGCAAGGCAATAAGGTTCTACCAGAGAACTATATAATAAGAGAAAAATACAGCTGGAACAGAGAGGTAATGCCTGGTAGGAGGGGAAATATTTCATTTGGAGTGCCTGCTAAACTGAATACTTTCTGTTCTCATTTCTGTATAAAGTGGAATTTAGGCTGTTTATGCTATTTTTGTTCTTAAGAAGAATGATTTAGTAGGCTGCCAGGGGTGTAAACTGAACAAGGTGTGATGTCTGAAATTAAGGAAAGAAAATGAGAAAATAGCTGTTCTTGAGTTTGAGCTGCCTACATCTACTTCATCTGACTTGGTTCAGGCAAGCAACCAATTTGGACACAATTCAACAAATGATTACTCACATGCTTAGTACTCAGTATTTTAATGCATCCACTGAAGTAAAGCGTGTAAGAGAGAAATTAGACTTCATTTAGCACAGCACTTTTTCAAATTATTCTTGCTTTGATTCCCTGTGTTCAAAAATTCAGTTTTGAGGTAGTGGTGAAATCCTGCCTTATCTCCCTGGAAGAATAAAGCTTGCATTAATTTCCCAGGGCCTGAATTAGTATAAAAAGTCTTCCTACTTCTTCTCTGCAGGTTGAGGTTTCTTCAGGAATGGTCAGGCAGACTGCTGGCACCTCCACCGCATTTTATAATGTCTTTTTCTTTCCCATCATGTCTTGTTCTTTTCAAGATTCTATAAGCCAGTTGTACCATTTTGTGTTCCAGGACTAATTACATCTTACCATTTTTACTACTTTATACAGAAAAAAAATCATGACATCCACTCCACCTGGTTTTACCATCCATAAGAACTCACAATATTTAATTATCTAGTAATTTTATCCATTATTTTCAATAGCATTTTCCCTTCTTTATTAAATATAAAATATTTAGTGTTCAGTTGCAAACACATTCCGTCCCTTTCAGAAAGTTTCCTGACTCTTCTAAGGTTCATTCACTTAATTCTAGATTATATGTTCTTCGTATACCCTTATATCATTGCAACAACATCGAAATTGTTATCATCGTCTTAGAAATTTTTCTGACTTTGCTTCTACTGCACTTTTTCTATCTCATCTGAATCTACGTGCAACAATTCTACACCATTTCAAGATTCAAAAAGCCACTTGTTAATGGGTTTTTATACTATCTGATGCCAAAACAAGATTTTTTTTCTGTCTCTTTCGAAATATCTCACAGATTTTTCAGGTCAAATTTTGCTTCTTTCTGTTTCATTAGCTTCCTTCATGTACGGTGACATTTAGATTGGTGTGGTGCAATAGATACAACAGTGTAGAAGAAACCTTTATTATTAGTCTGTGGCATAAATTATTTTATTTTATTCCATCCAAATTTCAATTAATTAGTTGAAAGTGTTCAATATTGTTGAAAAAGCTGTTATGAAGAAGGTGGAGGCGACTTGAAGAATTGTCTCGTGTTTTTTTGAGCAGAAAATCTCACAAAAACCCAGTGAGTGTGAAGACACAAATGCGTACTCTGGCTTCTGCCTCCAGGATGAGGGTAGCTTTAGGAGTATTTCAATATCTTCTGTATGGTGAAAGAAAGACAATGTCTACTGCCTGAGAACCACTGCTAAAGCAGCGTTTTTCTGCCAGTTTACTTTTTTGGTTGACCTTTATCATTTTCAAAACCAATAGGATAAAAGCACTACTTAAAATATTTAAATGTTCTTCAATTTTAAAGCACATGCTGGTATCCTGGCAATTAGATGCAAATTCTCTTCAATGTTAGAACAGAAGGAAATTCACTCAGAACTACAGTTTTAATAATTAAAAAAACATAAAAACCTTTAAGTAGTATAATAAAATGGTTTTAAATCATATTCGTAAGATCCATGGTAAAAACTTTAGGAGAGAAATGGTGATTTTTATCTTTTCTGTCACTCTAGTATTTTTAAAAAGTTCTCATATAATTTTCCAATCTCATAAAAAATGTAAGCTTTAATTGTGCACACAGTATAATAGAACTAGAAAAGATTTCTGCTGTCTCAAAGTTGCTCGGAATAGAATAGAATAGAATATTTCAGTTGGAAGGGACCTACAATGTTCATCTACTCCAACTGTTTAAAATTTGAACTTATTGTAACTGTAAAAATGTGTAGCATTATTCTATGTAGAATAGAAAGTTTACAGATTTCTGTGGACTCTGAATTTAGCAGAAGGGTAAGTGCTCTGAATTTGAGTTTTAAAACATACTCCCTAGGCACCACAAGGCTATGTAAACCTGTTTTCTCATGAGAGCCCAGAACCAACATGCAGAACCTAAAAACTAACTCGTGTCTTTCCTCCCTTGTCTGTATTTTCATGTTCTGCATACCATCTTGAGTGGTATGTAGACTTGTCCCTTTCCTGGGAAATTACTTGTCAGACTTGGGTTCTCTTTGTTAAGGCAACTCATCTTTATTCTCAATTATGCTACCACTGCTGCGTGGTCTGCTTTGAGACTGAAGGTACACCTCAGGAGTTCTGCTCAGGCAGTGGGAAACTGGGTGGGTCACCGAGAAAACAAACCCCTCTTTCCTCAGCAATACAGACTTCCTTGCTGCCCATGACCAGTTTGCCTATAGGAAACTCACCTTTGTGAATATGAAAGGCAGGACAAACCCCCCCAGTTTTTCAGGAAAAAAGTATCCTAGGGTTTTTTCAATTCAATTTTTATTTTTTACTGGTAAATAGATACTTAACACAAGACCATTTGGTTTAGTTGTTAGCCAATTTCTTGTTAAACCAGATTGGAGATAAATTTGTGCCCAGCCCTCATGTTGCCACCATGTTAAAAACATATGTATTTTTCTCTAAGACTCACGAGTAATTGTAGTTGCTAAAACAATGAGCATCCTTTTTTCCCTTCAAGAAGGAACATTCCAATGTGAGAGGAAGGATTATCCTCTTTTCAGCTGATGGTCAAACAGATCAGTACTTTCACCGGTTGCTTAACGGATGCTCCCATATTCTTGCCTGATATTTTCTGTAGAAAAATATATGCCTGTGTGCCATGCCACTGCCCGTAGTGTTGAATTTATTGCATTACACAGAGCTCAAAACACTATTCATTTGCAGAGCAGTCCCGTGAGTTTTTCCTTTACTTTTGGCATATTTTTGAAGAGATTCTTAAACTCAAAACTTCATCCAAAATGTTTGTGAGTAGGACTGAATAACATTTGTTCTAGGGAAATAAAGCCCCGAAGAGTAGCGTTTTTTTAAGACATCAGAAGCATTTGAATATTTAGATTAAGTGCAGTGGATAATTGTAGCAGGAAAAAATAATGAAAGGAAAAGATGAGAATATTGATTTTTTTATTTTTTTTAGAATATGACAAAATGTTTCATTTGAACATTTTTTAATGAAACTAACTTTTCAGAGGTTCATTTCCTGTTTAAAAATCAACCTCCATTGAGGAAAAAGGTTTTAAAATAAGTTATTTGAAAATGAAACGAAGCAATTCACTCTAGGTTGGTGCAGAGTAATTGCTATTTTGATTTCTGTAATGTTTGTTTCTTGAAATATTTTTATAGCTCTATTTGGCCCAAGTTACCCATCAAAACAAAAAAAGCTATTATTTGTCCAATTCTGTTTGCAAATTTCAGTTAATTACTTGCAGTAGATGCTTTCTTGGTTGCAGGTAGATCTGATTAGAAGGTATTTTTCAATGCTCTGCGTATTTTGTAGAGAGTTTAGAAGGTGTAGTTAAAAAAAAAAAAAAGCACAGCTTTTCTATGTTAGCGTAGCTGAATGAGTGTAGGAACTCCAAGGATTACCCCTCCTAACTCTTGTTTTGTGTGGATCTTTTCCAGATGTCCATTGGTAAGGAGTAATGAATGGAATAACGAGTACAGATGATTTTAAGAAACTTAAAGAATTTTTGGCTCTTTCCTGTCGCCTATAGGTCATTGAAGCTCCAATCAGTTGATTTGTTTCTTGTTAGTATTATTTCTGTTGAGATTAGAATGTTTGTTATTCTGCAGTTAGAAAATAAATAATTAAGATGTAGGCTGAAAAGACTGGGGAATTCATTCTGTATGCGATTAATTAGCTTGTTTGCTCCAGTTTATTTCTGATCAAATAGAAGATGCTGAAAGAGTATAAAATAAGGTCCTTAATATACTCTAAGGGCCTGTTTCTGCCCCAGCTGACATTAAAGGCAAGTTCCCACTGATGTGACTGATGCCTTAATTGCCTGGCTTGACATTGATGGTTTCTCATTTCTCAATTCCAATAGCTTTTCTCTAGAAAGGATGTTGGGATGACGTCAGTTCTCTATGCAGTGATCATATGGAAAGTAAATATTTTAAAAGAAAGATTAAATATCTGGAAGAAGAAAATTTTGCAGCAAAGGGTTGGTGACTATCAAGCCGCCTTGTTACAAGCGAGGACACACAGGGAGACTGGTTGCTCTGTGCCCATTCTTGCTGTGGGGGAATGCATTTGCATTTCCTGGGTTTGTTGCTTTAACTTTCCTTGCTGGGAGTCACAGAATTTCACTTAATCATTTTAAAAGAACCATACTGTCTGGAGACAACTTGTTTTCTTTTTAATCTGGAGCCCACCAGTAACAGGCTTTTTAACCTGGTCATTTAGTACCTTGTTTCATTTTTCGTCTCTTTTTGTTATTCTTTTTATTAGGCTTGGATGCAGCCTTGCTGCTTGTGATTCTCCCTTTCTTTTTTCCACATGGCTGCTTGGTTTGCAGAGGATGCCTCCTTACAGATGTGTTCCTTCCCCTGACAAACAATTACCCCTGTTCCCCTCTGCAGGAGGCCATTAGGACATCATCACGGGTTCTGCTAAGTCATCTCACAATCACAGTTTTGTGCAATCACCTCTCATCTGAGCCTATCTAGGCATATGCCATGCGGGGAAACTAGCAGTCACAAAACGCAGCACCTCCAGGCATATTATTTGTTATTTTGGTCCAGGAGTGTGACAGATAATGGCTACTGTCTGAAGGTCTCATTGGCTGCAATGACGGGCATCATATGCAGAAAAGCCAGAATGGGTGATCACGTCCTTACTTAATAACAACAAAAGGAACAATTTTGTATTTTCGCTGCACTTAAAAGCGCTAAAAAGGGAGACTAAAAAGGTAATGTTTGGAGAATTATTCCACTGAATAGACTCAGGAAGCTAAATTTACATCGCATCTGTTCTTTATTACTTATTGTTTATGAGCTGTGTGTACAAAGAGCAAATGTGTCAATAATTTGCTTCATATTTAGCCTACTTATCATAACGGACCTAAGCATTTAACACGATTTTAATAACAAAATACCACAAAACTATGCATTTGTAAGCTTGAAGTGTGGCAATTATTAGGAGACGCTTACTCCTTAAAATCCAGATGTACCAGGTGGGTCCTCCCATGCTAAACTGAGCAGAGCAGAGAGCTCCATTACTGATACACCATTCAAGAAACTGTTCACACTTTTCTTCTAGCTGTTCACACACTTCTAAGTC
Source organism: Chroicocephalus ridibundus (assembly GCF_963924245.1). Taxonomy (NCBI): domain Eukaryota; kingdom Metazoa; phylum Chordata; class Aves; order Charadriiformes; family Laridae; genus Chroicocephalus; species Chroicocephalus ridibundus. Next base: position 47,179,562 of record NC_086289.1, read on the forward strand.
TTGTTAAAAAAATCCTTAATTAAAGTGGTTTAATTCAAAGATTGTGTTAGACCCCAAAATAAATGCACCCAAAACTGTGGGTTTTGTTGATAGAATGAAGCCAGCTGTTTTGTGGAAGACTTTCAGTCTGTGTAAATGTTACAAACTGCTGAATTACTAAAAGGCCCCTTGATATATGATCTCATGTTGCTTAATAGGCCTCCGATTACTTTGGGGAAAAATGGGTTTTATTGTGTTAATCATATGAAAACGAAGTTACTAATCCCTATCTAATTATGAGGGGTTTTTTAACTTGTAATAATATTGTAATTATTTCCTCTTATTGAAACAAGTCCTGTTCCAAAAGTAATCCTCAAGAAAGCATATGAAAAGCCATCCAATGAAATGTCTTGGCTTTAATTTTAATTTATGTGCGTTTTGAACGATTTTGTTGTTGTTGTTTCAAACGATATCAACAAACATTGTTTGGCATTGCACCTCTAACAAATTCCCCTTCTTCTTCAATAGCTCGCTGAGCAGAACCTTAATTTAGGTTCCACACAATGTTTAGTTTATAGTGATATTAAATCAAGTGAGTATAGACTCACCACAATGAATCCTGAAATAAATCACAGAACAATGCAATTTAAAATTATTTGGCTGCTGACAGGCAGATGATTAGATAGCATAATCATTTCCTGTGCTCTGTCTGCCTCTGAAAGTACTCTAGGTTTGGGTGTTTTGTACTGTGAGGTGCAAGAGATTAGAGAGCAGGGGAAAAAGAAAAAGGATAAGACTATTGAAAATAGGAAAGGAATAAGAAATGATAAGTCATTGTATAGATACCACTGAGCAACATCTTAACCTCATGCCCAAGTTAAAATGCCTTTGCAGCAAATGAGACTGAGAACTGCAAAGTGAACCTTGTAGTCAATGGAAGGGAAAAAACCCCATGGTTTTCCTGCAATGAACTCATCAGGGAGCTCCTCCCTAATTTAGGCTCTAGCTTGCAAAAAAGAAGTCTTTTTTTTTTTCCTTTTTTTTTTTTTCTCTGACACTATTAGATCAAAACAGTACCCAGGCATTAGACAGTATTTATTAGCTTGTAAGGACAGAGATAATGATCCCATTCAATCAGAACTCATGAATAATTCAGCAGTCCCAACTCCACATAATTTCTGGCTTTACTTTTAAAACCAGTAAAGCACCATTTGCATTGCTTTTTTGAGGGGAGGGGGAATGACAGCAAGCAGAAAAATAAAGCAGATTTTTCTATGCTTTTGGTTCTGCTTCTCAAACATACTCAGCTCTCAGAATGTTATCTCCCTTCCCTTTTGTCCCCTCCCATCTCCCAGAACAAAAACGACATCAGAATAAATATTAATCATGATACTATTGAGAAGATGCTGTTCACTAATTATTGTCAAGAATAGTGCTACCCATATTTATAGAGGATTTTGTAATCACTGCAATTTGTTCAGTATTGTTACTTATACTAGCTGCTATGAAGTAATTATACGTTTTTCACTTTTTTTGTTTTAAAAGAACACCCACACTTTTTCTCAGCTTTCAGGCAAACTTGCAAATAATCTATTCTCAACATGCAGTTTCTGTCAAATGAAACACTCTTTTCTATGAAATTCCTTTCCCACTGCTGAGCCGAACAAGCTCAGGCCTATGAGGTACATATGAAGCCTATGAAAAAGCGCCGTTTTACGTGTCCCGCCGAATGGGAGGCACAGGATGCATCTGAGGCGTTCAGTGTCTTGGAGTCTTTCTTCACCTCACCTGCCCGGCTGGAATGGTATTTTGCTTATATTTCACAGCAGATCCTACGCTGCTTTAGATATTCTTACTTTACTGATTACCGCTTTGCTTCTCTAGATCATGCTGAATAGCTGGTAAAGATTTCTTCTGTGGGATCTCGCTTGTGGCTTTATACAGCCACTTTTGTCTTTTATGTCTGGTAAATTGTGCCGGCAGTGACATGAGTATTACATGGCTTAGTCCCTTTCTGTCCACAGAGTGGTTCTGGGGTGAGCCTACCAGAGAGAGAAGATTGTCATTTGCAGTGATGCTCCCATTGTGCTTGTGAGTGGGGTCCCTGTAAATAAGTAGCATGTTCCAAACACCAACTACAGTAAACTTCCAGTAGCCTATTAAAACATTCATGACCCTGCTTGCTGATGTGAGCCTCCATAAAGAAAGGGGGATTAGAGATCTCTTATAAATAGATTATATTTTTGTTATAAACAGAAACAGCCTTGCTGAACCGTGGGAAGGAGGAGGAAGTGGTATTAGAAAGAGCAATGGCATTTGGATCCTGTCAATAGCACTCTAAAAGAGTACATTTCTCTGACATCTCTGTTAACGCAACTAATGCAGATGTCAAGGAAGTCATCATGTGCATGTGTAATGGTGCGGCAGAGTGGCTGTACACACAGTGAATTAACATCTATGATGCAGTGGGAAATATACATACTATCTTTCCATTTTTGTGTGAGGCATTGGCTTGTCTTTCCATATCTGGGATGCTATATCCTTGGAAAAGGGAAGAATTTTGCAGAAAGGAGGGTTGTCCTAAGAAAGTGCGTCAAGAGCTGAAGTTTGAGATCCAAACGTACTGGAGTGTATGTACCCTTACTGTGGGTGTGCTCGACGTGTTTCCTTGCCAAGTGGAACAGAGAAAGGTGAACTAATACGTTATCATTTCCCTTCTGGAAGTTATATCAACATTTGAAGAAGAAGGCAGCATTCTGGCCACTTTTGAACCAAGATGTTTAGAGGGCAAATAAGCAACAGCTCTGTAAGCCATAGTTTGAGAAAAGATTGTCAATAAATCCTAAGGGACTGCAGATATATTTGTTAACTTCCAGTGTCAGTCTGAGTGAAAGTGTTTGTGTATTCATGTCAGCCATTAATTAAAGGCCACTTGGGAGATTTTAAGATCTTCATCTTAGATTAGTGAAACTGAACAAAAGGACAAATTGGGTTCTGCAAATTGCCGTAGAGATTGGGAGTAGTTACTGAAGAGGTTGTTCTGATTCAGATATTGATTTCCTCATAGGTATGCTAGTATGAGAACTGTTGATTTAAGGAAAATCATCAACCAAATGTTTACAGTGCAAGTAGAAAGACTACAATGGTACCTGTATTAACAGTTGGTGCTAAACATTCAGTAACAAAACCCAGCAGATAAATTTAGGGTGATGTTATGTTCAGTTTAGCAGAACCTAATGTAGCACTTGAACTTTTTCATCAGTGTTGAGTTATGTCTTTGCAGCTGAGTTTGAAACTGAAGTATGAAAGAAATAATACATATGTAACTGAATGTTTGTTCTTGTATAGAAGAGGACCCTCTGATCAGTCCTCATGTTTAGAAGAACCATCAACATGTTTACAAATGTCGTGGTACAGAGGAATATAAGTACAGTGAATGTAACAGGCAACCAAATATGAATTCCTGAGTGTTCTGGTAAGTTCTAAAAGTAGAATCTGATCTGTAGAGTGATACGCTTAGAGCTGAGGACTAACACTTATCACGAGTGCTGGGGATTTTGCTTTGACAAGCTCTCTTCTGGTCCCACGGCCTGAATGCCCATTAGCAGCTGATGCACAGTAGATGCGCTGGGACAGCATCTTCTAGTCTGGTTTCATCCAGGAGGAATTGAGTTTGTGCAACCTGGGAATGCTCTGCAGTGTGAGGCAAAATGTGGTGAATGGGGATGACAGGGAAGCAAAATGAATTCCGGATTTGAAATAAAATGATGATGCAGGCATACTCTCTGACATTCTGTAATGCTGGTAGCTATCTCTAAGTGGTATAAGGTTTAGGTAGTTGCCACTGAAGTCAACAGGGTTTTATTGGTATTGATGTTTCTAAGAAAGGGGATCAGATGTTAGGTTTTGTCAAAAAAGCAGATTCTGGCTTAAGTCTGTGTAAATTTACGTGTCAACACATGTGGCTCTGATTGCCAAATTGGAGTCTAAATGTGCAGCCACCAGATGTAATTCAAACCATATGAAATAGATCTGTAAAGTAAATAGAGTCACACATATTTCGCCCAGAGATGAATTTAAGTAGTTGCATCACTTGGTGTGGGAAGTGCTTATAGTTTAAAAATAATCATAACAATAATAATACGTGGACAGAATCCAAGTGCTTTATTTTGTTTATTGTGAGCTGTATAATTCGGCACACAATTATCACAGCGTTGCTTGCTACTACGGACTCTGCTTAGTAATGGATAATGATGTAGACATAGCCTGGCCCAGGGAGCTTACAGCTGAAGCAATAATCCTAAACGTAATTATACATATACCTAACTTCACACGTGAAGCCAGTCCAACTGAAGTCTGTGGGGCACAGAGGTGCATACAGTTGATCAAGCATGTGAGTAATGATTTCCCAGAACGGGACTTAAATCTTCATGCTGCAAAGGTCAATTGTAATATGCCCTGAATGTCTGTATGTGAGGCTTTTCCCCCTTTATTTGGTGGAGGAATAATGCCATTTTTATTGTACCGGTTTGCTTATGGTGGTTTCTGCAGAACAAGCAAAAGTTTAAGAAGGGATTTTAAGTCTTGACCCACATAATGCCAAAAATATTTACCCTGCTACCCCATTTCCTTCTGCATTCTTAGATTACTCAGGTTGTCCTGCTGTGTTTGTGAGAAATTCTGCCCAGCATTAGGCCGTGCACCAGGAGTTACCTGCAGCAGTTTTATTTCTAGCGCTCGCTGCAGTGGTTGCAATCGCTGACACACCACAGACTGCAGAAGTAAAATAACGTCCAGCTTTCTCCCAGTGTTCATTTTTTCAGCATCAGAGTTCAGCATTTGAACGTGCTGATCTCTTACAGGGTGTCTGAGTTATGCAAAATCATATTGTAAAGCCCATTCAAACTCTACTAATGATGTAGTTAAGCCTTTGGAGGTTAAAACCTGATCCTACTTCCTCTGAAGGCAACGGGAGTCCTGAAATTGAGTTCAGTGGGAACAGGATCAGGCCCTAAGTCACTAAATAACATTTTCCATGGTAATAATTAATAACAGCAGTTTTGAAGCTAAAGAAATTCATAATTTTATTTGTAATGCAAGTTTCCAAAACTGCCGGTGGATTTAGGAAGAGAATCAAACAATTATCTGAGGTATTTTCGGGGATGACAAGCTCTAAAATCAGGACATATCCAGAGCTGCAGGCTGAGTGAGATACTGTAGGATGGATTAAGAACTATCAAATGCTGTAACAGAAAGGTAAGTATTATTGATTGGGGGTGGGTCAGGAAAATAATATGCTAATAAGGTGCATTGCAGAGATCTTAAAACCTGGCAGATGCATTTTTCTAGTGGAATGTTTGTAGTGCAAGGGGCTGCAGAAGATATGTCTGAAAGGAGACCCAAGGGGAAGTTTAGTCAATCTTGGTTGCTTTCTAAAAATGTTGTCTTGCCTTGTGGTTAAATAATGAATGCAAATCTCCTTTCATGGATTTAAAGCTCTGATTGCTGACATGGGAAAACCAGAAAGTTTTTTTTTTCTCCTCTTTTGTAAAATAACACCAAATGACATGCATATCTCTTTGTTCTCGCATATGAATTTATCTTTATTTCAGGATAAAAGAAGCACCAGATGTGACCGGGACTGCATTAGCAAAAACGAGCTGTGCAGAGTGCTGTGGTTTTCATTTGTTAGGGTTGTTGCAAACATTTCCCTAAGTGTCTTTCACTGGACAGCAGTATAGCTTTGAGCTTGGGGTTCAAGAAAATTGAAAAATATAATCAAGCTTCTCAGATGTAGGAACTGAGCTGTGCTGTGGTATGTATGAAAGTGCACCCTGGCTATTATTCAGTTGAGTTTCATTAACTCTAATAGTCCTTCCATATGCAAATTTATAACATCACATGAAGTCAATCATATATTGAATAGTTTCATCATGTTCTGTTGCAAACATTTCACACGGTTCCGAAGAAGAACTTCTTGTTTTGATCATATGTGATACCTTACTAACTCAATGTGGTATTTTTTCCCATTCCCAAGCGTGCTGGTTTTACCTTTCCTGAAGGTTAAGAGGGGGAATCTTTATGAGATTCTGGCCAGTCTTTTCCCTGTATTATTCACATTTTAAATACAATGGGGGGACCCACAGTATGGCCATGTAAACAAGAAATGGGGGATTAGCCCTTCTGTGGTTACTGTCCATATGCATAGAGTATATCTAGACAATTTACCCCTCTTTAGGAAATAAATTATCTCAAATTATATTCTATTTACTGTGGAGTTAGATGTGGTGACTTGTAGGCAGCGAGGCTGCAAGTTACTACCCATCAGCTGGCTGGTAATAATTGCTCAGTAGTTCCCAAACCTGTAGAAATCGGAAGATAATTTAGGTGACATACTCAGTTGATGAAGATGACCTGTTATTCCCAAGTAACCTTGCTTTCCATCAAAAGAGATGCTATCTCCCCAAGGAACTTGAAAATGTAATACAGTAATGCTTTTCCTGATTAAACTAACTGAGTATGAAGTAACTTATATTACATGAGTTAAAAGAGTCTGTCTATTAGCTGCTCTATTATAGTTCAGCCCTCATTAGCAAGAAAATTCATCATACTAGAAAATGTGAATTGTGCTTTATGAATTAGTATAATAATATTCTGCACCTGATAGTTATTAATTTTGATTCAGTCTGATTTATCATAACATTAAACTGTTCAATGTTTGAAGAGACAAATAGAAGTTCGTTTTCATGTGGTTCTGAAACACAGTATGTAGAATGTTGCAGGATAATAATTAGATATTGGATGCTACTATATTTTCTGAGGCAGAGCTAGTGATTGCTTGAAAATGATATTTAAATGATCCTGCTCTGCTTAGAAACCATATAGCCTAAATTGTGCCATCCGTTGCTGCTGGATGGAGCTCTACAAGAACATTTCTTTCAATGAGAAATGACACTATTTCTGTCCTCAGAGTTTCTGTGTAATAATAGTGTTAGGTTTTGCCAATGAGCCACAATTGTTGCTAATATGACAGTTTGTTGAATTTTGAATGGAAAGTAATTGAAGATGTACATTACTGTGGACTTCACTGGGTGATGCAGGGGAGGGTGGAATTAGAGTTAGCTTCTGGCTCTACTCTTGTTTAAAATGCACATGATGCAGTTTTGATTGTGCAAACAATTTTTTAAACCAGTCTTAGAAAGCAGCCATTTACCAGCAGTTAGCAGGAAGATTATGCTGGGGAGATGATACAAAAATGTTTATATTGACTTAAATTGAGATGGATTGCTTTAGCTTATTCTGCATGCTAGTTCTAATAATATTGAACGTTGGTAACTATTTCCGAGAAACCCAGAATTCTTTATAAGCATTTAATGAATTTTGTTTTGTAAAACAAAACATGATGTATCAGTGTTGCAAGTACAAGAACACACAGTAAAGTTGGTAGTGAGAGGAGGGTCTAGGTTTGCTGATTCCCCTCTTGAGCTTCTCTGTTGGGACGCTTTTTCCTTTGGGTTGTGACAGAGTCAAAGCAAAGTTTGATCTGTAGATACTGCAGTATCTGTTAAAGCAACCTGACGCACTTACTGAGGAGATCGCAAAATTAAGTATGAACGTGTCAGGTGGTAGCTGAGAACTTCTTAATGTGAGCGAGAGAAGAGCTTGATTCTGGCTGTCAGGGACTGGAGGCAAATTCTCTATTGAGTCATACCAGGTTTCATATGGATCTACAGCTATCGGTTTCAGTGGCATTGCTCAAGATGTGTATGTATATCAGGAGGCTTGAGAGAAAAAAGAAATGCTGTGTTTTCTTACGTGTGTCTATAACACAGAAGAGATGCTTGTCTCACATTCTCTGCTGAACACAGAGGTCCTTAAGTTACTTAGCCCTCTTCCTCCCAGGATAGCGAGTGTTCATGTTTTGCTTCTCACACCATTTCTGTACTGTCTAAAGCTCCTTTCTGTGACCAGGTGTGTCTCTTGCTCAGGTTTATGCTGGGACTGTAAGGGAACAACAGTTTAGGATCTTATGCTTACCCTGTATCAGGTAATTCCTTTATTCCTGTGTTTTGGAGAGGCTGGTCAGAGTCTTTAAGTAAGCATATATAGTATATTCCCTTAATTTCCTACGTGAAACCTTTAAATGAAATTGTGTGCTACTCTGCTAGTGTTGTCAATTAGAGAAGATATTCCTTAAGTGAGTTATTATATGCTATGGTGTGAGTAATACATTCAAAAAGGGACCATTTATAACTAATATTGTGTCAATTTTGCGCTTTATGTTTTGCAAAATATTCTTCAGGAATTATTTGTCCTTCATTACTAAATATCTCCATCTACATATGCAGAGGTATATTGCCTTGACTTTATTCATGGTTCATGTCATAGAGTCTTTCATTCGTTTAAGAAGTTATGTTCCTAAACATAAATACAGATGTTTTTGTTCTCAGTTGAATTTGGAGTAGGGTTTTCTGCTTATGAATATTGCATTGTTGAAAGGGTAATCATTTGCACACACTGGAAATACATAGCTTTTGATTGTATTTCAGATGCTTCTGAGATTAGAGTGAATATCAGAATCTCCATAAATGGTCTGAGCGACAGAGATGTAAAAAGAATAGATTTTCAATTTTCTGAACAATAATGAACCATCCCAAATTATTTTAGGTCAAGTGAAATATTTTTCCAACCTAAAATGGATTTTTAACATCTTTTCTGTTATTAATTTTTGTCAGTTTAAAATACTTTGTATGAAAAACTCTAATAATGCTTTCAAAAATATTGAAACAAAATGTTTCAGAATTGTGCGTGTTCTGGATTTAATCTTTTGACCAGTGCTGCCTGGTGAATAGCTCCAAGTTTGCAGATAGTTACATCAGATCTCTTATTGCATTTCTGGGTGAATAAATTAATTGTCTGAAAAGTTTTAGCATGTTATCATCCTGGCAGAAATTCATCCTGGTGACCGCTGTCTTTTCTTTCTTCCAGTTAGGATCCAGGAGTGAAAGGCTGGTTTTCTTTCTGCATTTACTGACTGCACTTAGACACCTCTTTAGCTGGTCTAAATCAGCACAGCTCAGGTGGATTTGTACCTGCTGAGGAGCCGTCCCTTTTTGTTCATTACTAATTCCTTAAACTCATTCTGGCTTGATTTTCAGCTAGTTCACCTTGACTTATTGTCCTTCATTATTTTAATATTCATTTATGTTTTTGATCACCTGCTGACTCAATCATTTTTGAGCCCTTGTATTTCATTGCAATAACTAATTTCTAACACTAACAATCTTGACTTTTCTAATCATTGTTTACTTTCTCTTTTTTTTCTCCTTTTTCTTTTGGTGTCCTCATTAATCTTCTCTCACCAAAATTTTTTTCTGACATTTCAACTTTTTTCATGATGATGGTGATTATTAATTTACATTTTACTATTTAAATTCATTCCATTTCTTCCCCTTACAGAGTGAAAATTGCTGTAGAGTCCATTAAAATCCCTCAGCTAATTCCTGGTGGGCTCTGGCAGTCTGTGCGAGTTCTCATCGCTAGAGTAGCATTTCTTGAGGATAAGAAATCCTGATCACCTTTCTTTGTTTTGGAGCTGGCAGCATACAAGAACCAGCAGAAAACAGTTAAAATTTTTCAACTGGAATTCCAAATGGAAAAATAGTTCTGTTTCCACTGTTTTAGTTATTTAATCGTGTTTTCTGTACTGCTGCTCTTCTTCCTCTGAGGACATACTTGACTGTAAACCTCTGATTTCCTTCAATATAGAGGAAAGGTAAATTGATATTGTTAGTCAAATGCTGCATCAGAGGAAGTCCCACACGTAGGATGGATCTCCACTTCACACAGTGGGTGACTTTCTGTACGTGGGTGCTCTGAAGAAGAGAAAAAGCTGCTACTTCAAGTTAATGTTTGACTGTGAATAATTTAGTAACGCTGATATTCTTCTAGTTCTGTGAACATTTTATGATAAGCTTTGTGAAGAATCTGTAACTTCAAGTCTAAGATCAGCATGAAAAATGGCTTCCACTTAGGTTTCTCAGAGTATACACAATGACTATTTTGTAACTACACTATTACTCATCTGATGCAATACAAATGGTGAGTTATAAATTAAAAACTAGGTTAATGATTAGAGTACAGATTTCTCGTACTGTTATGAAGAAAGACTTATTAGCAACAGATTGACAGACACTCTTGACAATTTTGGACCAATCGTTTAATTGTCAGTTATTTTAGTTTATCTGTAGTAAAACAGATAAACAGAGGGAGAAAAATTGACGCAAAATCTTCTGTAATGCTTCACCTGAGAATTTCATTGCATTTTAACTATAGCACTTACCTTAACCATCTCCACAACAAAGATCAAACTGTTTTCTTTCTGAAGTTATTGTTCCCATTTTCCTTTTGCAAGTGCTGGTTGTTGCAACTTCAAATGTGTCTTGCAGCTTATAAATGCTTGAGAACACAAAACCCAGCACACCTAAAATCTGACTTTGGTGCTTTTACTGGCTGATGTTGCACTCTCTGAGTCTGATTTCTCACTCTGGAGCTCTCCACTGTAACGCTGAATCAAACTCACCTATTGCATGTTGCTTTGGGACTAAAAGGGTACAGCGAGGGAGGCTCAGAGAAGTGTGTGCAGAGAGAGAGGGAGAGTCTTTAGCTGTACAAACTAGAGCTGCTGGCGTTCACCGACTGGAGCACTGAAACCCACTACTCCTTATGGCTGGCTACACTCTGCTATAGAAAAATCAGCCCCTCTCCCCCGGTTATTTTCAGAACGTTTCCTTTCTTGTTCAGAACATTTCTGTTGTGAAACGTTTTGAGACAATGAACCGCTGCTTAAAGAGGGAGGGGGGAAAAATCAGGTATGGTTTTGATCTCAGCAGGAGCCAGAAGTCAGGAGCAGCTGCTTCTGGCAGAGGCACCATCCTGATTTCACTGAGAAACGGGGGCCGTGGGGTCCCAGCTCATGGTAATAGCTTGTCTTCCTGCGCGTCAGCACTGCTTGGGTTGTAGCAGCACCCCTGAAGCTCACAAAGGGCGGCTGGATGTGCCGCTCTGGAGGTAAGGTCTGTTGTCTAGGGATCCCCTGGCTCCAATTAGACATGAACTCACCTGGGGATGCTGTTGTCCTGTGGCCTGAATCTTGCAGCTGCCTCTCACAGCTGACTGGTGGGATCTTCTCTTTCCAGCCAGCAGCCCTGGGGCAAGCAAGGGTCAGTAGCCAGCCCAGCCTGCGTGCTGGGGGTAAGGGCTTAATGCCAGCCTCAGTTTTGCAGGGACTGCAGCAAGCAAGATTCCCTCTCTCCTAAAAATTCCCAAGACAGCCCAACAGCTGAGGGGCATATCTTGGATTTGTGAGAGGCAGTAGCTCCAGAGTCAGGCCCTGCTGTGCTTTTAGAAACCTACTGAGAGCAGCATCTCTCCCCAGGTAGCTGCAGGCACTGCTGCTACATCTCCCTCTCCCAAGAACTGGCAACTTGCCTGCCTTCCAACTAAGCAAGAGATGGTGCAGCACACACAGAGTGCTGTGTGCCACGTCCTCCTGAGGATAGCAGGGACCCCAGGAAGCAATGATGAAAACATATCTTTCTAATAAGCTGACTGCCATTAGCAGTTTTTATTTTCAGGGTCTCTGGTGCTGTTTAAAAGCCTGAATAATATTTAAGCATGTTTTAATAATGGTTTAAAAAAAAAAATCCAAGTATTTTAGTGTGCGTCTGTGTGTGTGTGATGGTCTAAAATAAAACCGAGCAATAGTAGGTGTGCCGTAAGAGTGTAGTATTGAAATATACCCTTTCTTAGTATTGAAAAAGGGTTTATACTAGAGATTTTCAGTAGTAGAATATTTGTTCTCACAAGCCAGTGCAGAAATCTTTCTAACTAGGACATGTTGTTTTGCAGTTGAAATTGCTACCAATGATTTTCAAATATCTTTGTGGCATCTCCATGAAGTCCAAAGGCTTACTAAAAAGTTTCTCCTTGGTCAGACAAGAAGTTGGATGGGATCTTTCTAAAATCCTGGTGAAATGCGTATAAATCCAGATTCACTAGACTTCAAAGAAGTCATCTTGTACTGCCAGCCCAGAGAGAGTGGTTGTAACTTTAAGCAATGTTTGAAAGGACCAAAATGGGAGCACAGAAGTAATTTTGCTTTGCTGATCCAGTAGCAGGAGAGGCTGTTTTAGGGGTGACAAAGCACCACCAATATCAGAACATCATGAAGGCCAGATACAGTATCTCTATTTGAGTACCATTTACTCACCTGCAGGAATCCCAATTAACTGGAATTACCACCCCAATTAAGCAGCAGTCCTTGCCATTAAGTATCATTAGGCTTAATTTGGTTCCCTGGGAAATGTCCCGATTAAGCGGATTTCATGATTAAGCACCTGTAATAAATGTTTTAGCTTACATCTAAAATTCTTTTTTATTTCATAGGATCTGATCACTAGCACCCAAATAGTAACTAATATGCCAAGTACTACTTTTGTCATTTTGTTTTATTAATTGCGTTGTGTGTACTAACTTCTCATCTTGGCTTTGCAAAGTTTTGACAAGGAAATCTTTATATTTTTGCATGGGGATTTTGTAATGCAAATATATCCCTGTATATCTCACTGCTCTTGCTCTCTGTCTGATAGCCTGGTTAATATTTTGTCACTATTTGTTAACAGAGCAGCAAACCTCACGTGACCATCAACCATACTTTGAGGAAACACCCCATTTGCTGTACTTTGGAGGAAGTTTATTTGGCTAGCCTTAAGTTTCTGCTTGGTGGCAGAACGGTATTTCATGACAAGTATAGAAACATTTCCTGTACCAAACTGTTCAAACGACCACGCATCAGGTCTCCTTTCTCTAAAAAAAGGTGGTAACAGATAAACTGTGTTATAGGAAAGATCTCTTGTCCTGAGTCAGTGACCTAAATTAGGGTCCACATTGTAGATGCCACGAGAATGTAGAGGTACCCAAGACAGCTGTAAATAAGGGACCAGATCAATCCAGCCACAGCAAGCCCAATGCTTTGCTGGGGTTAATTTACTCTACAACTCATGAAATAAAGCCCTCTAGAGGGACAAAACAATCTAATGAGAAATGGAGTGGGGAATTGTAGTGTTTAGTACTGCAAATACATAAAGATCTAATACCAGCTGGCGGTAGCATCTCTGGTGAGTGTGGGCTGTTGGGATGTGCAGTTTACAGACAGAGAAGATGACCAAAGTCCTTTGCAGTATAAGCTGACAACTCCCATGTAATCATGCTGCCAGATTTGCAAGAGTTGTCTTGAATAGCAGCAAGGACAGGGCATTTGCCAAAGAAACATGGTATCATTGGAAAATGTCTATTTGTGGAGCCCACAATATTTTTTTTGGAAACATCTCTTATTCACTGACCCTCCACTGAATTCACGGCTGGGATCCAAGAGATTCTCAGCAGGGATTTTTGGCCTTATGGCCAAGAGCAAATTTACAATGACTTTATAGTGAAAGTTGTTAAATGGTCAGAAAACCACCTTACTTCTCTAAAGGAAGAGCTTAAGTTTATTTTTTTTGCTGAATTTAAATTTACAAGTCAGATAAAAGAGAATATGTATGGGCAAAATCTATTAAAAATAGTCAAGCAAGGAAAAGAAAGTGGAGTTATTTCTCCAAGAGATTAAACTGAAAAGAAATAGAATGGAACTGAATAAGGGACTCCTTTAATCAGGTCTCTCTCTAATGGGAATGTATGACCAAGGAATCCTTTTTTGCATATATGAAAGATCAAGGGGTTTTAATCACAAAATAATGACGGGAACATACATTAATTTGTAGGATCAGAAGGCACTGAAAAAATGGGAGTACAAGTACTTCATGGCATTACATACAGGGGTTTAAACATCTTGAACTGGTGCCATGTTACGCATTGCCTAAGCAGACAAAAAGCAATGAAAAGATCTTGTCAGGAAGGGAAACACTTCTACCAACAGTTCTAAATATAAAGTAGTATGCTTTTGGTCCCCCAAATGCTAGGAAAACATACCAAGAAACTGTTTTAAAGAGTTTTCATGTCTGGGGCGGGGGAGTATTTCTGTCTCCCTCTCTCCCTTGCTGCCCTCCTCTTCCACTCCCATCTCTCTCATTCTGTCTCTCTCTCCCTTTTTTTCCTCTGTACAGGTATTCAGCAGCAGAAATAACACGAGAGATTTTGGCACCTTCCTGTAGATAATCCTGCAATTGCACTGGTCAGAGAAAAAATATTCAGATTTATAAATTGCTTAAAGTAGGTTTTTCTTTTGATGTGTGCATAACTCCCATAAATGTTAATGCTAGGTCTGGGCTTCAAAAGGAGAATATGCCCCTTCTGTACTGTAGAGTTAAGACATAAGTAAATTTAGGAAATAGAAAAACCCATCTGGCTCAGCACTCCTGCTATTTATTTGTTTTTGGAGCTGTGAAGAAGAGAGAGGATTAGATCTCTCCCATCTATGTTATTTTACCTAGTTTTCCTGCATACCAAAATATGGATAAGTACATCAAATTATTTCTGTAGTTTTTTCCCTTCGTTGTTTTAATTTCCATATCAACTTCTCCTTCTCCTCCCAACGTTTATATGTAAAATAGAACAGGTCAATACTTCTCCAACTGAGTTGCTTACATTGCTCGTGTAACAGAGCTGGAGATGGATCACTGACCAAAAGGCCACCTGACCTTTTATCTTCTAGTGCACTGTGTGCTTGGAGCACGATAATATAAAACTTAAAAAGAAATAATCGTGAAGTTTGGTAACAGGTCTAGGTACTGTGAGTCTCTGCATCAATAACTGCAGCCTAGATGTAAACCTGGAAATGATCATATGGGTTTTGAGAAAGCAAATGTGAATGCTGTCTTATTAAACCAAAACCTATAAGCTGAATAGCATGTCCTTCCTCTTAGAGACTGAGTTACCTAAGAATGAAGAGCCAAGTGCCGTGTCAGACAGAGCTATAGAAACAGGCTTGCCAGCTGTAGAGCAGTCAACTGCACTCACGGGGATGATAGCTTCAAGAGGATGGCCTTTCATGAGGACCAGAAGATAAGGGGAGAAGCAGTCTGCTACCCGAAGCTAAGACTGTGGAAAGGACTTCTTCATTTTACTCTACAGTAATGTAAGTATTAACAGGGATGGTCTAGCTGTGTTGCCCTAGTGGAGGGGAGAACATTCTTAGTGCTTTCTTCTGTTAGACCACATTTATGAAAAATAGAGCTGTAAGAGTCTAGTAGACATTTGCAAACTGCACATGAAAAGAGGTTTGAGACCAGGGAGGAAGGCAGGAGGGAGATTTCATACAGTAGTATCAGGCTGAGAGAGTTGGGGTTGTTCATCCTGGAGAAGAGAATGCTCCAGGGAGACCTTATAGCAGCCTTCCAGTACCTAAAGGGGGCCTACAGGAATGTTTCCGAGGGACTCTCTATCAGGGAGGGTGATATCACTACACCGATAGGACAAGGGGTAATGGTTTTAAACTGAAAGAGGGGAGATTTAGATTAGACATTAGGAAGAAGTTCTTTACTGTGAGGGTGGTGAGACACTGGCAGGGGTTGCCCAGAGAAGCTGTGGATGCCCCATCCCTGGAAGCGTTCAAGGCCAGGCTGGATGGGGCTTTGAGCAGCCTGGTCTAGTGGGAGGTGTCCCTGCCCAGGGCAGGGGGTTGGAACTGCATGATCTTTGAGGTCACCTGCAACTCTAAGCATTCTATGATTAGTTCTTCTAGTATGGGAGGTGAGATAGGAATTGCTGAACTGATTTTGAGAGGCGGGATGAAAATCTCAGCAACTGCAAAAATGTTTTACACAGTCTTGTGTGAAACAATATGGAGCAGAACTCCTCCAGTCTCATAGTTCAGAACGGCAGAGTAATTTTCTATTTGCTTATGTCTCCTGCAAGGGTGTCTGTTTTCTAGACCAGAGACAATTAAGCAGGTACCTGCTTCTAAAGAGGAAATTGCTTATCTTTTCTAAAAAAATTAATCTTTCATAGTGTTTATCTGCAGAAACTTCAAGCTATATAAGTGAATTTTTAACAGGTTTGGAGATGGTACTTTGGTTTTGACTGCAGATATGTATAGCTGGTTCCTACTGTCTGAATCCCTTCAAATACAATAAAATTCTCAGGACAATAGAAGGTGAAGGTTTTGAAAAAAATTCCTTAGGTGAGGTCTATGTCTTCCACTGACATGAGAAGTGTTTTGTCTGCGTGGGGAAATGCAGAGGCAGGACCTTTAACTCCTACATTACACTCTTTTAAAAGCAATGCTGTAAAGCTGTCTAGACTGAAAATAACCAGTAAAATCTCTTACCTAGAGTAATTCGGTATTTCGACCAGCATGCTAAGCAATATTCTAATATTTCTAGTTAAATAACTGATGAGGGAGTTCATATAGCCTAAAGAGCTCTTTTAAACAGAAAATTCTGCAGATTTCTGCCTTCAGTTATAAAGTCAGGCTGATTTCCAGACCTCTGTATGCATCTCCAATTAGAATTTGCACATTTGCCATTAATCAATAGTGGGTGAAAAAAAAAATTTCACTTGTAAACCAAAGGCTTAGTGATCAAAAGCTCAAAAGATCAAAAAACATAACAGGTTAGAAATATTTTTGCTAAATGTTATGTATTGCACTCTTTATTTACTATTTTGTTTGCTATAGTATTTTAATAATGGCCTGAGCAACATGATGTTAAAAGGTTTGCATGTGTCTTCCCCCCTACTGATGAACTGATCTTGAACAATCGTTTGAATGCTGAACAGGAGTTTCCTTTTATTATTATTTTTGTTCTTTCACATGATCAGAAATCCTTCTGAGGAGAGAGATGGTATCTGTGGAAGGCATCTGACTTCTAAACAGATTGCAGGTTAAAGGAGTTTCTCGGACAATACAAATAAGTAGTCATTTATTATATGCAAATATAACAGGTTGACATAAACCCCATGACTTCAGTCAACTAGAAAATAATACTATAACTGAGATATGTTTTTGAAGTTGCTGTTTAGCTTCATATAAGGGGAGAAAATCTCCTGTAGCTCAGATGGGCTTATTTGAAACCAAAGCTTTTGATGTTATAATGTGCAGTCTAAATTCATTAATCCCTCTGTTAAAAAAAAAAAAGTCTCTTAAATGAGTAATAAACATAATAATGAAAATAACTGCCAGGAAGAACATGAGTTACATCACACTTAGTGTTCCAGCTAAAGATGAAAATGAACTTTGGAAACACAGGTTACGCTAAATGAATTTAATTTGTGTTTTGATACAGAATGTTTAAACATGTTGTTATTTCTGGCACCAGGGCTGATAGCTATTAAATGAGAACATCTAAGAACATCAAAGGAACTGGACCTTTTATACTCTTCAGCACCCCCTTGGAGATGTTTATCTGGGCTGTTATCTGGATCCCATACAAGCATCGAACAATGTGCCAGTCTCACCAAGTTACTCTCTTTTCCCAAAAGTTCTGACGCATGCATTTCCTGCACAAATGTTCCATATTTTAGAGTTCACTACAAGTGCACAAATAAAAGTAGTTTGTACTAACAGACTTGACTGTAGATACTTGAAGTTTTTCTTCTATAAAGTATTTGAAATAGAAAAGAAAACTTCCTTCTGTTTGACTCAAACTAAGTTTCCAGATGTCAGGGTCAAAGGTTGGAGATAAAAGTATCAGGTTTTGGCCTACTCTAACTAGACTCCAGGCCCAAATGTGTGAGATCTTCCCTAGAGGGGGTTCCTTTTGTACTGGTTCAGTTTTCTTCTTTAGCCTTTCCCAGTAAGAGGTCCCATTCCATACTGCTGAATTATGATACTTCATCTCAATCGTTAAAACACTTAAAACATGTATTTACTGTTTAACACTTGGCTGCAAGTCAAACCTTTTAAATATCTCTTTTTAAAACTTTTTCATTTTTGAAGGCTGTTAATTCTTTCCTTCCTGGGGCTTCGGTGACTGTGCGTGGGTCCTCTCGGCTGACATTACAAGATTCCTGCTCCAACTCTGCCAACAGTGTGCAGTAAAACAAGAAAGAGGCCTTACAATTTACACAGAGCCTCAGAAGATGTATAAAGGCTGCAAGATATTAGCCCTGCTCTGCCCTTGTCATGTTCACTGGCTTTTTGGTTTGTTTTGGTTTTTTTCACCAGCTGAAACTCTTCAACTACCTGAGAGAAAAAATTAAAATCTGTCCACGAATGAACAGAGGATCCTGGAAAGTGGTTGAGTCAGATACTTATTAATGTAAATATTAGGGTTTGAAACAATAAAATGAAGGTTGTGAGGACTAATTGTAGGTATTATCGTTCAAGTCTAACCTGTCTCTGGTCACGGGGTGAGTGTTTTGGTTAAAACCTGAAGGTCTACACGTATAAAGAAGCACCCTTCTGGTCACAGAGGGACTGTGGAGCCAAGAGATCCTGAAGGTATTCTTCCTGCACTCCTCCTCCATGGGGAAAAAGGTACTGCTTCATTACGAATCCTGACTTCTCCACTCATTCTCCTCCTCTGTGCTTCCCTAGTCATCTGCATTCCCATGTGGTACACAAATGTGCACACTCCCCACGCCTTCCCCAGCAGCGCTCTCCTGTCTCCTCCCGTGGAAGCATGCCAATTCATCTGCTTTTGGCAAAGAAGGCAGAACAGAATTTGAGAGGTGACTAGCACTGTGGCACTCAGCGTATAGTTTGGAGAGAATCAATTGAGGTGGCTGCAGAGCTGTGGTTTTGCTCCCGTGACCTCTGTTGAATCACCCCAGTACACTAAGCAGGAAACAAAAGTAGATCCTCCCTAGGTACTAGAGGATAAAACCACTAAGGATAATTGAACTGACACTTGCAGATGGATACCTAAGGTAAGGAAGTAAAGTCATATGATGTAGCCTAGAGTCATTATTTTCACTGGAAGAAAAGTTCACCTCCAAGTGCCAATTTCTACCTTAGTGCAGGAAAGCACTTCAGGATATCACAAAAAACAGAGACAGAAAACACCTTTTAAGTTGCCAAGTTTAGTCCCTTGCCAATATTGGGTTTTCCCCATGTGTACTGTGCGATGCTTTGTACTGTCTGGTTTTAAACAATTCAGACAATAGGAACTTGACTGCTTCCCTTGGATGGTAATGTTACTAGCAGTTTGAAAGGGGCTTACTCTCTCTTTTTCTATGACAGGGCAATTAGGAAAGTCAGATGCCTGCTATGTTTGGAAGTCCCTAGAGGAATGAGGCGGTAGGAGAGTCTGCAAGTTATGGTGGTGTGGAAAAAAGGCCTCTCTTTCTAAGCTGTCAAGGAGTTCCTCGCACAAGGGCAGTGGCACAGAAAGCCAAATGAACAGTGAAATCAGTGGAGGAAACGGCTGCTGACAGAGCAGAAACATTGAGGGGAAACTTCACAAATGGCAGATCTAGTGTGGGTTCAGGGCGGTAATCACTAACAAGTTGGGCTAGTTGTAGAAATAGGACTTCCTGTAGATAGGGGACTGTCACAGTGGGACTATGATAAAGATGAGCTCAAAGAGACAAGAAAAGGCCAGACATATAGGAATGAGAAAAATTTCCATAGTAAAATCCTGGGGTCAGGATGTGCTGGAGTCTTGCTGGTAGTAAAGCAGCAGTAGTTGTGGGCTGGGGCAGAGAAGAAAGTCTGGGCTGGATGAGATGCAGGCAAGTAAGAAGGTAGACAGTTTCACGATGAGGCAGAGCAATATTTGGTATACTGCACATGCATTAAGATTGGTAAACAGGATTAATATAAGTAATTATTTTGATGTTGCTAAAGCAGGGAGAAGAGAGTTTTTGTCTGTGTCGCTTTACTGCAAATGCACGAATTGTTCCTGTGTGTTATATATCTATTGGCATTATTGTAGCATTAATTTTCATGAAGGAGCCCACATTTTAGTGATTTTTGCAGCTGCTATTTTATACTTTGCTTCTTTGCTTTTTATTCAGGCACTTTTTGCTTCAGATAACTTGTCTGCTGGTTCATTTGGTTTTGGTTTGAAATGAGCCTGCACTAAATGGTCACACTTGTTCACTTACGGTCCTTGGACCAAATTTTGTTTCTCTTCATTTAGTCCTGTTATTCTGACTTATTTTATCCCCTACCCCTTCTGAAATTATACAACTTCCTACCAGGTATTTATGCTTGTCAACTACTTATGGGCCAACTCTTTTGGATAAAATGCTGCTTTGACCTCTGCAAGCCCCTGAACTCAGATCCAGTGGAAGCTTTGTGAAGTCAAGGAAGTTCAGGAACTGAGGCATAGTCCCTCCCGGATCTTGGCTAAATCAGTGCAGTGCTGCCACTGTTGCCACTGCTGCTTTTTCAACAAGTTAAACCATGCTTCTTTGTACCTTTCCAGTTAATGAGGTCAAAATCATACATGCTTCCATTTGTATTTTAAAAACTAACGTGGAACTTTTGAAAATGTTAGCTCTCAATTCTTTCTGAGGCCCATATGACATATTTTAAAATAAAGTATCTGTTTTGTAATTAGGTTTCATAAACTCTGTCACTTTACGTATTTTTCTGTTCTAAGGTCTGCTTTCAGTCTGTTAGTAAATGTACCTGCCAGGGGTTATATTCTTCTCATGCATCGCTGTTAGGACAGAGATTTCAAAGCAAGCAGCCTCTGACAACTACCTGACAGTGCAGAGTGAAGAGAAGATCTAGGAAAACTCATATTTAGAATAAAAAATGGAATTCTTTGGGAATTGACAATGCAAAAGACAAGCCCATATGGCAGGTCAGAGAGAAGCTGTAGTTACACGTATGGCAGGATTTTGCTGGGCAGTTTGACAGGAGCAGTGAGTAGCTGGGCCAGGGGCAATGAGAGACCATGATGAAAAGCCAAAGCCTTACCTGCAGAATCACTGCTAATGCTGCTCTGGGATAGAGCAAAGAGAGTAAGGGAGAAAGTGAGAGTGATTTGAGCCGAGCGCTGGCAAGGAAGAGCTTGGATCTGTGAACAAAGAAACCACTTGCTGTTTGATTCGTGCTCCGCTTGCTCTCTGATTGTGTCAGGGACTGGAGGTGATGTGATTTACCCAACAGTCTCAGGTTTGCATTTGGTGTCTTGTGCAGTTACATTTCAAAAACCTGGCTTCAAGTGAGGTGTTCTGCTCATTTTTTTCTAGCTAAGTTTGCATATTGCAGAGAAAATACATGTTATTGTTTGCCCTTCTCTCTTTCTCTTTTTGCCTCTACTGCCTCTAATGGAAGTTGCATCTGTAAAACTTTAAAGGAACTGGGCTAGGGTCACACCCTGACAAAAAGGCAGACAAAATAACTCAGTAACTGATATCACTAAATTAGTAGTGGAGAGTAATGATTCATCTCAGGAGGTGTGGGGGTGTGTGTGTGTTTGCGTTAATAACTATTTTTATTTTCTTTAAAGTGCCATCAAAGAATTGAAGCAGTAAACTTCCCTGGACAGCAAAATATTTTTTGACCAGAAGACCTGTAATGGGGTAATGCACTTTCTCTTCCCTTCTTTCCTCTGTTCCACATTTTTAAAGTAGCTTTAAAGTACATTAAACATAACTGAATATAGTGCCTACAAGAAAGTCAGTGAATGCTTTAAATGAAAGTCTACTGTTTGATCATCTTAAACAGAATGAAGGAGAAATACACGCAGCAAAGTCTTTCTGCAGATTTGTTTTTGTTTTTAAAGCCACATTTTTTTTCTAGTTTGTTTTTAAAAGAAAAAGAACAGACTGTTCCAGATTTGGAAACAAATCATGAGGTCACCTGAAACAACAGAAAAAAAAAAAACCCAAACCAAAACCCCTCTCGACTCTCGCTCCTCTCCCAAAATGTTTCTTTTCACAAAGTGGACAAAATTAATTATATTTGAGAGACCATGACCATTCTGATTGTATGTTTTAATAGCGCTGTGATTGACTAGGAGTATTCATTTGATTATATTTGAAGAGGCTTTAGAGAGTCTATCCAGACATCTGAAAGATATTGTTTACAGTAATTTGTCATGTATATCTGGATTCTGGCTGTAGTTTTGCTGTTCTAACTTTGGAATAACTACATTGAGGTCAATGAGCTACTTTAAATTTTACACATTTACTAACTTTATCATCTGGGTTTTCATGTCTTAGCAATTTGCTGTAGTTGTGGAAGGACTCTGGAAACGGCCAGAAGTTTGTCATTGACAGCAAATACTGTTTGCAATTGGTGTACAGTATACAAAGGGGTTATTGTCCTCACTGGACTGATTTTACAAAAAACCCTGAAGGGTATTATCTTTTCAACTCCTTTTGTGCCAAATTCAGTTCTCCCACACTTGCCCTTCTGCTCAGGACAAATAAGGGCAAATAGGAAATAAATGAACATAAATGGTGAAGACATGGGGCCAACAGGAAAGAAAGTCAATCTAGCTGTAGCATTTCCAGGATTTAAAAATCTGCCAGTGCTGTGTCAGTGAAGCACAATAGGTACCTACACTATCAATTAATTATCAGACTTGGATTCTATATCTAAAATAAAGGATTAAAAAATTTGCTCAGGCTTTCCACATAACCATGCACTAGAATTTGGCCTGCTTTCTCCATTAGGTACACTGGGTTTTGTTGAACTGTATGAGCTTCGTGAAGATACCTAAACTTGATTGATAGACTTGAAGAATCCTCCAGTTATTAGGTAAAGCTTTTATAGAATAGCTTCAGCTATTCAATGAGTCATACCAAATAACTGGTGCTACTTCTGTCTACAAACTTCTCTTCCTAAACTCCTATAAACTCCAGGTAAATACTGTCTGCTCTCCATTAAAGATCAGTCATGACATCCATGGGTTGGAGATGTCACCTTATGATCCTGACATATATTATTCATCTCTTCCTCTGCTTTAGTCTCTCACCGGTAGCAGATTTTCCAGGGCCCCTTCTCAGAGTTTATCTATTTTCCGGGGGTGAGGGGGTGTTGGATATGAGTGTGTGATGGACAAGAACTCAAAGAACCCAGCAGTAATTTAGCCTCGTCCCTGATACGCTGCTGTCACCCCCTCACCACCCTACACGTTGTCAGTAAAATCTATCCCTTAAGTACAAGTGTATACATATTTCAGAAAATCAAAATAATTTAAAATTAATTGTCATAAAAGTCAGATGGAGCTAATATAAGAAATACAGCAAAAGTGTATTTGTACCTTTATTTGTATTTTAACTATATCTAAAAGAAAATGGAACTAAACCTTTTCCCTTAATAATTTTCTGCTCAATAATATAGTGTGAGTATCAATGCACGTAAACTCAATGGGTGACTTTAGGCTTGTATAAATGGGTACTTTCCAGTCAGAGCTTTATAATAATTATTTTCATAATTTACATATTTTCCCCTGACATTTAGTAATTTTAAATGTAGCCTTTAACTGAATTTTTAAATTAGTATGGGTTATACTTTAATTTCATTAATGATCCTGATAGTTTCTGAGTGATCCCATTATATTAATTCTCCTATAACACTGAGTTATTTACTCTTTATTTCTGTAATTTTCTCTGGATATTATTATTCCTTACTCATTTGCGGTATCTAACTGATTCTGCTGATACATTAAAGAAGTAAAAAGAAAATTAAATTGCTGCCCATTTCAGGCAAACAAAATGCTCTTACAAATTAGTCTGTAGCTAAAAGAGATGTGGAGCAAAAAGTTATTGTGAAAACAACAAAAAAATCCTTTTTATGATAAGTCTACAAGCTACACATGAAAACAAAATGCTCTAGCTACAGTTTTACAGCTCACACATGCTGAAGTAAATTAATAATCCAGTGTCTTAAATCTTAAATGGCTTTTTAAACTCTTTATAAAAGGATCTCTGCAGGTTTTAGCCATGTTTACAATTTACCACCAGCTACTTGAGTGTATAAAATAATAGAGAGAAAATTTAAAGGAAAAAATTGTATAAGGAGCTTTTATAGCTAAATTTGGGCCAGTTTCAACGAATCTGGAAATGCAGTTGTAGTTTAAATTGTCATTCACAACGTGTATTCCTCTCACAAATAATATATGTAAAACAACTACAAATGCTATATGTCTTTATGCAGTAGAAAAAATAAACACATTGTAGTCAGAAAAAGACTGGACAGCAAAAAAAAATATTTACAGTAATTTTCCTAATTGAAAGAATGATTTCATCACTGTGATGCTGCATTTACTAACACATGCATTACTAGCAATAGGTTGTGGGCAGAGAATAACAACGTTCTCTTTGATTGTGCAGTGAAAAGAGCAGGGATGGTTTACATGGGGAAGATTCATAAAGATTGGGGCAAAGAAGAACTGATCCTGTGGACATTTTGGTGCTTGTCCTTTGTTGCAAAAAAAGTTTAGCTGCACAGCTTTGCCAACTTGGACATCAGGTCTTCCCCAGGGATTTGCTCCTCCAAGCACTTCCTCGCTCCACTTCAGCAGTTATGTGCATTTACTGCCCCGTTTTCAACCTATATATTTTCTTTCTTAATGTCATCTGTGTTCTACATAGAAAATGCAGGCGTTTTGTGCTAGAGAGCCAGCAGTAACTGCAGTCCTGTGTTGCTGTGGGGTGGAAAATACTGGCTTTTGAGTGATAACAGCTTAGTGACTCAGAGTAGCCTGTCTCATCCTTTGCAGTCCAGTTGCTGCGTTTCTGCTCAAAGTACTGGACTAGAGGCCTTGAGGATGCCCTGTATGTGTAGCTGATATTGTCTTAACTCACACAGTCTTCTAAAGATAATATACAAGTACCTGTAAAAATAGAGCAGTAAAGCAACATCCAGGAGTACACTGCTAGCTTGTTGGCTCCTCCACTTGCACAGGGTTTTGAAGTTTTTTAATGATAATAAAAGTGAAAATGACTCCATCTGTTAAGAGAAATGTTTACTCTTCTGTACTAGGAAGCTTGCATCTCTCTGCAGCTTATTGTCAGTTTTACTTTGTCAGTTTTACATCAAGCAGCAGGAAAAAGAAAGCATAAAAATCAAAATGAGCTGAAAATACCTTTTAGGCTGATTTACGGAATACGATATATTACTGAAAAAGATCTGCTTCCTTTGATGTTATCCAACCCACCATACTGTGTATAGTTTATGGATACGAGAAGTAGGTGATTCTTAGAAAAATGCGTGCTCTCCAAACAATAACAATTTGAACAGATTAATTCCAAACCTGCTAAAAGTTAGTCTCTGTTATATTTTATTATAATACTGATAGAAAAATACAAAAGAAAGAAAACAGTCTAGAAGCTATCTAAAATTTGTACTTTGGATTTTAGACTGATACTGACACTGAAGTTGAGATAACGCAGTTTGCAAAAGAGCTAAGAAAAACGCCCTTGAAAATCAGGTAAGGTCAAAGATCTACACACTTCCAGCCTTGAATTCTGCAGGAGAGCTCCAGCTAGATGCTCAGTTTTCCTGCAACATAACAAATCCCTGTTATTTGCAAGGAATCTAGAGCATACAGAAGTAAGAACAATCTTCTGCTCCCTTGTTGCTTTCCTTTTTCCCTGTGGCTTTTTGGACCACGTGGTTTCCCTTTAGAAAAAAAAAATATCGGAGGGGAGATTCTAAGTAGCCATCCTTCCTTTAGGATGAGGCTCACCTCTTCCCCTCCTGTTCTGTATCCTGCTATCCTTCAAAGCGAAGGAGGGGTGTCTCTGAAGTCTTTGTCATTTAGCCGTTGTGGGAATTGAATTCATTTTGCCTTGAGTCATAGACAGCCTTTCTCACCACAGTAGCTAAAACCTCCTAATTGTTAGGGTCTGTACCCACCCCAACATGCCTGAGGAAGGGCAGTCATTGCCATTGCCGAGACACGGTATTATGACCATAAGAAGTTATCTGAACTGTGGGACATAAGTGCACACCTGAGCTGTGATCTGACTCATGCCTAGTGTGGGATTCAGGCTTTTGTCATGCCAGGGTGGCTGCACCCTGGTTTTGGAGGGTGACCCTGCAGCCAGGGTGGAGCGAGTCTGGCTGATCAGTGGACTGGGAGCTCAGGGAGCAGCACCAGCATTAGGTGACCTGGAGGTCAGGCATCATCACCAGAGACTGAGATCTCTGGCCCCTGTGCTTTCCATAAAAGCACATAAGAAGGCTTAGACATCTGTGGGTGGATAATCACTTAATTCTTAACAATCGCAGTGGCTAGCGTGCTTCACTGGGCATTGCTTCACTGCAGAAGGCAACGTTACTATCCTCCAGAACCTGCATAAACACAGTGGCTGCTGATCTGTCATCTTAAGGAAATGAGACTGACAGTGAGCCTCATACCCCAAGTTTTTGAGGGAACTTTCAGCTGCTGCTGTGTTTAGTGAGATTTGCTTATGTACGGTTGCATGTTGGATTGGTCCTGTAGTGCATCCTCTAATCTGTGGATCCTAAGCCAAAGCACTGACCTGCCCAGGGGTAAGGGGCAAGTTTTAAGGTGTGCCTAGGAAATTTGCTGACAAAACGCATCAGTGCTTACAGGGACTGGGAAGGTGTTTCTGGGTTGCGCTTCAGAGCTGGGTACCCATGTACCACGGAGTCGACAGGAGCATTCAGTTGCCCCCATATAGCAGTCTAGTACCATTTAAGAAGCCTTACTGGGTTCTGCTGGCCTCAAGCTGCTATTCCAGAAAGTTCTGGTATCTGCATGTCTTATATTGTATCTGCCATCTTCATGTGCTGAAGGCAGACCCGTGTTTTAGGCAGTGGAACCGAACCCTAAGTAACCTACTGAAGGTGTGTGCAAAAATCCACATGCTGGAGACAAGCCCCAGACACGCCTTCTCTGAAGCCCAACTGAGTCCATAACCCAGCCACTAATCTACTTAGCTCCTTGCCCAGAGTTTCTTGTGCAAGTGTGAGGCTTTTATTTTGCTGCCATTTCCCTGCTAAATAGCTGAATCTTGATGCTGTGATCTTTGAAGTCTTACCCTCGTCCACAGCTTTTCATTTCAAATACTCAGTTGCCTTTCATAGAGGGCACACAGACTGTAGCCAGAAACAGCAAAAGTTGTAAGAAAGATGCAACTAAACTGATCAACGTTTTCTGTTCTGTGGTGACATTTATCCTCTCCTTTCTGTTATATTTCATGTATCAGGTCATTCCTGCTAAGCAGTTACTATTTAAAAGTAGATTCGTAGATTTAATCCTACTAATATTGATAAAATTAGTTTCACAACTGCTGACTTTGGATTTCACACATGCGTCGCATTTGCTGGATAATGCTGTAATATAATGCACTCTTCAGAGCAAGGGATTCTCTCCTGTTTGGCTTACTGCATAAAGAATACTGGAGGGCTGATCAGTGCCCTTCTTTCTTATCAGCATTAAAAAACAATCAACATATTATGGAAACTGTATTTAGATGTTACCCGATAGAATTGAATACAACGGTTGAATCGGTTTTGGATAAGTTTCATAATGTCTCGTTTTTATAGATTTATGCTATCAGCTGCTAATACAGCATTTCAAGATTTCATTACGTGCGGCACCTGTATGTTTGGAAGGGGCTATTTAATGAAATGAGCAATGTATTCTGATTGATATTTGAAAAAAAAAAATCAGAAGTCTGTTTTTTGGTTTTGGTTGTTTGTTGGTTTGTTGGAGGTTTTTTTGTGAGACATCTCTAGGATCTGAAAGGCATTTGGAAGCTTGAGAGGTGCCTGAAATCCAATGGATATAAGAAGAATTACTGAGTTCTCAGCATTAGTCCTGTCTCACGTTAGTTTATTATATTTGAAGTTCAGAATTTAAACAATACATTATCATATTTTGATGATTCCCACAGAAGAATGAAAATAAAAAGTGCTTAAAAACAAACATATACTTAAATTTTGGCAGATAAGTCCTTCTTAGTTAACACTTCACAGAAATTACTTGTATGTACTTGACAACAGCATACATTTTTCATAAATCTGATTCTTGTGTTCTCAGGAAAAATATAAGGAAAGAACAGCAAAAAGGAAAGTGACAAAGATGACACCTTGGCAAACTCACTGAACTTATTATCATCTACAGTAAAAACCTGGAATATCAACAAGGCATATAACTTTGGGTCATTCTGTACTGCGCTTTCTCTTGATCCTTAGACTATGGCCAAATGGGACAATTTTTTTCCTTTTAGATGCATGAATAAGGTAGCCCATACTATCTGCCAACTGAACCTGTTGTTCAAGTTCCTGTTAACTGTAAGACAAGCGATAGCAGTTGTCTGCCCTTGAAATGAGCCCTGAAGTCTTTCCAATTACCAGAAATACTGATACTCGTATTCTAACCTCTGTCCTTTGAATCATAGTACTGTCTGCTCATGGTTTACTTTACGTTATTAAATTCAGGGTGGTTTGGTCGTAGTTTTTAATGCCTCACTACCTGTTCCTCTGTGGATGGTCACTTAGATCCCTTTCTTATTATGTCATGAGGATGTCCCTGTAGTGTAATTAGTGCGTTAAACATAATTTTGTTTTCCTCAGGTCTCATTTGTAGGTGAGACATTACCCAAATGGCTGTGATGGTACAATGATCTCTGGTCTTGTGCTGTTGTCCAAGGTGTACTGCTGCAATTCAAACCATCAGCAGAGAGCATGCCCTCATTCTGCCCAGGGGGAAAGCCACTGCTCTTGGTAGTCTGTGCTCTGCTGAACTGACCACAGAAATAACCTGGAATCTGGGATGTGAGAGTGAGGAACAACTGGTATGTGACTCCTAAGGGATCCCAGTAACAGGGATGAATAGGAGAAAAGACCGGTATCTTAATGGGTGCAGATCTAAACATGTCATATCCCGTGCCAGAACACGCTGAACGTGATATTGCTAAGCATGCAAAAGGATTATCATGCAGCAGCCATGAGGAAAGTATCCTTGCTTCTCGATTTGGAAAGGTCTTTACATCTGCACCCTCCTTTTTGTAATGATGTCCAGCTGTGCTTATTTTATGAAAGTGTTGGCATTAAACAGCTGTGGTATAAACAGCACCATGTACCATAGTTCTGAATCTTATCAGTGCATATCATGCAGCTAGCGAACATTACACATCAGAAAACAGTTTCCACTGATCTGTTGCATTTAGAGTAATCTCAGTTTTTGTTGAGTTCATCCTGTCTGTTGCCTTACTTTTTGTAGCACAAAATTTACATGATGTGTAGGCACTTCAAAAATAACACCTAGATTTGGTTTGGTTTTGTTTTATTTAAAAGCTATTTCAGATTGCCCAGGCATATTTTTGTCCCATATCACCAGCAGGACTCTTAAGCTCAGAATATATTATTGTTTTCTTGATGTGTTATGTGTTATCTGACATCTGCTTTCTTTGTCATGCCAAATCCTCCAAGCAACATTTTGAAAGACCTGAAAGATATTTTAAGTAGTAAACATCTTCTGGCAACAATACTTAATTTCATCACTACTCTTAAAAATTTTGTCTGCATGTTAATTGCTTCTGAGTTTCCATACGGTCTCTCCATTGGTATTTAGGATTTTTTTTTTCCTTTTTACTACGCACCTCATGTAGCCAATGCCATAACTTTTAGAAAGATACTTATAAAAAGGTAATAATCTTTGTGATTTCCTTTCCCTTATTCCCTTCAGGCCAACGTCCTGAACAGAAGAAAAAATAAATTGTTGATGCATGAGAAAACAAATACAGTGCTCTTATATGTACTGTAGTTTGAGTTTTTCTCTATAGCACTCCCTTAAAAACACTATTGCATAGTTATCCTAATTACATGGTTGCTGTCTGGCCAGCAAAAGACGAGTTCAACAAAATAAGCTTCAGCAATTCTCTAAAGACTGCATTGGACTTTGGTATTATTTTCTCTAGTTCTGACCTTAACCTGGGACTGAAGGTTATCTAAAGACAAAAATAGACTCAATGCTGTCTACTCTGAATTTTCTGCAGTAATAAACTTTGGTATGTTTGTGCTAAGACTTTAAGGTTTTCTATAGAGCCTGCCTGAATTTCTGTCCAGGACCTCAATTTTCCACTCATAAACTGGATTAGAGACTGGATTTTAGATGTTACCAAGCATCATTGTCCATGTGTTTATTTCCATGTTAAAAGGATGCCATTTTCAACTAACCTTTGCTTGGAAGTACTTAGCTATGCAAGCCTACAGGGAGGCACAAGGAAAAAGGAGTTGGTTTTTGCTCTTTGTTTTCTTCGTGCCCAGGGACTGCATGGATTTGAGGCTCACAGGTGGAGCTATAGGCCATTAAGGAACAGGATGCTCCAGTGCCCTTCTCACATGAGGGCAGAAGAATACAGACCTTTTGACTGGAAGACCCATTTCAGCCCACTGTGAGCAGTCCGGCTTCCAGATCCTGGTCCAGCTATACAAGAAAGACCAAGTGAGTTCAAATGAGGTGGCAGCATCTGCTGATTTGCTTGGTTGTCATTTCAGCTTTCCAGAAAATGTTGGCTGACATCAGATGCTGATGTCATTCTGTAAATATTACATTTCTAGCATGTCACAGACAGGTTAGAAGCTCAGGATGAATATATTGGATGTAGCTATGTGATCTTTGGGGCAGAAGCGAGAGACATGGGCCTGTGATTTAGGACAACCAGGAACTGTGGAGACATGAAAGATAGGGACAAGTGTGAGCTGTTAACAGTCTCCCAGCTGGGCACACTAGTGTGAGCTCAATACCATGCTAAAATGACTTCTGCTTTAAAACCGCTCAGAGCATGGGCAGACTCTGCTCTGCTCCAAAAACACAGCAGAGACTTACCTTGTAGTCTGAGGGGAAACCAAAAATCTGTTCCTGTAAATTAAACTTTCACATTTTTCCTTTCAAGTAGGCAAGAATTCAAAGAACTCCAGAATCCAGACAGTTCACAGTTTTCTTCCAGAATATAATTTTTTCACTTCTCTGGATTTCTGTATCACTTTGTCCAAAAATAGCCAGGGAGCAGGAGAGGAGAGGGAAGTAAGAATTTCAGGAAGGAGTGATATACTCATGAAAAACATAGAGATAAATATCTGTAAAGCTGGACTACCCCACTTCAAGGTACAAGCCAGCTTCTGAGGCAATGGACATAACAAGCCAGCTATCCCCCCAGGGGACCCATAGGCTGCAAAGTGAAAACGGGCTGTGTGGTTACGTGTGTGCTGGGATCTGGGAGTGAGAAAAGAGAGGTGCCTTGTTTAATAAACATATGCTAGAAGTGTGAAAGCTGCAGTAATTTGGTTTCTAAGCCCTACCCACATCTCCATTTCACAAATTGTCTCTTTCATATGGATATAGGGTTGACCTTGCAGGCTTTTAGGCTTCAAGTGAACAGGGTCACTCAGGGCCCAAGCCACCGCTCAACCTCCCCCACACATACCCCAGTTATATCTTTTTACTATCTCTGCTGGACACCGCACCTTTCTGTAATTATAAATGTCTGCTTTCTGTCACTTCAAAGGTTTCCCAGCACTGGGAGTCCTTCTTCAAAGACTTTACATCGCTGAAGAACCTCTGTCATTGACAGGAGGTCCGTCTTTGAAGTTTTTCATGCCATTTATTGATTTCCCCTTTTTAGGATGTTCATATTAGAAAATATTTCACTGTGTTTGAAAATCTGTATATTTTTATGTTGTTGAGGGGCTACCTCTTTGAAGAAACAACACAGTTGCAGCAGTGCCTCCGTATGAAGAAATCTGATAGTGTATCTGCTGTATGCTTTATGCCCCTTCAAGCTCTCATTTTCAGAAACTTCCTCTCTTTGTTTCTTTTCTACTCATAGGTACTATTTTAGGTACTTAAGTCAGTGTGCAGCTGTATTACCTATGTGAATAGGCATAATTTAATGGTCCTATCTGTGTACTTAAAACTTTTCATGTGCTTAATATCCTATTGAATTAGTGATGAAAACGTGAAAATAATAACTTTGGTTTGAGCAAATTAAAGTGATGTATGCCTATTTAAGTGACAACTGTTGGGAAGTGTTGTTATACTGTTCCTGTAAGTCTGAATTTTCTTAAGTTTATACATAAAGGCAACAAAATTCTACAGGAGGATATCTCGGATACTTTCAGGTAACCATCATTAACTCTTTGCTAAATTGCTAAAAGGATTTGTGTGAGCACCCGCTGTCAGCTTCAGTGCAAACTCAGCCTCTCAGCATGAACTGCTTGGAGGATGATGTGAGCAGGCTTAGCACCGGCAAGTTCATGGAAGCTGTTCTGGCAATTCAGTTGAGGCAAATAATGAACACCTGATGGGTGGAAAGGTCTTCAATACTTCAGCTATTCCTAAAATACTCTCTGATTCTGTTCTAATGGGCAATTTTGTTAGTTCAGGTTTTTGGATACTCCAGTCACATTAATTTATTAGAAGTATCTGACCTTTTTTTTTGGGGTGGGGTGGGGTGGTGTTTTGTGTTTGTTTTTCTTTTCTTGAGGCTTGACTTGAACGCCTTTATTTATTCAAAGGATGCAGGCTCATTTTGTATATACCAAGGGGGTTTTGTCGGCATTGTCCGCAAAATGTCTCTGAAAATTAAGGAAGTTTGGACATTTCAAAGGAGAGGTGCCTTGAACCAGCCACCACTTTGCTCATTTCAACCTTTGACACTATGAAGAGTTCCAAGGACTTCTCTTCTGAAAATGTTTACCTTGTGAGGTGGCTTCCTGGGTAGGGTAAGTTCACATTGCTCGTATATTCTTAAGAGGAAACTTTTGACCTTGGATTACTTCAAAGGTCTGACAGATTCTCTCCCTCCCCTCCACCTCCCCATTTTGTCAGCTCTCCTCTCTTTGCACATAGGTTAATGCAGGCCTTTTGTTCTTCAGGATCAAAAGCTAGTATTGCCTTATTCTTTGTATGCCTTAAAATACCATAGTCTGCTCTGATCCAGTGAAAAACAATGAAAATAACTGCCTGAGGTATATACGTGACTGAATAGAACATTCTTGAATAACCATGGTGTATTTTAGAACAGAAAAGTATCTTCCCCTTGTGACAAGGTGGGCTTTTGATACGTTTAAAGACTATCTTCCACTGTGTCACTGGGAAAGATTGCAGTAGTTCGTTGTGTCTGAGAGTTGTGTCGTTAACACGGAGCTGATCTCTGTGCGCACAAGAGATCTGATAATTCTGTACTCGCAGCACACACGTGTGGACTGGCCCTACATCACGTGTGATGAGGAAGCCCCAGGTCTGTCCCGTGTGTGGGGTGTATGCAGAGAATGCATTGGCAGTGCTGTGGATGCAGAGATGAGATGTATGGTAAATGTTTTGCAGGGCCAACCTGCCTACCCCATGTTCTGCATTCCTGTGCTGTAGAGGCAAGCAAGGCAAAGCAGGCATTGCCCCAAAAGTCCACATTTCCAGGAAACTACAGAGTCAGCTGGGCTGTGTGACACGGGAGCGGGTGGGTGAATGGCTGAAGTTGTAGACTTACCCAAAAATTCATTGCAAAAGTATATGTGTTGCTAAAACACTTAGAGCTGTCAGGTATATTTAAAGGAATAAATGGCTTTGAAAATGCAGAAAGATATGTTTTATCCTTCATACAATACCCGGGCAAACAGCCAGATATTTCTGGTTGTGGTTTGTTTTTTTTTTTCCCACAGAGTTTTAACAGATCTGTTTAGAGCTTGAGTATGGCAAAACCTCTGAGAAACTGACTGATATGATAAGTGGCGTGGAGTACCCACATACATGCATGTCATGAAGGTAATCTAAAATGAGCCTTAGTCAGACGCCTTGAAGTTAATGTCCTTATACTGTGGCAAATATGACCTGAGTCTGCATTCTGTGGCTGCAGCACTCCTATTTAGATTCACAATATCATGGTCTCACATTCCTCTTGTGATATGAAAAAATGATAAAGTTACTGATGGCTTTTCAGTTTACATACAAGCCATCTTCCTTTTTGGGTGCTACTTACAATGGCTGAGAAAAGAAAATCTAAAGCTTTGTTGGTAAATTAAAAACCCAGCTCCTCTGCTGGAGCCAAACAATCTACAGAAGGAAGCATGTATCACGATGTTATTAGTATAAGTTAATTCAGACTAAGAAGCTGATGTTGCCTAGACTAAATTAATTTTACCTTTTATAGGGGTCAAACCAAGAGAATATTCTGCCTTCATGCTCAGAGACAGGAGGTTACTGCTCTCCAAAGCCGCTTTAAGTGCTTCATATCTCTATAGGCTTAATTTGGAGGCTTCTGCTGAAACTACCTGCAAAGCTGCTGTTCCTGAAGTTATTCTGATTTCAAACTCTGCTTTACTAAGGTAACAGACTGACTTCTTTTGTAGCCATCTGGAGCTGACTTCTGTTGTTCATATACCAAGTTGAGCTGACCCTGCGGTAGACAGGAAAATGATAACTTCTCATCTCCTTGTACATGTTTGTCATTTTCCAGCTGAGACTTCCCTACCTACATTTTCTGAATATTGTCTAAAATAATTTGCCAAATTGTGGAATTGTTACTGTTTTACTACTACCCTCCCTAATTAAAATTATCCGTAATACTTGATAAGACCTTTACCGCTTTCATGTCTCCATCTGGAGTCAAAAGGACTCTTCCCACTTCTATCAATTTTCTGGGCTTGTATAGTGCCGAAGTGCTTGGTATTGCTGTGTAAAAGAAATGACCAACCCTTTCTGTGGCATCAATCTTTTTATAAGCTTTGATGACACTAGCTTTTAACACAGAAGGAAATTTATGTAAATGAGATTAATATATTTTTCCTTCTAGTGGGTTTTATTGACATTTCTTGAATATGAAGGAAAGAAAGGAAGGGAAAATAGTTTGGGATATATTATTTATCCCATATGTTTACAGTTTGCATTCAATGATTATATAAAGGATGGCTGCTTGTAGTGCTGTTCTCTGTGCATCATTAATGTGATACTTCTTTCCTTGTCACTAGATTTAAACTGTAGCATTGTAAGACAAACATCCTCCTTCAGCTGCTTCCATTATACTGCATACTATTATAAAATGAAAGGGGAATGTTGTACTTTATCTCTTTATATATTATAAAAATAATGAAGAGGATAATTATCAAGGCTGTAGTGCAATTTCATGGCATTGCTGTCAGTTACAAACTGCTTGAGCTGCATTCCTTTGGTATAAAATGTCAAGAAAACCCCATGATTGAAATACAGTCATCTAATTAATTTCTCTCTATTATTACTTTCATGGGCTGTGTCTGTGCAGAATACTCGCTGATGGTTAATAAAAAGAGAATGAAATGTAGACAGTCCAGTTTCAGCTTTTAAGTTCTGAGTATCTTTCCATGCCCAACCTTTCATTGTGCTGATAAACACAAATTAGCAGACTAAAAAAAAAAAAAAAGCAAAAAAAAAAAAGCTGAAACTTTGTCTGGCATTCTGTGAAGAGCCTTTGCTGAGTGTCTGTTTCATCATCTCTCTCTTCACTAATTCAGTTCAAAGCTGAGTGTTTATGTTTGAAACCTTTCTGGTATTGCCAGTTTCTTGATGTGCAGCATTTCTACCATAGCCATAGGGTACCATGTTGTCTGAAGCCCTTTGCCTTCTTTACACTGCTGGACATTAACATTTGTTATTTGTATAATCCTAGAGATGTCACTGGGCCTATATACACCAGTAGCAATGGTGCCGTTTGTATGAATACCAGCCACTTTACCAATTTTTACTCACTGAAATTGCTTTAGTAAAAATGCAAAGAAATCTCGCCATCCGGATTTATCACCTTTTTTTTAATTTTTATTTTTAGACATTAAAAAGCAGGCTGTTTATATGCTGCCAGTGGGTGGTAGCTAGCTCCAGCCTGAAGGTGGGCACTTGCTTCTACTTAAATACTTTGCTATTAAGAAATGTCAGTGCAGTCTGTGCAAGTTTGTGCAAAGAACGGAGAGCAGGGACGCCATACAAGTAGAAGCTAAAAGAAGGGCTGTGGGTTCTTTCTTGGAAAAATTTTGAGGGTAAAAACTCATGTTTCAAAGCTGATGGCACCCTTCCCCAGTTTTATCCTAGACCAGATGTTCTTACTGAACTTCTTGCCATTTTGCATTTCTTGTTTTTAAGAGCAGTCATAGTTTTTCAGAATCCTCTGCAAAAGTTCATTAGCATTGATAAGTTCTGCTTTCCACACATGACACTGCCTCCTGCAGGCTAAGCTATAAGTACCCAATATAATTACGGCAGACCATAAATAATGAATATACCTATCAAGGCTTTGCAGGATTGCTTGTGACGTGAACATAAAACATTCTGAGAATAGGAGAGGCAATTTCTTGGTATCGGCTGTTAAATTGTCTGATTTATAGAGAAGCGGTTGAGCCTGGATTTGGGCCATAAAGGACATCAGTTAATTCTGGAGTTTTGTGCCTGAATGGGTTTAACTCCAGTCTGGGATAGACATTTGTGAAAAGAAATCAAATGTTGTTTTTGTTCCTCCGCTGCTGTTGCTGCTGTGCTGCAAATCCTCTGAGTTCTTCTGAAATCACTGAAATAGCCGGCTGTGTACCTAGAATGGTTGGCAGAATGGCAGGGAGCTGCTGCCAGGTAGTCCTGGTACGTTTGGCAGCTCAAATGAGGAATGAGTTAATATCTTTTTCCAGGGCTCAGTGTTGCATTTAAGCAGAACCCTGCTCTGGAGGGAGCCACATCCCTTCAGTCATATTGCCTCAAGGAATCATGTCTCAAAATACAGAAGCCCTCCTAGGTGTCCTGGCAGCCCAAAGAAGTTGTCCCTTTGCCGCTCCACTTCAGGGGATGAAAAATCTTTCTGTTAGTATAGTCAGCCAGTTCTGGTAGCCAAAACATTGGGTGAATTTCAGTCGTGGTCCTGCTTTTCCCTCACCTCTTCTGTCCTCCTGCATTTGTGTGCAATAGTAGAAGGGCATAACAGTGGACCTTGTTCCCTCCCTATTCTCTGATGGTTGAACTGTGCAAAGAATAACGAAAAGTATTAGATGTTGATTGGAAGAATGTAATTTTATGAGTTTGTTTTCTTGTTAGGTCCATAAATGAAAATGGTGGTGCATACAAGTATCCATTTTATTTCTTTTTTTATGTCACACGTGGTCCATTTAGTCCAATGACTGGGAAGAACCAGAAGAACTTGCTTTAGAGGAAAGGAAAATAACTCTACCATTGATAGTTACAGGATAATCTGTCCTCAGAGAATGTTTTTCTCTAACATTCAGGAGACAGAAGTGGGATGCCTGCATGAAGTTTATCTTTCTCAAACGTCTTTGTCACAGTCTAGAGGTATCTTCATGTTGCATCTGTCATGTTCAACAAACATTTGAAAAATAGATTGTGAGAGGGTGACTTGAACCACACAATTTTCTAAAGGCCAAATGTTTGTCTCCATTAAACTAGTGAATGTCTGGAGTCACACTATTGCATTTGCTTGAGTTACTCTTGTTTGACAGTGGTGGTATAGAGGAAAACCAGTGTCCAAAGACACTGCTTACTCTTGAGTGCTGGTAAAAAAAAATTAAAAAACCGCTAATGGCAACAGGGAAATCTAAAGCCCTTTTAAATCTTAGGCAAGGAGCTGCGTTTTGGTAAGAAACTCAAAAAGGAAAGGAATCCAGTTTGTAAACAGAGATTACATTAAGGTTTGATTTGAAAGTGCATTTGGAAATTCACTATGTAGCCTATGATAAAACAAATCCTGAAATCAGTGAGGTTATATGGAATGGTTCTCTGATCTGAGCATGGTATGGTGTTTGCAAATGACTGTTCTGTGTATTGTGCTTTGCCAAGCTCATTTTGTATGATCTTCGGTGTGCTACAGGCTTAAAGTACTTGGTCATTATTTTTATCTCAGGGAGTCTGTTGATTTTATGATCTGCATTCCCCTTATGAACTCTCCAGGTCTAATTTCTTTGCTTACCTTCAACTGAGGCATTTCATAGTTATACAAATATGTGTTTATCTCTTTCTCTGCTTGAGGCTGTTCTAAACTGCCAGGATCTCATGGAGGGCTAATTTCAGTAATGTGTAACACTGGATGCATCTGCAAAGGTGGCAAGAGATAGAACACAGAAAGCACTCCATAATACTTTGAGAAGGGAATACCAGTGAAGAACAGGGACAAGCACGTCAGAAAAGCCAACAATGTCATCTACCTCTGACAAATTCAGCATAAATTTATCTGCAGACTCTCTGTCCTCCTGGCATAAAAAGCTGGTTATTTGCAGGACTTGCTCTGTATATGTAATTTTTATAACAAAGGTTACTGTCTTAAATGGGTTTATTTCCTTTCGTCTGATTTCAGCTTACACAGTGATCCTCTTTGTGGACACTTTGCAGTTGTCCATTTCGTTGATTCTATTTTACTTTTTCCCAGAAACTGGGGGCTTTTTCTTTCAAATGCCATGAAATATCTTTCCTTGAGAATGTTGGCTGCTTTCAGTGTACTGTTGGATCCAATAGTTGATACCCTAGCTCGCCATCTGGCAGTTGATTTTTCCTGCCCTTGTGTTCATGAAAGAATAGTTTGTCAAGAATGAAAATAAAAAGAAAGAATTTGATGTGTTATGGATAGCTTTTCTGGAATCTCCATGTGAGCAACTGGCGAGACAGCTGATCTGGTTTTGTTTATATTGTTTTGGAACAATCTCTAAGTATCATTTAGTTCTCTTACTTATTATTTAGGACCAGTTTAGACAAGTAAATAATCCCTTTGACCTTAGCGAGACAATTAAAATGGGTGGGGTAGTATTTGGCTTTAGATTACTAGATGCTGTAATGGGTAAGAACTAAGCAGTAGCAGGTTTTCCCTCTCTTCCATGCATTCATGCATGAGTACTTAACAACAACAAAAAAATTTAAATAGTAAAAAATAAAAAACCATGGCTTACTCTTGGTGCACCAGAAGTGTCCGCTGGAGTTATTTATAGTGTAAAACCAAAGTCAGTGCTTTTGTTCACTCTGGAACCCTTAGTATTTTGTATTTTTGTCTTTGATATTTGTGATGCAATGGTCAGTAAACCAGCTATAGCTTGTAATTTCTGTGATCTAAATGTTCTGAGGTACACTTAAAATGGGTAAATGTACCTAAATGTATACAGAAAGGAAAGAAGCAGCAATTTAAAATACTGAGGCAAAGTTTGAGTACAAAGGTCTGTATAGATATAAGGAAGAAAGAATATAGTCACATAGCTTTCATTTTGAAATTATTGTTGTGTTGCAAAAGAAATGAGAATGATCCAGTACTAAAGCAACAGGATGGCGAAATTATCCAAACATTTGAATTTTCAGCATGCCTTCATACAGTGGTAAAGCCTATATCCAGAGCCTGTATTCTCACTTTAATGATTATGACAATAAGATCAAGAAATTTGATATGAAACTTCCTCATATGAATGACTTTAAGAGCACAGCACTAGCTGTAGCGTAGCTGCAGATGGGGAGGTACGTCTCTCCAAGTTCAGCGTTGTTTTAATGCTAAACATGTTTCTTCTCTCGTCTGCCTCACTCAGCTGTATCGTTTGTATCAGTATGCTAGAGTTGGCCTTATTAAATACAAATAAAATTAAATTAGACCCTTGCCTGTAAAATCTGAGCTAACTGTAAAACTGAAATGTATCTCTGTGGCTCTTAACCAACCTATTGGCAATGAGAAGGGGGCATTTTAAAATTTTTCTTAGCATTTCCATTCTGATTCTAATCAAAAGCTTGAAGATGGAAAATGTTGGGGGTTTTTTTTTGGTCCCAGATGATTTGAAACATTACAAAATACAAGGCTGGAGTCTGGCATTGCTGCAGTCCAGGTAAAACAGCAGGAGTTATTGTAATACAGTGAGAAGGATTCAATAAATCTGAAACTGTTACAGCAGCAGTGGGGTACTTTCAACATAATTCCCATTTCTTTGGGAACAATTTTGTAATTGGAAGTATTTATTTATAAAGTAACTCGCAGAAAGAAGTAAAAGTGGCAGTGTTTTCAGTTCTTAACTAGTAATCATAATCTAGTTCAATTCAGGGTAGAACAGCTATGGTAGCACATGAGAAACACAAGATAATAACAGAGTTTTTGCTGAGAATACCGAACATCTTGTATTTCTAATTGCATCCATCTTGTAAATGAACAGAAACTTTAATTGAGTAAAAACTTATTATGGGAATCACTAGCAACAAAAATCTGTATTATGAGCCTTAAATAGACAAATGTTATTTGCCACAAATCAAATTTGTTCTATTAGCTTGGTAAAGCGAAAATAAATCAATCAGCAGAGCTTTTTGGAGCTGCATATGTGTTGTATAGGTCAATATTTTCTTCCGGTAAGGAGCTATTTAATGAGTTTATGATATAATAAAAACCAATGTAATTTAGTCCATTTTCAACATATTACAGAAAATTTTAGTAGTCGTAAATTTGGGGCAGTTATTGGTTAACAGTATATCTTGGGTTAAATAAACTTCAAAGGCTGAGGAACTGATAGCAAAATAACACTGTGAGCAGGGGCGGAATGCTTCAAGACGATGAATGTTTTTTGAGAAATATCAGATGACTTCCCAGATTCTAGTTGGACACAGGAGAGATTGGTAAAACTTAAGCAAATCATATCCCATGACCGTTGCAAATGTTATTGATGCTAAAATGCTAAGCAATGATGCCATTTATTTTAAAATATATCCCAAATTGCATTTGATTTCCCTCTAGTGAGACAAAAGCAGAG
Source organism: Chroicocephalus ridibundus (assembly GCF_963924245.1). Classification (NCBI taxonomy): domain Eukaryota; kingdom Metazoa; phylum Chordata; class Aves; order Charadriiformes; family Laridae; genus Chroicocephalus; species Chroicocephalus ridibundus. Next base: position 47,220,144 of record NC_086289.1, read on the forward strand.
GATGGATCTCGAGACAGTGCAACGCAACCTGTATGACACATGGAAGTGTACGAGAGTATTATTTATTGCATGTAAATATCTCGGATCCAATTTCACAAAGTAGGATATTACACAGCTTTGCTATCTAAGCATTATAGTTCACAAATATTGGGCATTGTAGCTCTCAAATATTCTCTACCATATCATGTTGTATGAGAGAAAAACAGTTTTATCCCCTTGTTCCAGTGCGTTATTCTGCCACTCCCTGAGTAGAAAGGAGGGGACTGGCTCTTCAGATATGTCTATACTTCTCTAGAAAAAATGGAAAGATTTAAAAAAAAAAAACAAAAAAAAAAAAAACCAAAAAAAAACCCCAAAAAACAAACCAAACAGACAGAAATGGAGATTTGCAATCTCTATTGCAATTGACTCTACAAAGTTGGTATGCTGGGCTGCTGACAGGAGAGCAGTAGGTAAACTAGAGTATTGGGACTCTCCTCGCAGGTTAGTAAGATCTGACACTACCTCTTCCATCCTTCATTTTAAAAGGTTTTTAACAGTGTTGTGGGGTGACTGTCTAGGCATTATAGGTCTTCAGTTTAATTGCATTGCATTGCAAAAAATGCTAGATCGGTGGTGTTTCTAAACACATAGACTGGATAAAGCTACCCCATCAAATTAGCTAATTACACTATATGCTCATCCAATTTCAGCATTTCACACTTTGCAAAAGAGTGGGCGAAGTCTCATCTACCATGTCAGCCTCTATACACTACAATCATTAAATCCAGTAATAAGCTTGGATGCAAATGTGACTAAAATAATTTTATAAAGAAAAAGCTCCTAAAAGGAGAGTTTATTCATTGCCATACAGCTGAATCCTGTTTTCACAACAACACCATGTATTCACTTACTTTAACAAACCAGACTGTACGATGGGAGAATCAGAACTTGTCTATAATTTGATTTGTTCCTGGAGTCTAGAGGTACAGCTATTCCAACAGCACGGATTACGTCCTTTTTACACATGGAAATTGAGCAGAGGAGCACAAACTATTTCACAATAGCTCCCCTTGTGGACAAATTGTTTTGGAATAAAAGATACTTTAGTCTGGAATAATTAGTGCACTGATTATTCTAGAACAGAATAAGTGCACTAATTATTCCTACAGTGTCCACACAGGGACAAACAGAAAGCTATTGAAGAATGGCTTGTTCTGCAATAGCTATTTTGGTCCATTTCCTCATATAGGCAAATCCTACTGGTGTTTTCAGCAGGTAATGAGCGTATAGATGGAGAATGTGGATGGATTGCATTAATGATCTCTTCCCATTAGTGTTTCTTTGTGCTTCGCTTTTGTGTGCTTGCAGAGTTAATTGCTTAAAACTCCCTCTTAAATCAGACACATTTCTAATCCTAACTTCCCGGTTCTTACACAGAGACCCTCCAAACTCTTTTGTGGGTGATCCACCACCAGCCAGCTGAACAAATCAATGCTCATATCTGACTGTAAAATTGTTGGTTTTCACTGGAATATATTTGTTTTTCTTCTATGTGTTAAAGGTTATGCTGCATTGAAGATCATTTATATTTTCCTCAGGATCACTTTGCAAAATAGTTTTGCGATCATTTGAAAAGCTACTGGAAAATTCACAATTCACCCCTGTGATTATTGTTTCAAGAATACAGAAGATCCATCTGTGTGGAGAGCTGAGAGAGTTACTGGTGGAGGATAAGAGAAGAGTCTGCTAGATCCCAGGCTGTATTTCTGCCTTATGTTAAATTAACACTCAATATTCAGGCAGCACTTTGTATCTTTAGCTCTAAACTAAGCATGTTTTCACCCAACTCACATAGCCATCAGTATCGATACTAATGTCTTTGGCTTAGTCTGCATGGCCCCTGTTAAGTTTAGAAATGCATGTTTTCCTTGAAGAAAAAGTTGTTGTTCTGCTGGCACGTGAAGGCCAGAGCACGGTTCTCACTGTCTGTTTAAAAAGGAATTGCCAGGCAAACGAAGCAGACTGTCTATGCTCTGCCTAGTTTCTGTTTATGTTACTGTGGAAACTGTGGCCTCGGTGTAGAACTGAAAGAAATAAACTCATTTCTCAGTTCTTACACTAAGTTACTGTAAAAACTTGAGCAACTCTACCAGCCTTTGTTGAAGACACAACCTATAGGTGAAGCATGGCATTATAAAGTCTTTAATACGTTTACAAGCAAATCTGTTATGGGGAAGTTTAACCATTTAAAAGCAGGGAAGTTGCAATATGAGATGAGTGAGAAGCAGAGTGGGATTGTGCTGTAGCAGCTGAGGCCTCTGTGCAATCCGTGCACCTGGGTTAATGCTTATTTCATTACAAAAAGCTGCTTGTAAAGTACTATTATTAAGGCCCATGAGAAGATAGTCTGAAAGATAGCGCTGTATCTGGTCCTCTAGACAATATGGCTTTTAAAAGCACGTTTTCCTCAGTGACTAAATTTCCCTACTAAATTGACTACTACATTCCCAGTTAAAATCAGGTTTCGCTATGCATAACCTTCTTTTTCTAATACTGTGTCATAAAACTGTAATTTAGGTGATGCTATCTCACAAACATGAGTTAGCAGTGTGCCCATACTATGATTTTGATAGAGCAAATTCTCTCATCGCTGGTCAAGTGCAGCCTCTCAAATGAGATGGTAGGTGATAATATTTAGAAATCTGTTTTCATGTTAGGAGAGAGGGAAATACTAGGAGTAATTTCGTTGTCCCTCCCCTGTTATTGTGCATTTCTGCTTCTCTCTGCTTTGTGCAGTAACAGTGGAACAGGATGCAGATGGGTCCCTAACTAGAAACATTCTAAAAATACTCTATTGGTGCCAAACACTGGAAAAATACCTGATTTCTCTTCATTGAGAGGTAGAGAAATGAGCTGTTTGGCTGAACAGCAATTCAGGCAATAGAAAACTATTCTTGTATTACTCTGATCATCTGAATAAAACACTATATCGTAGCAATATAATGTCTTAAGGATACAATGCCACTTTGTCACTAAAAATTTAAGACATTGTACATGTTTGCAACTGCAAAACTGCTGATAGTTTGTCCAGCTGAAATATCATTCTGAAATATAGCAAACCACCAGATTCTCTGGTGAACTGCCTCCTCTGATTTGCAAGGGTAAACGGAAATGCAAACAACTGGAGGTTGGCTCGTATTGCATCCAGGCAATTTAGGGACCTGTCCTGGTCTTTTGTACTCTCTCTTTCCCTCCAAATCTTTTATGATACTCAAGGAACAATCTCTTTCTATATTTTTGTCCATTACATGGAATGTAATGCCAATCTAGGCAAGTGCGTAGGTTTAGACTTTCCCGGTAGAATCTCACTGAGTGATGTGGAAGAATTTTGCAGTTCCCTGTGCAGTCACACATATCAGGAATTTAAGGGGTGGGTTCCTCACTGTGTTTGGGGCAGCCCAGAGAGAAAAGGGAGCTAATTTTGCTCTTTCCACTGTAGGAGTTTGGCATGTGACATTTTGTGTCCCAAAGTATATTAGATGCTTAATCCAGGTACTTAAAGGATTGGAGATAGGAGTGTTTAGAAGATAGTGCAGCAGGGACAAGGGAACAGAAGGTGGCTGACAGGAGGAGGAAGGGAAAAATGCATCCTCGTTATTTATAATGTAGAGAAAAGCTGCAAATTTAACCAAGTGTTTCCTATCCCGTGTGTACTCTTTTTATTGCTCTCTAAGTGCAAAAATGTTTATAGTTGGGTCCCCAGGTGGAACATTATTTAAAATCTCAGAGAAGAGATGAGGGTCAGACTCTGTGCAATACTCATAGGTGTGAAGCTATCTTCGCACATGCCTCATAGGCGTGAAGCCCTACCAAGCAGTCACGGGAATGTTTTCCCACTCCAGTTTCTTGGTAACATTACACATTTTTATACAATCAGGCCTTAGGGTGCCACAGATTCCTCCTTCGTGATGCTGCTGAGCTCAGCAGTGCTGTTTTGTTCTGCATGAGTTTTAAGTTGGAGAGAAGGGAGGCTGCAGAACAGAAACAGACGTGACTTAGAGCATCATGAGCCTTGTGGGAAACTTCTTCCCGAAGAGTTGTGGATGATCAAAAGATCAGAAGTTTGCTTTACCTACCTAATGATCTGTAGAGTCTGGAACTACAGAAGAGAGTGGATTTTCTCTTTGCAGAACAGAAATTTTTATTTGAAGTGGTAAAAGCTCTCGATCTGCTGCTTTCCCTTGGGCATCACTGGTGGGCATTCCAATGCTGCCTTTCTTTAGAATTTGTAAGGTTCATACTACTTTTTGTAATAATTTCTCTAACAGTTATGGAAATAGCATATGTAGAGGGGTTTGTTTATTTATTTTTGGTATTTTTTTTTTTTAAAAAGAAAAAATCTATTCTGGGATGAGCAGTTATTCTGGACAGAGCAGAGGCAAGTGACATTGTGCAGCTCGAGGAATGTGGACCTCATCCAGCTTAGGCAACAATCTCAACAGTTGCTTGGGTTATAACACACCCACAAATTTAAAGCAAGGCAAGGTCAGACATTCATAAATGATTATCAACATATTTTCAAAGAGATTCTCAAGACCTTTGTGAAAAACTTATCATGAAATGTGCATTCACTAGACACTTGTCATTATTCTGGCTGAACAAATACTGGTGGTTTAGCTTGTTTCAGAGTTGGCTAGTTTTTCACATGGTTTCAATAGAGATCCCTTTCCCTGTGCCTAGAAATAAAATGGGGGGGAAAGAAATTATTGAATATATTTTGTGTGAGCTGGTGAGTATAATTTGAATCCTCCCAGCCTTTGAACTCCATTGCTGAACACACTTGCTGCTGTGCCACTGTAGTTCCATCTCTCAGGAAATAAACGTGCCCTCTCGAGTCGCCCGCATGCTGGGCAAGGAGCGAGCGAGCCTAGCGTGCTGCCACCCCAGTAGTGCTGCTTGCAGGGACAACTGGCACTCCCTGCTCTGCGCCTCCACGGCTGGAGGGCAAATGACATACAGGCAGGAGGACGGACTGCAGACGTGGAGGTCAAAGACTCTGGTTCTGTGAGGGTCACCACCACAAACTTTTGTGGACACCAGCGTGTGATTTTTATGTCTTTGAGACTCAGTTTCCCAATCTATAAAATAAGAAACATACCCGGAGCATACTCAGAACAGCTGCAGTAGTTTGCTTCCCCTCAGCTATTCATTAACCTCAGCTAAAGCGTGTATCTGGCATGGGAACAGCCCTGATTCAGCTCAGGGCAAAGGCAAGCAGGCCGGCTTAAACTATCTCCAGCAGTTTTAGCGGAGTGACAGGAGTGCTGAAAGCTAATCCCTTTGACTCTGCCCTGCTATGGACTGGGAGGTACCACAGCTCAGATGACAAACTGATGGGGGATATTTTTTACTCTAGCTGTTTGTGCCGCATGGAAATACGCTCCGGGAGTGTTTATATGGATGCCACTGGAAGTTGTCAAAAAGCAAGGTGAGGCAGTATCAAGAAGGCTGAGAAAATTTGACCCAGTACAAAATGGTGGGAAATAGTACTAATGCATCCTAGTGCTTTTCTAAATGTCCCTAATTCAAAGATCTCATTTTTGGGAGTTAGATTTGGATCATTTAAATTCATAGCTTTGGGTCAGACCTATGCAGGGTTCTTTTTGTGTTCAGACAAAATTCATTGTGTCTGTATTTTTAGCACAGCGTTTCTTGCCTATTATCTGAACTAAAGGGACAGATTCTGCTTTAAATTGCATTGGCTTGGACTTGGAAGGATTCTGACGAAGCCAGTGCAGTTGCTCCAGATTTACACTGGTGCAAACACGTGCTGAAGTCAGCTCGTAAATAACTTAAATTTGTGTGATATTTTCTGAGGAATTCAATGGTATCATAGTCTACATCTACGCTAGGAACCTGGGAGCCTGTCCCTGGCCACATCCCAGCTCCTCAGTGGAGCAAGACCTTGGCATTCACCGGCCTTTCTCCCCTCCTTTTCCTTGGAAGGGAAAGCTGGGGAATGTGTGCTGGATGGAGCCGAGGCACATTTCGACAGCTGCCTGGTTGGATGAAGGAACAGTGAAGACCTCAGGGCACAGGATGGCACACAATGGTACACTCAGAAATGCAGCCATAAAATGAAAACTTGTGGTAAAAGTTCGTGTGAAGTGTGAGGTCTATGAAGTGTAGAAAGCTTGGCCGTTGCATTTTCTTTAAAGCCTCTGTAGCACATACAGCAACTGGGCAACAACAGCTCTATGAAAGAGCAAAGGTGGGAGAGGGAATTAGCCCACCCAAGCTCTGTCCTTCCCTTCTGAGCTTTGCAGTGTGACAACAACTCCTTGGTGTCTGGTCATTTACTGCAGAAGATTCCTCACCTGCTGTCACCTTACCCAGGGTACAAGCAGTGCCTTTAGGTATAACTGACTGTGCCAAGGAGCACAGTTGCAGTACAATTATGGACAAAACTTGTTACTAGACATTTATGAAGTTATTAATTTGTGTATAACCTCACGTAGAGTGGAGAATTCAATGTGTGCATAAAAATGTATTTTATGTTACCTGAATGGTCCAGGAGTGAACTTACCTGTTGAATGCAGGTCACACAGAGGGTCATGCAGCGTGCGGGAACAAAAAGAGATCTTGGCAAGTTGTGGGGAAAGAAAAATGGAAACGTAATGGTGAAATATGAGCAAACAGTTTGGCTGTGATGCCGCATGAGCATGCTCCTTCTCACTTGGAAAACAAAGGTGAGGCTACCTCCGCTTCCCCATTCCCATGGTTGGGAAATAGGTGAGTCTGTATTTCAGGTGATCATCCCAGTGATGTCATGCCTTTATTGCTCTCCACACCTCTTAAACATATTTTAGGGAGAATATAACTGCTTTTGTGTTTCATTTGCTCAGTATTGAATAACGTTCCGAATATAAGACTTTCAGCTTTGTTATTCACTTGCATCATTGTTTCCTCAAAGCATCTCCTGATTTCAGAGGCCCACTAATTCCAGAACAATACTGGGTAATCTGAGATCTGAAGGGGTTTCACACTGTTCTAAGTGCAAATCGTTCCTGTTGAACTTCTTGACAAAAATCTTGAGGTTGGGATTCTGATCTTAAACCGTGTTTTGCATAGGCATGAGCAAAAGCACACTCAAGCTTCATTTGTAGCAAACCATTCGTTTATTAAAAATAGAGTTATTCTGTTGTTTTTGAAAGAGAGCACAATGCTGTGCCAGCTTGGGAGAGTGGCTTGCTCTTTCACTTTCATGCTCTTTAGGGAACTGGGGTGTTTCTTGCATGAATGTAAATAACCTAACTGCAGATGATGGATTCCAGTTCTTATTCTTCTGAAGTTCACGTTTTCTTGTCTCCGAGGGGTCACCTGAAGTACTTAGGAAATACGATTGCTTCAGTGGAGAGGGAGACTTCCATAAATATGATGGGAAGGGGAGACGTTTATTGTATTTATCTGATAAATAGTTCTCTCTTGTGCATAAGATAAAGCTTTGTAAATGTAGGGAATGCATAATTTCAATAGTAAAATGTCCTAATTATTTTGGCATCCTCAAGGTGTATTTTATGAAGGTGGATGTTGTTCCAGTTCTTAACTCTGTTTGGTTTAATTCCAGGAGACACACAGTCTGTGTCTTTTTGAATTTCAGTGTTACTCTTTCCTTTTCATAGCCAACTTTTTTTCCCTTTCTGAAATGTGTAGCTTGGAAACGAGGTCCTTTTAATGAAGCTTTTGAGTCTCACAAAATATGATTAATCTGATTAGTGGTTCAGACTCTTTTTATGCTTACATTAACTAACACAAAGAGCCCCCCTACAGGTTAAAGTTTAAATGTGGATTACCAGATAAAGCTAGTCCTGACGAGGTTTCTATGGTGCAAGGAAAAATTGAATTTGCCTTTCACCTCATTTCAGCCTTTGTCATCCTGGTTTTTGCCCTTCTCCCTCATTCACAGTGAGGATATTAATTTTGCAGTAAAATCTTTAAGCAATTATGCAGATAGCTTGGAAAAAGCAACACACAAACACAATAAGAAAAGCTTAACTGAAAAATGGACCCCAGATATTCATTAAAACCAGATGGCAACATTCCTAGCAGCATAACTTTGGATGTTTGGACTAAATTTGTATTAATGTGTCACAACCAGATGACAAAAATAAACCACTGTCATATGATTGTATGTATGTATTGTACTTTATATTTACAAAGTAGTGAAGTATAGTAACTAGTCCATGAATGTCTTTTTTTGATAAACAGCTAAGAAAGGCTATCCTTTCACACACAAACACATCCATCTTTAGATAGCATTCCTCTGTGGGAGGCTTGCCTTCAATTTAACAGATAATGAACTTCTTTAGATGAATCAGAAAATTGATAGTGAAATGAAGTTTAGTATTTTGCAGTGCAGCATCTACCCATACAAGCATGTTTATAGTTTCAAAATGTGGTTTATTAAAATTGCTCATTTTTTTAAATTTCTCATCAGTCTGGTAACTCTAGCTAATTTTTATCCCTAATCACTTTATTTTGCAGATTATTTTTGTTATTGCTATAGGAAATTGCAGAGAAATAGCACCTGCAAATAGCACTTAATTAAAAGCATGATTGTGTACGGGGGCTTCCTATATATTTCTCTCTGAACAATGAAGATGGAAAGGTGTTTTTTCTTTTTTTATTTGGCATGCTCCATATGATCCAATAAAGCACAGCTAACATAGCACACCATCCACGGTAAACTACAGTCTCCCCTCAGTGAACACATATAATTCCCATTACTGCTAATGGGAGATGCATGTCCCTACACAGAGGCAAGAGGAATCTTATATGTACATGTCATACATATGAAAATATCTGGCAGGGAAAGAGGTGTCTAGTCCTGACAAATTGCCAGGAGGCATTTTGTTTTTCTGTTAATTATAGTAATTATTTATCATGCATTAAAATAGTGCCCTAAATTTGCATGGCACTGTGTGCAACACAAATAAGCTGTGTTCACTGCTAAAAGGAACATACAATGAAAAGATGACAAACAAGCACAATGTGAGGCACTGGTGCATCATCTGGAGTAACAAGAAGTCGTGATCCATTTCCTGGAGACAAGGATTTTAAAAGACTGTAAGGGCAAGAGACCTGTCCTGGGACAGGGGGCACTGTGAGCTCAGCTGAAGAGCCCTAATCTGCCAGAAGCGAGGTGAAGGGTTTGGGAATAGCAGAGGGAATTGAAATCCGAGGCTGGGGAGGGTCTGTCTACCCTCCTAGGAGCGATGGCATGGGCTGTGAATGCCGTCGCTGATGAGAATTAGCAAGGGGATCAGAGCAGGCAATGCGCCTGCAAGAAGGTGAGCTCAGCAGTGGCTGAAGGAGAGAAAGCGGCAGTATAAAAAGTGAAAGAGTGTTGGCTAAACCAGATGGAAAGCCAGGCAAGTGCTATAGAGGGCACGTTAGCCAGGAGCTGGAGGAAAAAGTCTTTTCTGTGACAAAGAGACAGGGACGTTAATGGTTCACCACTGTTTTATATTAATCTTTGCTTACATAGCCTTGGCCTTTCCCTATTGTTGGTTCTGTCTACACCCAAGAGAATATAGTTTTTATCCTGTTTGTAAATATGTTTTATATGATCACTGTCCTCTGCGTGTATTTTATGTCTGTGTCAGGCTGTGCCCTATAGGTAGTGAATTGCCGGCCAGTTCCTATGAGCTTTGTGGAAATTGGTAGCAAGGGAAGATGTGCTGTTGTTCCCGCTGCGGGAAAGGCTTCTTGGGTATCAGGAGTCCTTGCAGGATGGAGAATGCCCCACCTGGGGCAGCGCTTTCCCTTGGAGCTTTGCACCTCCTGAGGTCCCAGGGAATCTAACTATGAGCACAAAGCCAGGGGAGAAATGGCATCTTTCATTCTGCCGCTGATGGAAGTACTTGTATTGTAATTGAAATTTAATCTGAGTTCATGAAATGTTTATGAACCTGGAACAATTGTATAAAGTTTCAGTCAGTTGCACTGCAATTTCATTTGCATATGTATTTTTGGGAAGGAACATGGGCCTTCAAATATTGCAAAAGAGAATTTTTACTTTTTTTTTTTATTTTGAGTAGGTCTAAAGTAGGTTACTGGAAACTTTTGGGTAATCCCCAGGACTAAGAGGAACAGTTTGGACTCTGTTTTCCCCAAAAGAAGTAGCCACAAGCTTTCAGCCCTTGTGTTATCAGCCCTTGTGAATCTGTTGAAAAATAACTGAAGGCAATAACCAGTGGCAGGACTCCCAAATTGTCAGCTGAGGGCTCCATTATGTATTCTTTCCCCCAGAAGGATTACCCAGGAGAGTGCAAGGAGGAGCGCGACTGCCTAAGTGCTGCTCTAGAGACGCTGGAATGTGTTTAATTCAGCAGAAGCTGAAGGCAGATAGAAAGCTACACATTTGTTTCCATAAGGAAGAAAACAGCAGAGACAGATACTATCTGAGGACTTTATATTACACGGCTTCTTGAGCTACTCCGGAGATGTAGGTAGTTTAGAAAAATCTCTTGACCTTTTCAGGCTTCCTCCACCATGATGGTTATACGTAGCTGTGTAAAATGATAGGTAGTTTACAGCTTGCCTTCCCTGGAGTGAAGCTGATTTACAACACGCTTTGTGTGTAATTTGGCTATAGAGAGACAGTTTTACACCCAGCTTTTTCTTTTTGGCTATGATGAGGACTGTAAAAATGCTGAGATCCTGGAATGTGCATGTTCTTGATTTGTTTCTTCTTGGAGATGCAGGGCTTGCCGAGATCAGTGGTACACTGAGGTAATCCACTGACCTAATATCTAGGCCTAGACTGATTAGATAATCTTCTGAATGAATGCATATTTATTTTCCCGAGTCAATGGAGTTATTGTGCCTGAGCCAGTCCTGACTTCCACTCAGTGGAAAGACTGGGCAGCTGCTTCCCTTCCTCCTCCTCCTCCTTCTTCCTTCAGGTCACTAGTACTTCAACTTAATCATACATTGAGAGATCCTGAAATAGCGGGCCTTGGCAGAGATCTTAATTATTTTCTGGAAGGTGGACAGGCACACATCCTTACTTCTCTGCTTCATCTGTCCAGCAAAGCACTCATATAACAAATCTATACATCCAATTTACCCTCTTTCCATACTACTAGGATAAAGTGGAATTCACTTACTTCTTAGCAAAGCACCAAAGTCTGACTGCTTTGATCTAGTGCAATTATTCAGGATTCCCTCACAGTTCCGTACTGGTCCCTGCTGAGGCCAGGACTCAATTGAGGAAATGTCATGCCTTCACGGCCTCCAAGGTGGGATTCACCCTTTCCAAGGGGAGCTCAAAGCCTGGTGATTTCTGCTGTAGAAGGGAGGCTCCAGACACAGCCTTGCACCAACAAACCAACAGATTCTGTGCGAGGAAAATGGGTTCCGCGCCCTCCCTTGTCGATCTCGGGAGCACCATCGGCACTGGGCTGTCTCTGCTTGTCCTCTGCCGGGTGCTCTGACCTCTTGCAGCAAGGCCCTCAGCCGAAAGCTCGGTTAGATGGCGCTGACAGCTGCCTATGCCACTGATATCAATGCTGTCATACTCTGGGGACTGGATCCACACGATAGCTCCTTGGAGCCACCTGCACTCAATATTCATTATCCTCTTACCTTGTAGGGCATAGAGCTGGTGCTTTGCTGACCACTCGTATTTTAGACCATTTGGTTGGTAATGTCCCACATCTCATTAGCTCAGGATGGTAGGCAGGAGTTTTGTATTGCATCAGCTGCGTGTCGGACAGCTTGATTTGTAGGAAGGCTTGGAATAGGGTCACCATCCACCATGGACCAAGAAGGACCAGGACTCAAAAGTAGGCTGAATTGCGTCTCTCTTCTCCACATATACCTACCATCCATCAAAGCTTCTAAATTTCTACCCAGAGAACTGATGTGGTGAATGCCTCGTGGACCATCCCTAAGAATCCCAGGTGGCAACTGTAATTACAGCATATGTTATTACTGTCCTTAAATTTTAATAATCTGTTTTTAAAAAATAAATTACAAGGGTCTGCTTATTAACAGGTATTATCAGAACAGCAAAAAGGAAATATATTGATTTTGGAAAATAGCTCCAGCGTACCATTGATGCTGATAAAGGTATACTTGCAAAAGCCTAAGCCCGCGACTCTGAATATTCATTAAATTATTGCCTCAATGAATAATAAGCATTTGAAGAGCGATTTATATTATTGAAATAGAACAGAAACTACCACAACAGCTATGTTTTCCTTTCTCTTTTTATACACACACACACACTTTGCATGTATAATGACAAAAAATTATAGATATGCATGGAGAGTGTGTGACTCCATCCTCCTGTTCCAGAGGAGAAAACTGTCTGAAGGTTCATTCATCCTCTTCTGATTGTTATTTTCATAGAAAAGTCAACCTGGCCTTTACAAAAAATAATTTGCAATATAATTGTTTTTAGAGGGTATTTTTTTTAGATTACTTTGAAAACAAACTATTTAAACCTATTTGAATCTGTCATAGTCAGGATAATTGATGCTGATATTACTTATAATGTTTTCAGTTACAATTTAGTGCAATGGACACATGGTTTATATTTGTGACTGTGTATATTTAAAGAGGTGGGGAGCAGAATTTGAACTTTTCTTTTTGGTATTACAAGTGGAAAAAAAAAATTAACTCAGCTGTGGGAAAGTTTGTCCAAACAAGCTTTATTGCTGGCAAGTTAGCAGTGTATCTTTCCTTCCCCTCCCCCAAGCTGTTGATTTCCCCCCCCTCCCCCACCCCCCCCGTTTTGGCTTTTTTTTTTTTTTTTCTGGTCAGTTTGATATATATTCACATTTTTCGGCTGATGTTTCTTATTAAATTACAGACACATGTTGAGTTGAATCAATGAATCTCACAAGTTGGGGACCAGTTTTCTTGCGTAAGAAAAATGTCTTCAGATTCTTTAGGACAAAAAGCGTCATGTATTTGAGTTCTCCGAAAGCATTTAATAAAGCATGAAAAGATATGACATCAATCCCACTAAAACACAAGAGCAAATGAATGATGTTACTGTAAATCTTTACATCAATCACGCCCAGGACTTTCGAAACAATATAGTTTTGTTTGCATTTCAGAAGTGACAAACAACTCTTCTGACTGGCTTAACATAGTCACTTTCCATTAGTCAAGACCAGAAGCAAGTCAGAATTAAAATGTGGCCCTTGGTTGCCAGGCAGCCGAGTTGTCTTGACATGGTGGTTAGTTTCCTTTTCATCGAGTGACAACAGTGAAATGAAAGAAGTTTTGAAAAACTTGATAATGGTTTTCAAAGGAGGAGGATAATTGGTGGGGCTAGCTTGTGCGGCTCTGTGTGGAAACTTTCGTCTGCGGTAAGGGAAGACTGTCACTAAAAATTTAAACTCTTGTACACAAACTTGACCTGGAATCTTCTCCAGGTTTTCACTAGTTCATTTGTAGAACACTTCTCTCAGCCCAAGGGGTGCTGGGATGAAAGCGTTAGGACAGATGGGTAAAGCCCCAAAGGAAGAAAAGAATCAATAGTTGTGATTTAATCCATCAGTGAAAGGGAGGAATTAAGTAAAATCTTTAAAATGGGGAATTTGTAAAAGATCTTTTGATAGTACCTATAGCTGAAAATAATTTATCATCTGATCGCTGTTGAAAGTTAATGGCATTTGGACTTAGAAAAGCATATTTTTGACACATTTTGCCAGATACTAAGCAATTTTCCTGCTGTTATTTTTGATATTCTCTAGACAATAGATAATTTAATTCAAACAAATTTCCCTGAGATGACAAAAACCTAGAGCATAACAAGATGATCGCAAGGTAAGCTTTTGCTGCTAATGTTAATAATGCAAAAACTAATGGGACATTAATATTAATAATCATATAAGTTGATATGAAGTAATATTTGCGTTAAACTCTTATAAAAGTCAAATGTATGCATAGCTGTCCATATCATTCATTTGTTAAAAGAAATGGGGGGGGGGGGGGGAGAAGCTCAGCAAAATGTACCCGTAATGAAAGAAGGGACCAATTAGGGTTGGATTAACATTCATGGTTATTTACAGTTGTTTTTGTACTTGTTCTTGTGCTCTGACTTCCTAAAATTTCACAACCCAAAGATTTAGAAAAATGGGGTTGTTTAGACGCGAGGTGCAATGAAGTGGCTGCAGCCATTGTGCAGACACCACCTCTCTCATTATACCCTCTCAATCAACACTCGGCACACAGGAAACCGCAATAAAGCCCATCTGCCACGGTTAATCTGCAGGCAAACCCACACCCATGTCTGTGCCCGTTACTCTCCAGCCTTATTATTCTCAGATCCAAAGCTTCATAAGGGATCAGCCAAAGTCCATTAAAGTAAATAATAGCTAGAAATGACAGGCTTAGCAAGGATTGGGAGGAAGTTGAAGACCAATCTGAGCTGTGAGCTCTGATTAATAGAGAAAAGCATTAGGAGAAAAGGGGAGAAAAATGACCTCAGCCTGCTCCAAAGAATTCCTGAACCTTGGTTGTTAGGGCAAGTGCTACCATCTGAGACGTTAGTGATCCTTGAATTTCCTTCACTTTGATGCAGCTCAAATGGGAAAATTTTGAAGGTTCAGCAAGGCCCCAGACCTCAGCTGGAAAGCCGTCTGGAGTCAACCCTGTCAAAATTCTCTTGTGGAAAAGAAAGCCTTTATTAGCTAGATTGCAACAAAAAACCCACAGCCTCTAATAAGAAGAGAATGCATGCTATAGATTGCATGTACATTAATTATTAGAGGGTATTTAATTGTTCTCATCTGTATCCGAATGTGTGCAAAAGATCTTTTAAAATACCAGCCAGGGTGTGTTTTAAAAAAAAAAAATAATTAAAAAAAGGCACAAAACAAAAACCAATACCAAACAGCTTCTCATACTGTTTTTCTTTGTTCAACTTCATTTTTAATAGAGGATTCAGTTCATTGACAATTGATAGAATGCCATGCTTGGGAGGAGTGGTAGGTAACATTGATGCTTTGCAAGGACATTGCATGTAATGTTTGCTCTCCATTATCTCAGCTGTGTGTTGTACATGAACCGATCATAAAGAAACCAACACCAAGTCAACCCTGCACAAGGATTTCTTTTTCTAGTGCTGAAGAAAATCACTGCTCTAAAAACAGGAACTTGGGCAGTTCGAAAATATTTTCTGCTGTTTCTTTGCATAAATTACCTACCTCTCTTCCAAGTGTATGGTTCGAATATGTTTTATTTTGATTACTGGGCAGCATGAACAGTCATTTACTGTTCATCCTAGTATTTACTTTTACTGCTTTTTAAATAACCATTGTGCAATTGAGATAGTGCATGTGCCACTGCACCTTTGCAACTCCAGCTGAGCAAAACCCTGGCAGTAAGGAGCCTGTAAGTGATTTTAGATCTAGCAAAGGAATCGGCGTTGAACTGATCAGTCTCAGACAGCAACTCAAGCAAAACTATTCAGAAACATCTGGTGCAGCTGTACAGGTGTTTCTCTGTCCCCGGTGACTTTTTGGGAGAGGATATTAATGACCTGAATGAGGGTTTCTTGTCAGGGCAGCTCGTGCAATGATGCATTCCTTCTAAAAGTTTGTGTTACAGTATGCAGTTTTCATAAACAAGATGGAGAGGATGGTGGTTAAAATGATGATGCTGCCATGATAACTTAGCCGGTGCCCTGCTCATGTGCACGTGATGCAATTTTCATATTTTAATCTTAAGTAGACCCAGAAATGACAATTATGAAAAGACAAAATAGATACCACCAACAGCTGTAATTGCCATCTACGCTGCTCAAGGATGGGCAAAAGGCACAGTAAATCAATATTAAGATCTCTACATATGCAGGTATCACAACAAGGACATCATATAACATCATTATAAGAAAATCCTAATAAAATTTGGGCAGTTATTCCAAAGAATACAGAATGAACATGGAGTGTGTGCGTGCAGCTAACTGGTTCTCTGTAGTTTCAGCTGATGTCTTAAGAGAAAAGAAATGCCTGCCTGTATAAAAGCATAAGTGTCTTTCCATAGAAACAAAACCCATGTGTTTTCAGGAAAACAATTATCTTTTTTTTTTAATAGGTGAATACTAGTTACAGTGTCTTTACTAGTGTCAATTTCAACATTTTTCTGTTGGTCATGTAGGAACTATAAGATTGCGAAGGATGAAGTGGCATTGGCACTCTTTTAAAATAAGTAAGCTACAATGCTCTTTTTGTCCTGAAATGTAGGTGACGTGTTTTATGTAGAACGTTGGGCCTAACAGCTCAAACTGTGTGCCTTCTCAAACAATTCCATATTAAAAATTAAAAATATTCCCACGTTCAAGACAATGTACATGATTTTCGGTGGAGTGGAAGCAAATAATATTATGATGCGGCGTGTGCATAAGGTTTTGTAGTAATTAAAATACAATGAAATATGAAAATGCTGAATGTAAGCAAGATCTGTATGCCACTAAATATTCAAGATACTAAAATAACTGGGGAAAAAAAGCAATAAACAAACTGAATATGGACAGAAAAGGCAAGCAAAATGTTCTGCGTACTGACTTCCTATGAAAAGGAACAAAAAACGTCCTTTGCTTTTTAAAAAAATTACTTTAAAAACAGCACTATGATGTTGCAAGAGACTACATGGAAAGCCTGTATATAAAGTCTGACTTCAGCTATAACCTTTTAATATGTCTTTATACAGCTATTAACTTTTTTGCTTAACGTAAAAGGGAGTTAGCCCAGCATTTCTTGGCATGCGTGTGATGTTGTCCAAGGTACGCTTCCTTTTGACCATACTCAGAGCTATCAAACACAGTTCTTTCCACGGGATTGAAAACGAAGATCACGTAGCACATCACAGGTACCTCGGTTAGTTTTCTGCACTTTTCCTAGCTGAAAACAATGCATTTCCACATGTACTTTTTCTCCTGTTTCCAAGTACAAGGCTGGCTAATACTAATTACATGTACAGTACCTTCCTCTAAGAGCTCGGCCTCACACTGGAGATACATTTGGTTTTGAATATAGACCTAGTCCAATGAATAAGGAGGAACTGGAAATGTTCAGCAATAATGTTTGCCATTTGTTTAATGAAGGTATAAATAATACTATAAATTTCAATAGGCTTTTGAATTCATTAGTTTACACAGGAATAGAAATAATAACCTCTCAGCAACACCCGATCAAATAATCCATCGATCAAAAGAGTCCATTGCTGGAATCGAACACCTTTCTCTGTGAGAATTTAAAAAAACAAAAACAGATCGGCATCGAATCTGTATTGCTCTGTTTATGATACAGGAACTCCAGTTTACAGTTTCCTCTTTTGTTATTGGTTAGTCTCCCCTGGATATTTTCTTGCCGGTTATACAATTAACTATATCTGCAGCCCACGGATATTCCTATAAATTTTGTATATTTTACTCTAAGCTTCCTTACTCCTTACTAGAAAGATTATTTTTAATGAAAGATTTAGTGGACGCCTTCTGCTTATACACGTGAGTTTGTGCAAGCAGAGACAGAGATTTGCCTGATTTCAAAATATAGAGTATCAGCTTGTACTCTTCTGTCCTTTTGTATGCAGTTCACCAAAAAGCAGTGTGGTTTTTTTCCTGTAAAGCACCAGGAGATTGTATTTTCTATAGTACAAACCACAGAATGATGTCACCTCATGTTTTGTTTAACACCTGGCACGTTGCAAAATCCCATATATGTTACACATAACTGGACAGTTTTAACGAGCGACTGTCTGGGTCTGTTTCAGTATGGCGCAAATGTACAAACCGCAGTTCTGGGTAAAGTTTTCTTCTTTTAGTGAATTTCTGCGAGAAAAAAGCAGCCTATGCTGGTAAAACCATAATGCTCTATATTTTTAACAGAAACTGTTTTCCCCCCTCAGTGAATAGATACTGCATGAAAATGGAAATCTATCAATTCCAACCAAAAGCTAATGACTGTAAAATTTTCTGGGCAACCTTCGGCATAATTTGGGGAAGCTCAGGCCAATTCACTAGCCATAAGGCACCTCTGGCCTTTAGGTTCCCCAGCATTTTTGACACCCATCACCTCAGGGAGCCAGTTCTCACTTTGCCCTATTTACTTGTCGCAAAAGCCCCATTTCTCATTCTATTACACCGCAAGTGGTAAGCGCAAAGCCCTTCTCTTCCCTTTTTTTTCCCCCCCCGTTCTTCCTTACCCCCACTAGCAGAGGACTTGCGCTGTGCACTATCGCTAGAACCATCAGGAACTTTTGCATCTGCTCCCTTCCTGAAATAGACGGAAAATATAAATATTTGGCCCCGAGATAATTTATTTATATGGGAACAGAAATTCGTTTTAGAGAATCCATGTCAAGGACTCCCGTGAGTCTTTTAGACACCCCAGGATTACCTCCAAGAGAGCAGGGACTTCATTTCTTCTGTAAACACGCTTGCAGCTCACCACAAACATGTCAATAACGGTAACAAATAGCCCCACTATGTCTCATACATTGAGAGCCGGGGGAAGTGTGCGAAAGCTATTTTTAGAGGTGAAGCAGGAAGACTCATTTTACTTCACGAGTAACACAAAGATTACAAAGCTCACAAATTTTTTAAAACATTGTACACAAGTTGGGGGGGGGAGGGGGCGGAGGGGGGGTGGCGTACTAAAAATCTGTGGGAGTAAAGGCAGAGAAATAGAAATGAAGTGCTATTTATCCTGCCATTATCTTACCAGTCTGTGTTTCTTTGGACAGTAATCACGGGACCCAGATGCTAAGGGTAAGTGATATTTTCCCACAAGCAGTTTCTGGCTGGTTGGCAGCTTTTGCAGGCAGTTGTGTTGGCAGCCTCGGAGCTGCCTCTGGCTCTGTTTTGTGGCTTTGCTCCTGATGGGCTGCCTGGGCTGCCCTGGGCTGCTGGATGCCACTCGCCTCTGGCAGCCCATGGGCTTTCTGGAGCTTTACACGGCGCAAATCCCCTGCGAAATGGGTAAATGGGCTCCTGTAAGGCAGAAAGGGAGGCTTGTTTCCTGGCTGTTGTAGACATTAGGTGAATTCCTACTTCAGGTACTCGGGAAAACTTCGTCCATTTTGCAGTTTTTGGCTTCCCTAAGCTGTAATATTGGTCACAAACGCACAGCTAGGTACAAGCCCAGGTGGCAGTCCTACCTTGTTCTCCCCCCCTCCCTTTTTTTACTATGTCCTTTATCTCTGCTACACTATCCTGTGATCTTTTGCAAACTCTTTCTTTTTAATTGTGCCCTATTTATCATATATTAACAGCACCACACCATCAGAAAGGAAATACAGTATCTCAAATATGACTATAAGAGTAAAAAAAAGATGAGTTCTGTACTTCAGACATAAATGGCAATTTTTCCCCGTCAGCTTACCTGTAACTCAATCATGCTTTAAAATATAAAAAAAAAGTATATAAAGTGAGCTGTTTCTAAGTCATTCTGCATATTCTGTCTTGAACAGGCGGATACAACTATCTTAAAATGTTTTTAAACATTATTCCATCTATTAGATATGTATCTTGCTATGCAGCCAATATACACTATTTCTTTTACATATTTATTATTTTCTTGAACAAAATTGGAAGAATTATATTTACAAAAGAGGTTTATAAGTAAGACTCTAGGGCTTTTTAATAAATCAGGGAATAATATTATATATGTTTTTGTACTGTTTCCATTTTTTGCCTGGTGTGTTCTACTTCATTTGCAGCTGAATTGAAAAAAATATATTTCTTGAGTAGTGATTAACTTCTCCTTTGTGGCTTTCTAACTTCCAGTTTATTAATTCTGGATTTTTCATTATAATCAGTAAATTGTGTATTTGTCAAATGATCCCAATAAAAATGCAGAAAATTCTATTGTAGCTTCACCTGCAAAAACAGATCTCCAGCGAATATTTTTTTCTTCCTGAGTGCTCTATGCGCTTTCTAGTGTGCTAGTTACCAGAACGCTGTGAGATCACTTGTTACATTCGACTGGAATTGTGTATCTTTTTGAGATTACTTTTGTCCATGGAATCATCTCGTGGAAGTTCATATACTGAAAATGTTTATTAATTGGCTGTGCATACGCTGTTTGTTTGGATTTTTAAATAGAAATAATGAACTCACTAGAAATAAGAAAACAAAAACCCTCTCAATCAATTTGTGTGAGCTCTTTTACGCTTTGATGTCACCAAATCTGTGTAATTCTATCTCTGTCAGGAAATTACCACATGCCAGAGATTCCTCTAGGAAATGTTGACAGTCCATATTCCTAAAAATGTATGATTGTTAAAATTTATTTTTACTAGGCTGACATCAAAGATCATTGTGGATTTTTTGGCCATTGTGAACTGACTGGCAATATTTTTATTCACCATTAGTTCTGTAAGAACCTAAAGGAAGAAATTGCTCCTCTTGCAAAGAGGTGGTTTTGTTTTTAATTTAACAACTATTTTTTTTGGTTTGAAGTCAAACACACGATGAATGACCAGTAAAGGCTATTCTAAATCTAGGCACATTTAGAATATGTTTTTCCTCTAATCCATTTTTATCAATTTCCTTTCAGGACAGTGTGGCTTGTTTCAAAATCTAATTCTGAAAATCAGTCCTTTCTGGTTTCCTGCTTTGTGAAGATGTGTGCCTGTTACCTGGGGTTTGCAACACTGGACCTGTAGATTATGAGCTATTTGCACCATAGTTTTTAAAAATCTGATATGAAATGGTGTGAGGCCGATGGAAATTGTCATTTTAAGTGCTCCCAGCTTTTCTGCATAGGTGAGTTTGTACTACACAAAACGAAAGAAAAAAAAACAAAACAAAACAAACAAAAAAACCACCAAAACAAATAATGAACCAAAACCAACCAACCAAAACCCCCCCAAAAAAACAAACCAAACCAAAAAAAAACAGCAAAAGCAAGAAAGCCACAGTGTCTTGTGCCAGTCACGCACTGTGGGCACAGTCACTGGACATACTCCTAAACTATTTCTGGAACACCACTTCCAAAAATGAATCCCCTTGTTTTTTTAATGAAATACCTGAAGGATAATATTAGTGTGTCATATTTGTCCGTCCACATGGCCGCTGGCTCCTGTGCTTTCCTCACTAAACTGATGTAATTAAACAGGATTGTTCATTTTCCTCCCTGCAGTGCTTCAGTCCTGAAAAGTTTCTTCAAAGAAACTCTGGGACTGGCCCTGGTGCAGCTTTGCAGAGCGGAGCTCTCACTGTACTTCAAAGCGGAGAAAATCTTGCAGCTGTCTGGAGCCCGCTTGCCCCAGGAGGTGTCACTGTTGGGACTAGCAGGGTGAGCTCCAGATCTGCTATTTATTTTTCAAAGGCTACATTGACCATGAGGTAGGAATTGACCTGTGTTACATCTCCTCCCCTGCCCCCAGCCCTTCTGGGGAAAGGTAACCACAGGTAAAATTAGTTGGTGGCTTATATGGAGGTATGGGCAAATAAACTTTTTTACAAAGACGTTAAGTGCTGGGTACCTTAAGAAAGACAAGCTAATCCAGGTTTGTTAAAATAGTTTTTTTCCTGTTCTTGCAGTGCTTGTAAATTACACTGAGGCAGGGAGAAATTCTCATGATATAACTTTTTTTTTTCATTTTAATACTCTTTGAGGTGAAGGACAGATGAATTTATGTGATGTGAGATTTATTGTGTAAATGTTAAGATTTTACTAAATCGTACTTTCTTAAGAGATTTGGTATTTACTAAGTCCTTTTCTATTAAAGAAAAAAAATATATATTTATAGATCACCAAGGATTGAAAGTTTTCTAACCATAACTATAATGCAAATAATCTGTGTGACTTCCTGTGAACTTACTAGAGACTGTAGACTTTAAAAAAAAAAAAAAAATTAAATTTAAGATTCCACATCATGGAATTACCACGATGTGTATTCTACCCAGAAAAAACATCTTAGTAAGTTAGGCTTAGGTTTTGGAGCAGCCTGCCACAGCCTGAGGTAAGTTACTTCCATGGTTAATTACATTCACCATCAACGTTTTGCACTTCATTTCTGATATCAGTATCGCCTTTCAGCCCTCAGCTTGAGGGTTTGTTTCACCAGATCTGTCAGTTTGCCCATTTTCCATGAGTTTTGGTTTTAAGAGGTTTCCTATCTACACAGCAGTAAGTTAAGATCTAGCAAGATGCATTTTTCTGCCTAGTAGATATTTCTTTTTCCTGTGGTTTGTGGTTGATAACTAGAATAACAGGAATTAAAGAAAGTCAATTTAGTTTTAAGTATCTTCAAATTCACGCTTCATATTTTTGTTTAAAGGATACAGCAGAAACTCTTTTTTTTTTTTTTTTTTTTGCAGTCAGAACTGCTGATTTTAGCACAGAGCAGACTGACCATTGCCTTACGATGTTAAATTTTACCTAAATGGGGGATTTTGAAGTTCTTTGTCTTTGTGTTGTCACTGTGGAAAGCCCAGAGAAGCAGGGTTCCTCTATCATTCAATAACTTCCTTTTCTCGTGCTCTTGATTTAATTTCTCTGAGCTTTGATGTATGTTTTAGTCTAGTTGTGAGAAATGCATATATAAAATACTATATGCATACAAGAATTTTAAATTTAAATGGATTTAAGCCTCAAGTTTAAGGGGAAGCCCTATGCACAAAGAAAAATGATTACCCGTTAATTTTTAGGCCTATAATCTTAAAATGTCTCAAAATGTCATGGAGGCAAATACATCACAGCCAGGATAAATCTTTCTAGTCTTCTTACTGTTTTTTTTTTTTTAAAAAGCAAAGTTATACCGTACATGATAGCTTCAAAAAGAGCACAATTATCCTATATTTGCGCCATATATTTATCAGTAATCCGTTCTGTGTGCAACTTTAAGATAAAAGCTGGTAGTGACTCCACTGCTTGCTTTTCCAACTCACTTAAAAATAGAAAAATTGCAGATGGAGAGGCTGGCCAGTAGAGGCCTCTCTAGATTTGCCTTATGATTAAGGACTCTGCCTGCCTGGAATCAGCCGCAGCGAGCGAAAGTACTTGAAAAGATTCTGTTGCGTGGGGGGCGGGAGGCGGGGGGGGGAAAGATCACTTTTTAATGCCCTTTTAAGTTGCAAGATGTTGATTAATGTTGCCCTTTACATTAATGATGTTTCAAGTAAAAGAAAACAAATTTAAAATGGATAAATTCTATTGAGGATGCATTAATTAAACAGAGACTTTACCATATGCTGTGGCTGGAGTGCTTGCTGGCCTTTCTGTTGTTGTTACCTGTGTAAAATCCACCCCATCCTCTACATGAATGCCCAAGCTGAATAGCCATTTGAATGAAGGCTTTAGTTTGATTCGCCATACAAGGGGTACTGTGTCACTGTGTTTTCTTTCTAGGAGTCACTAAGTGATTTCTATATCTGTTGTCATGGTGATATAGCAAAGCAGGGGAAAATGGGGGCAACTCCGGGCTTTCTCTACACCCTCTGCACTAAGAACTAAGATGTTGTTAGCAGGCCTATAAAACATTGGGCTTTATCTGGGCCTTCTTTTTGTTCTCTGATTGTCAATAAAACTCATTTTAAGGGTAACAAGGACATCTAAATGTCATCTGTCACAGTGTTAGAGAGATTAAGTTTGTTTAGGAACTTGTGCTGGACAAAAGGCCACTATTTGTTCGGCAGATACAAAGCGGTGTTGGCCATCAGCAATCTTGATTTAGAAGGAGAGGCCGCATGGAGCATCCAGGAAAGATCAGCTCAGTTGCAGGTGATAGTAAGAGGCTCCTTGACACGACAGCATTTAAAACAACACCAAAACAAATATGGTTTTGAGTTAGGAGTGGTTTTATTGGGGTTTTGTTCTCCTGGTGTTTTTTTTAGGGTTTTTTTGTTAGTGTCTGCATTGTAGACCGTGCGTTACTGGAGTAGCTGCATAGACCCGAGGTAAGAAAACAGCCATTGACAGCGATGGCCTGTTTAAAAACATGACACACACACCTGATAGTCCTTGAATGAATATAAAAAGAAGAGGGAAAGGAGGTTTTTCATGGAAAATCCAACAATAATAGGTGCTGCATTAACTCAGCATTTACTCAATAATGAGGCTAAATGGAAAGTACAGATTAATGAAGACATTGGTGTTATTAAAATCAAATCCTGTGGTTCATATGCTTTTCTTAATAATGAACATTGTGGCTATTGGAGAGGAAGAACAGGATTTTTTCTATTAATTTGGCACACGTCCCAGATCTCATTCAACCAGAACCTATCCCGTGCAAAATGCAACCCATGGCCTTTATGTTCCACAGTCTTTCCGTTTTATATTTGTGTTAATCCAGAAAAAAGGCTTTTCTTTTTTCAAATTAAAGAAAAGCAAAGGGTGATCTTTGAGCCTAGATATTAATTAAATAACACAGACCAGCCATGTTGATTTTAGCACAAAGGTTGGTTGAAAAATGTCCCCAGAAGGGAGATGTGATGGTGTTTATTGCACTATAACTACATTTAATTCTAACGTTTGTGTTTGGATAGTAACATGATGTGTAATGCTGACTGAAATCTTTTGTGGTTTGTTGTGTATTTAGTGAGATCTATAGTAGAATATTCAGGACGTATATCTTGACAGGTAAAAATATTTTGATCTCAATCAGTAAGATTGCTACGGTCCCCACACCAAACAAGCAGGATTGGAGGGGCAGCTGAACAATGGAGTTGGCAAAGCTAAGTGCTCATTTTGCAATATGCTCAATGTGAAACGTTTGTTTGACACGTGGAAGGAGGCTGCATAACTAACTTGGTGGTGGGTTGTATGCATCATGGCAGTATCAGTTCCTTAGTGAACTATTTCCCGTTAAGCTGACCCAGCCATTTTCCCAGGGGGTCTGCAGAGTGAGTGGTGGAGGCATATGGTGCGGCGTGGGAGAGGAGATATGACCCATGGGAAGGGCATCCTTGTCCTCTTGGGTAGACCAGAAGTAAAGAGCATGAAAGAATCCTGCTTCTCAGTGAATTAGACCTTTCTCTCTAATGGGCTACCCCAGATCAACCCATCACCTTGGTTCTGCATGGCGATGAGTGTAATTCTGGCTGAAGAAGTAAGAGCTCCCAGAACATGTTCTGTTAGCTTCTGTTTTCTTCATTTCACAAGGCTGCATTCATAGTGAAGTTAAATGCAAACACCATGGTGAAACCCCCAGAAGGAAACCTTGTCAAATACTGGAAGGTATATTGTCTCATCCCCTCTCTGGGTATGCGACAGTAAAAATTACACCCATGCAACTGGGTATATAGTAAAACTCACTATAACATTTTCAGACTCCAGACCCTGTTTCAAAACCTCACTTGCCTAATAGCTAAAAAGTTGTGTTGACGTTGTCGCTGTAAGGGATAGAAACCACCCTCGCTATTTACCGGAGGTCTGGCATCCATCCCTGCCGCAGAGGGCAGCTGAAGGGTGCCCGATGGGAGAAGATCAGCATTGCTCTCTTGTCTCTTTCTATATCACTATGTCCAGGGAATGCAAAGTTGTGGCAGGGAGCCTCTCTACCACCTACAGCTTCCTCCTGTGAAAAAGGCTTTCCCATCCAAGCAATTTACATGGTTTTCTGACCTCTCTGTGACCAGGCTCTTGCAAATTACTTATTACCAGGAGGCCAGAACCCAGGCTTTAGTGTTCAGTGTTGGAATCAGTTGGCAGGAAAAAAACCCATACTGCAAGGAAAAAATGAGTGTTTTTTTCTTTGCAGACTTCTTTATGTTTATGACCTACCACTCTCTTGTTTTCTGTTATTTTAGGTATGTAGCCTGCTCTTCATTCAGCTGCTCTCCACAGTATACCTCTGCTGAGGTACAAGACCAGTCTTGGTCCAGAAGCCGGGAGGTCCTGCCTCTTTCCCCCTTGCTCTAACTCCACTTGCTTTGGAGGAGGAGTTGCCTGGGTTTCCTTCTCTCTAGAGCAGGAATTCTAACATTTATGAAATGTTCATGGGATCTTGTTGGACCCTTGTGTGACAGACAGTTTGATGATGTGAAATGCATTCTGACTGTGGAGCAAGCTAAGACAGAAGAACGACTGAGTGATGTTTAAGGCTCAGGTATTTGATCCCTGCCCAGTTATTTTTTTGTGTAAATTTAATTTTTACATTTTCTTTCTCTCTCTCTGCAGTAACAATTTTGTGCAAGCTGTCACCTTGGCATCACTGGGACAGCTAAGTGCTACTCAGTGTGAGAAAGGGCTGCTGCAGAATTAGGCCCCAGTTAGGAAATGTTTTAGGGCCATCAAAAGCCTGACCCCTTCTCTGGCTTCAAAGAAGTTATTGCTAAGTATTATTAGACTGTTCAAACTGGGACACTCGTAATAGTGCCGGGAGCAGAAAGTGCTCCAGCTTCAATAGGCATTTTGCATCGGCAAGGTCTCCAGGAGCAAGCTAGCAGCCTTTGAGCTTCCCACGTGCTGTTGGGAATAAATGGGCAAAGGTGCCCGTGAGTCTTCAGGCGCACGGAACTGCTTCATCGAGGCCTGGATGCAGATTCCCTTCCCTGCACTGAGAAGCACCTCGTGTTGTGGAATGTCATTTTTTTTTGATGTGAAGTAAAGCCCAGAAGAGTCAGTCCTGTCAGTTGGTGGGTGCCTTCAGCAGCCATTGAAGGGAGCAAGAGCAGAGGGTGTTTGCCCCCCGTTAGCAAGCATAGACCTTCAGTGTTAAATAGAGAAATTACCTGGTTGTACCCCAGGGACTTGAAAGTTGTGGGAACACTTTATATGTTATTAGAGCAACTGCTCAGAAAAGAAAAGGGGAATAATAAAATTAGTTCTTCATATTCTTATCTGCCACAGATATTAGATATGGTTGTATTTGGTAAGATGATTTCTTTGGTAATATTTGTTTCAATGTTATTCCTGCTTGTGGTTTAAATAATGAAAGAGCAATGAATTAACTATCCACAGTGGAAGGAGAAAAGTGCTGTCATCTTCTATTGGAATAGCAGGGAGTCAGAAAATATTTTATTTTTATTATTATTATGACTAATGATTGTATGGGATGTGACTGCTCAAACTCCCTTTGTAATGAGTTTAATGTTACATTTCCAGAATCAGCCCAGTAAAAGAAGTTATTGCTCTTTAAAGTTAATTCTTACAAATAAGAAGAAAAAATTAGCAAGACAGCAAAAATGAGTTTTATTATATTTTTATAACTGTTCAGTTACTGTGAATTGCTAAGATTTGTAAAGATCTTTGAAGATGAAAAGCTCTGTGTAATATTATTATACTGGCTTGGAGAAAGTAAAAGGAAAAAACCCAGTTCATCCTGTTATAATCCTTTTAGAAATTTTAACAAATCCAACGGCTTTCAAGTAGTGGAAATATCTGAGAAAGTGCCACCACCACTACTGCTGTTGCTCCAGGCTATATTATCATATACCATAGTGTGCATGGAAGCAAAGCTTAACTAAGGTCATTCTAATGAATTTTGAACAGTTACATGGACCTAATTTGACTTTCTGTCCTGTATGAAAGGCAACCTCTTCATGCTGCAGCACCCAGCAGAAACCCCCGAGTTGTCTTATCAACCTCATCTGCGTTTTTCATCATCTGAAAGAGCTGCAAGTAATGCTCACTCTATGAACTCAGTGCACGGGTGTGCTTTTTCCATCTCCAGCATAGGGGTCCAACAATAGATTTATTTTTTTTTCAGCCTGAAAGGAACTGAAAATGTATTTTATTCTACTATCTTCACTTCTGGCTCCAGTTTCATTCTCTTATTTTTGTTACCAGATTTGAGTTCTTGGGTACAAAAGGATAGCGTTTTGCCAAATTCCTTTGATATCAGTTCTCTCCTCCATTCACAAGAGAGTTGCAAGGCTCCAGCAGCCTTCCAGGAAGCCGTTTCCCTGTAGTTGATAGAAAAGACCCATTGAAATCCTGATCTCATGAATTCCTGTCCGTGGTGTGTGGCTGGGGAGCTGGTCTAGCTGGGCCTTGAGCCCTTTGCGCTCTTAATGCAGAAACTCCACCACCTGGCGCTCCTTCCAGCCCTGCGTCTTTCCTCCTACAGGTGCTATGGAAGAGGGTATGAAAACTTTTCAGTAGCTAAACACAGTGCATCGCCCCAGGAACCAGTCTGAAACTAGGGAAAGTCCCAGAGATTTAATGTTCTTTACAAAATGTTAATTCTCATTCTTTCTATTCATTGTGGATATTCTTTACTTTGTAGGAAGTTTAATTGTGGTAAATTCTTGCTCCCAAAGAAATCCAGTGTTGGTGAGCTCCAAAGTAGTTGGAAATGAGAATTTTCATTCTGCAAGAAATGAAAAACAAAAGTGAAAATAAAAAATTCTCAAGAATTCTCAATTCCCATTTCTCAAAAATTCCCAGTTCCCATTGTTTTGGTGGAAAATGTTAATTCATGATCACTGAAACAGTTTACTTTGATAGCATTTCGGTATTACTTTTTAACTTTTATCTAATATGTGATACGATGAAAGAATTCGAATCAACACATCAAAGTTTAAATGAAATATTTTACTTTCTATGAAATAAGTTTGATAGATTTATAACATTTGTAGATATTGTTATAGGTACTTTGATGCTTCCGTGTTACTACATTGCACTATACAACGGAAAACTGCAAAAAGTTTATTTGGCTCTCTAACATAGTTAAATTACGAAATGAAAATAATAGGTTTCTTTTTATCATTGTTGCATTTGCCATCTTTTCATTTCAGTAAATCCCTTGTTCTTAGGTGAAGCTTCAAACCTTTCCCAGCTATTCAGTTTTCATACTTGGATCATGCCCTTCTTACGTGTCTCCTTTCTAATGTAAATAACCCTGTGCTTTCAATTTCTCTTCAGGTGAGGGTTGATTTTTTTATTTTTTTTAGGTTCTTGGCTATTCTTAATTATCTTTTTTATCAGCTCCCTATTTATCTCTGCATTATCCCTTTTGCTCGAAAGTGAGCAGAAATAATGCTGTACTTTTGAAATGGCTTTATCATTGGTAAAGTTATTCAATGATTTTTCATTTTTGCCATCATATTCTTGCATCCTATTTGCTGTTTTTTCACTGCAGTTCAATACTACCATTAATGATGTTTGTGTCAACTGTCTTTCTGAATGAATGTTAAGTGAAAACATTTTAAAGTTCACTAGAAGGAAAAAAAAAAGCACTGAAAAACCTAGATATATTTGCCTATTAAAATACAGTTATTATCATGGTACCTCTTCACCCATCTGGCTTACATCTCTCCAAGGGTGAACCATAGCCATCCTTGGTTGTTGAAGGTATTTAACAGCTCCAGGTTTTGTTTTAAAACCCTAAGCTCTTCCCGTTTTTGGTTTTGTGTTTTTTTTTTGACAGGTTTGCAAACCTCTTGACAAATCTATGCCAAGGTTTGTGTAATGAAACCAGGTGCATTCTGCATTGCTTTTGATTCTACAGCAAGAGTGGCACATAGCTGTAATTTTACTCAAGTCCCCAGCACCATTTTGATTAAATTGCTCTGCATTTGTGTACTACTTTTGTGTACTACTTTTTGCAGTTCACCTGTCTGCCTGTTCTTCAGGGTATACTGAATATTGCCAGGCTGCTAAGATGCTTAATGAATTCTTATCAAAATGTGACTGTGTCTTCCACAGTCTCATAGGAAATTGCAGAAAGACTGAAAGCAGAGTGTTTGAAGGCACCTGTGTGTGAGACTTAGAATAATTTTGCTTATCTTTAGACATCCAACTCTATTTGGAGGCTGATCTCGCTAGGTTTCCTGTATCCTTCATGAAGAGAAGAACTAGTATTTTAAGTGCACTGAAGCAGTAAGCAGCACCAAATGCACCAACCCCTTGTGTCTGTGGAATCCCTGGTCTTCCAGCGTCTCCAGAGGCAGATGTGATCCAGGTTATGAACAGCCTGTCTCCTCTGGGGAGAAAAAAGGCTGTGCACAATCCACTGCTCTATCCCTTCAGTCCTTACAAATCCTGGCAAAGGCCTTTGAGATGTTTGTGGAGTTCCTTGTGATTTGTAGAGCAGGATCACCAGTATCTGTCTGTGAGTCAATACAAACTAGCCAGTAAAAGTAACCCTCGTTCTATCCCAGATATTTAGAGTAGCCCTGAATGAATGAGAGAAGGGATTTTTTGGTATTGTCTGCAATCTGGTACATCGGATCTTTGAGGACCTATTATACAGAAGATGTCTCAATGCTTCCATCCATCACTCAGGCTGCTGCGTGACCTGCCTTTTGAGATAACGAGAGGATCTCTGAACTTGGTAGTTACTATGCCTTTTGTCTTTTTAGCGATCAAGACCACAGATAACGTTTAATGATGCTAGTTTGCAGAGAGGCAATATTACAAGTTCCTGTGAGTAAAACGCAGTGTTACAGGTATGGCTGATCTTAAATGCTCAGTCTTGGTTCATTTCATTAAGTATTAATTTTAGTGGAGACTTTATCACTTACGTACCACTAATATTGCATGATGTTTTGGCTTCCTTGTCTGTATTGACATGAAACAGAGTTGCAAGAGATCAAGGCAGACATTCATCTCAAGACAGCACTGTTATTTCCAAGTACCAAGCATGAAGAGCTTTATGTGTGGACACTTTGACTGTTTTGATTCTTGGAGCCCTTGCGTAGTTTCTGTTTGTTCCCCAAGTTACTCAATGTGGCAATATTTTACTTTTCACCTTCCAACTGCTAGCTTAGCCACCCTGATTCTTTCCTAAATATTCTATGGCTTTTTTGTTTAATACCTTTTTCTTAAATAATTAATCCAAAGGGCCTGATCCTGGACTTCCCCTCTCCAGTGGCAGCTCGGGGACTTGCTTGGGATTAAACACAATGTCAGTCCAGCGTCTAAAATGTCTACTATTAAGGCCTCAGAGCTGTCCAAAGAATTATATGGCAGCACATACCCCCGACTTCTAAACAGCAACAAATGTTGAGCAAGAAAGATTTGAGAGCGCTAAATTATCTCGTTAAATTAACTGGAACATTTTAATTTTTACTAGAGTTGAGTGAGCTTGAGTAAATATGACGAATTGGAAGCTCACTTCATTTAGCAGACATCAAACACACACAGAACGTTGCCCAATTTAATTTAGCCCTGCCAAGCTGGGGAAATGCTCGTATAACGTCAGTGAACAAGAAAAGGGCTAAAATTTGCTCTCAGTGGAGAATGCATGCATAAACTGGTGTTGTGTATGTATGTATGTATATATATCATGAAGCTTCCCTCAGGGAAAATCCTCCAAACACCTGCAACCAAAGAGAATCTGTGCTACTATGAGTTATTCCCAATGAAGTCAATAATAGCTTTCCCTGTTGTTCTAAATGGAATATATAAACTCCTGTCTTACACCCCAAGGTTTATCTCCTTTTCCTCTGCTGTCTCTTATCAAACACATACCAGCACAGTCGCTTGTTCAGTCATGCTCAGTAGAGTGGCTGGGTGGGTTGTTTTTTTTTTTTTTGGCTTTATACCCTGAGCTTAATGGGCACATTTTGTGAAGAGTGAGCCAACCAGGTAAATAGCTGCTACTATGGAGCTTAAGAGCTACAGCTCTCAAATTAGGAGGTGCTTTTTGTCAAATAGGCCTCTGTAGCTCTAATATTAGTAACAAAACAAGGGCTTTTCAGACAAGAAAAAAATCTTTAGTCTGACTCTGTATCCCACTTAACTCTGTTGCCTTGTCAAATATGTCAATGTTCATATTATACAGCAGCATTCATCTGTGGATGCAAAAGTGCTTTACAAATATTACCTCTTGAATAGTTTTAATTTGTACTTAACAACCAGGTCTGTGAGATGCTACTCGAAAAGAATCAGAGTGAACTATTAAAAAAGTTAGTGTAAATAAATTATAGTGATTTATTTGCTTTCCTGTTGCTCTTCAGAAGGGTGTTGGTTTGAGCTCTAGAACAATGCTACCAAAGTATGCTTCAAACAGCTGCTTTTCTCCTTTTGTTTTAACACTGTGTGCGCACATATCTACATGCTTTTATTCCAGTTTCAGCTTCTCTGCTGCTGTAACTGGTAAGCATCTACAGCACCAGCAACGAGGTACACAGCAGGCAGAATACAGCCCTGCGTCGAGGCATTATGGTGTCAGATGCATGCGACAGGCAGAAACAGTCATCCTTTTTCTCCAACCTGTTTCTGAAATTTTATTACTTTTTTGCATGCTTCAGAAACATTAGCTAGAAACATTACTGAAGGAGCTCCTTGCCTTCAGGCTACGCAACTTCTGCCAGTGTTTTAAGGCATTTTTATTGAATTTTTAAGCAAATTTTCTTTGAGCACACTCTTCCATTTTACATTTTCTGAGGGACAAGGCTGCAAGCCTGTTTGCAGAAGGCAGGTGTCCCGGACACGTTTGAGTTTTAAACTGATCTGTGAAACACAGTGCCCTGGGACAGCCGGTATTGTTACCTGTCTGGAACCAAAATAATAGCCAGTTACTTATCTGCTCACTGGTGACAAACTGGAGGTTAGTAATTCCTTATCTTAATTTATCAGCTAGTTCATCAGTTAAAATGTATTAGTTTTGTGAATATCCCATTCGCTCAGTATGTCTGGAAGAGATGTTATTTTTGTGTTAAAAGAAGAATACATTGAGGCAAAGAGAAATGAAGGGAAGCTGTCTTTGGTGTTTTGGTTCTTGGGTTCCTGATTATTGTGTTCTAGATCTTGAGTATCAGAGCTGGTACATGCTTATAACGCTGCTTTGAGTTTTCTGAGAACTGCAGGTTATTTTTCCCTTTGAAAACCAGGCTTTTGGTGCCCAAAGCTGGGTTTCTAAACAGAAACTTTTAAAAGCAGAGCCTTTGTTTGGATCAGGGGTACACACAGACCGCGAGTGAGGGGGAAG
The DNA here is from genome assembly GCF_963924245.1 of Chroicocephalus ridibundus. NCBI lineage: Eukaryota > Metazoa > Chordata > Aves > Charadriiformes > Laridae > Chroicocephalus > Chroicocephalus ridibundus. The sequence goes on from NC_086289.1 coordinate 47,252,973, forward strand.
GAATTTAGACTGTGTATCAAGGGGTGGTTGGGCAACATGAAGTTGTTGCTGTGGAGCACGTTTATTCTTGCTGCTAATTTGGTGAGGGTGCTCTTGCATGCTGAGGAAAGCACAGGGACAGCTCATCCTCACAGCCCAGAGGCTGCTTTGGGCTGGTTTGTTTTCTGGTCGGCTTTAGGATAATAATTTTGCAGACAACTGGGTTGTGTAAGAAAGCTCCCGTTCATAATTAGACGTGTTCCTAGGGCATAGATAAACATTGGCCTTCTATTTTCTGAAAGCAGATGAACTTACTAGACCCACCCTAATACTCCAGGCTTCTGTCCTGCCTGATGGGCTGCCACAGAAGCGCTAAAACCGTCACACACAAAGGCACCACGGGACTCCCGCCATCAACAGGAGCTCTCTGCCTGCCTCTGGCGCTGGCTGTCAGAACCGCTTCATCTGAAATCAAGGTAAAGAATCAGCAGCACTAAATACTACAGGACAAAGGCATAAACTAGCTTTGTAACCCTGGGCAACCTGGATGTTTGCTGACTGACAGTGTGAATGACAGCCCAGTTGTCAGTCTGAAATATCATCCTCTTATCATTCCAGATGTCACCCGACAAGATGATGGCTACTAAAAAGGGGAATAATTTGGGAAAAGTCATAAAGCCCATTATCTCCTGCTGAAACCATTTCTCTTTGCCATTTCTGAAGACTCTGCAAAATAGATCCAGAATCCCATATGTAACAGGCGACTGGTTTATTAAGAGAGAGTGGCCACTTAGAACTGCAGCGGGTACCCCATTAAATTCCTAGGGAAACCTGCCCCCAAGATATGCCGCTCCTTCATGTCTTGGCAGGTGACTCCAATCTGTCCATACAGCGTAACTGAAATGTTTTACCTGTTCCAAAATACAATAGGAAGAAAAAGGCTGCCATAGCAGTCGCTCACTCGCACAGCCTACCAAATCAGAGAGGCTGGACTTGGTCACAACGGAAGCAGAGTGCAGTTTCTGCCTAGAATTCTCATTAATATTTTTTTCTCCTTAATAAAGAATGAAACATCTGAAGACGTTGTTAAGGCATTTCCATTCGTGCTTAATGTATTCAACTGCATTTCAATTTCAGTATGAAGAGAGGACTACATTCTGAACTTCAGGCTGAATGAAGGGCTGCACGTAAATGGAAAATATCAAATGAAAAGAGAAAATCTCTTTTGAGAAGGACAACAAAATATAGCAGAGAAGGTAGAGGAGGGGAAGAGAGGAAAGGTAGAAAATTATGTCTGGATCTTGAGCTTTATTTTTTGCAAGCACAGCCTGAATCACTGAAGTCAGAATATCATTTGTTAGCCATATAAAACTAAAAATTAAGCTACAGACTGGTTCATTATAGCAAGCTGTTTTAATGACATAAACTAAAACTGGAAAACATTCATCGATCATTGTGTTAATTCCTTCCAAGATCCTAGTGGAGGAGATTCCAGACTGTGAGCCAGAAAATTCTATATCTCATTCATACAAAATATCTCAAAAAAACTGAAAGATTGCTGCCAAACTTTGTCAAAGACGACAAAAGTATGCATAGAGCAACCGTTGAAAACCTGTCTCCTGTAGGCTCTAAGGGGCCTGATTCTGCCATTTTCACTCATACTGGCCAATAACGGACTGATTAATTGCAATGAAGGCAGTGGAATAATATTTGTCGTAAGGAGCAAAACCGGAATGGATGTAGGCAGAAGGTTGTAGTCATTTTTCTTAATGAATAATTTCAGATTGCTTGCTATCTACCTGAGCAATTCTAACATGGTCATTACGGCAATGTGGAGACATCGAAGAAACTCACGTAAGAAGAGGCAGATTTTCTTATTGGCAGTTATATTTCTATTGGTATATCATGCAAATACAGTTTCTTCTTAATTCATTAGTTCCCCTTGCCAAAACTTTTCATTTTATCACGTGATAGTTCCCAAGTTTTTGTACTTCCAAAGACCAGCTTGAATCTAGCACCTAAAGCTTGAATTTCCAGTGACTTGACCAGCTTTATGTAAAAAGTTATGGCAAAAGATCATACTAAAGCATCTTTCTATGAAAGGTTAAATAATATTGCTGCCTGCTTCTAATAATTGTTTTGGCTGTTGCATTGTATCATGCCTTACTTCAGCTTGGAAACACAAAGTTTGGAAACACAAAATCTTGATGCTCTTGGTCATGGAGCAGCCCAGAGCAACTTCACAAAAAAGTATTAATTTCAGCTTTTGTAGAAACTGAGCTGAACTCTCTCTTAAAAATTTGTAAATTGTGGTATTGGTTCTCAGTAGCTGCAAGTCCTAATTGTAATATAGCTGTGTTTCGGTGATATGTGGGTAAATACAAATGTGTTTGTGTGTGTTTGCATATTCTGGATTCCTTTTAAATCTATAGAATAGATATGCTTTTGTACAAATCTACATGTTGTTTATTATTATGACTCCCTTCCTAGCTGAAATCCACATTTTATTCTAATACGCCTTCTCCCCCGTGTCCTGCTAAGCTTAGCTAACAGATACAACAATGTGATGGTAACCAGTAACTCTTTTTTTTAAGCTAAAGTTGACGTATGTACTCAGATTGTAGGAATATAGAATCAGGAGGCTATAAATTCTGACCTTCCTTGGTAATCAAGTCCTATCTGATAGCAGAATTGTCGTAGTAATTCCACTCTGACATAATAAACTTTGGAGAGAGTAGCAAATAAAAATATGTGTGTGTATGCGTGTGTCTGGATCTGCGTGCCCATAAATACTTGTTATCTGTAGACAATTCTAGTAAATCTATCTAATTTTGTATATTATAGTAAAGAGTTTGATTTTCTACAAAGCTGTACATGGATTTTATGTTTATAAACAGGTATGCCGTGTCAACAAGAAAAATCCACTAAAAATTTGGGAAAAGTGAATTGCTCCCAGTTCACTCTTTAAATACAGCAGAAGGCACCTGTTGTTTCACAAGGTCAAGGGGAGGGAATTGTTTTGTTTTGTTTCAGAAATTTCAATAATTGTATGTGTTCTGGTGAAGTTTTGCTTATAGTTTTGCTGTTTGTTGCAAACCTGAAATGCATAGTGAAATCTCAGGTTGTAAAATTACTTAGACTGGAACTCGCAGAGTCCCTCTGAACCTGGGAGTCTCGTATAGCTCTGGTCTAGATGAGAAGTCTGAAAGGAAGCACCAGGTCTGTAAGAAGTAGTAGTAAGCAGCAGATCTTGAGAAAATATCTATGAGGAACCAAAGCGCCATTTTAGATAGTTGATTATTAAATTTATTGCTGGATACTGCTTGCAGAAATTTCAAAATATACTTCTCTTCCCTCTGATATTTCAGTTACCAATTTCATATTATTCCATTCTATTGGTCACATCACTAATAGCACAACTCCAATGAAACTAAAGCAACCCTAGGGCTGACTTGCATTTGTTGTTGATTTTCTTTTATGAAATTTTGAAGAAAGCTATTTAAAAAAACCTGGGTTTTATCTTTCATCTGGGAATGTCATGCCCTTAACTATGGCTTAATTCCTCATTAATATGTTTTAGTGCCGTGTTTTGAACTGCCCATTGTACATACTGCTCAGGTTTCTATAGAAATTGCTTCTATCTATGCTTCTGCAAGATTAACACCACCTTAGCCAGCAAGATACAAAGAAGTAATATTAAAAAATATTTACTTAAAAAAAATCACAACTAAAATTATTACCATTTGAACTGCATTACAGTTAGTTATGCTTTGGCGTCACACAACTACACCTACGTGACCTTTAGATCAGCCTTTGGTAACTGAACAATTGTGTGGGGATTTGCAAGTCCTTATGTGGAGTTGAGAACCTGTCTCCTCGGGTTTGGTCCTTGAGCAATGACTGCTTTTCTAGAGAATTTCCTCCTACTCTTTATTATCATTGATAATCATTTCTGTTTTGTCCCATACTATCCTTTGGCAATAGTGACAGGCTAGTGAGCATAGAGAGAGGGCCATGAGAGAGCTACCAAACATCCTGGCTTACAGCAGCCTCTGGTGAAGGAAGTCCCGAGCATGCTGCTGGCCTGTGGTCAGAGAGGTACAACCAAGCAGAGGAATCTCGAAGTACACGCCTTGTTCCTCTGCTGTTCCCCACGCTTCTGCCACTGCTGCAGGCAGGACTCTGTTTGAGAGACCTTTGGTCTCATCCAGCCTGGTTGTTCTTATGCTAAAATGTTTATGTTGTGCTTTGATTTTTCTTCTGCTTTCTGCAGATAGTTAGATTTCTCAAGGATAAAAGGACAAGAAGGAAGTTACCTATTTCTTTTCACGCTTCTGTACTTCTCGGTGTACAGTCTGTTCACTGCCCAGAAAGAGGAAAGAAAATGAAGAAGAGGAGAACAAATACTATGGCATCCCTGCCTTCCTGAGGCTAGTAATCCAGCCAGTCACAGTCTCAGCCTCTTATAGCTCAGTTTTCCTAGAAGTTTTAGGAGCATTTCCTGCAGCCATGGCTCTCAGATGTCAGAGCTGATAGAGAACTATGAGAAATGAGTTCGTAACTATTAATCTCTCATAATTTTTTCCAGGATCTTGAAAATTTTGTGTGAGTTCCCCATAAAAGACAGTTTCTCTAAAGCAAGTTAGAAGGAAAACATTTTGCATGCTCATTAGAAGAATCTCCGTTCTGTTTGAGGGAGCTCCTTTCTGATTCTGAAAATGAAGTTGTAAGGAAGCAGTCTTTTCTTAAGTTGAATTTATACTGGGAATTCTTAGAAATCCCAGCCAAGGATTATTGCAGCATTGTACAAGGCTGAAATTCCCCGTAGCTCTGTGCTTAGCACTTCCTAAAGCCCTGTGGCAGCATATGCTTTTCTAGTCACATATTTACTCGGTATCGCTGAAATTAATACAAACTCTACTATTTATTTGAATGAAATTAACTTATCTGTGGGCATCCTGGGCACAGGATGATTTATATATTATTGAGGACAAATCTGGCAAAATACTTGGGTTTATCCTTACTTTTCTTAATTTTACTTTACCTGTTTAAGCACAGTGCTCTCCTGTGAAGTTTGGATAGGAACATGCTTGAATGGTTTGCTAAAGTAAGTTCCAAGATTGGACCCATTGATATAATGCATGTGTTCTTGTTAAGAATGTGAGGCTTTAACTGTTTTTCCTTTTTGAGCGGAGAAGTCCAGAACTGCAGTTAACATTTTAAGAACAATCAAATGCTTTAACTATTTGGATATGTATTGTATTTAAAGGTTAAAGTATGCCTTGATGAAAAAGTGTTCGCCTTTAGCTGTTCATTGCTATTTTATCAATTGCTTCAGATGTGAAAAGCCTTTTTATTTGGTTGAGGTTTGTTTATTTCTCACTGATAAAATTTTTCTGTAGTTTGCACCATATGCCAAATATATCTATACCGATACTTTGGTATTATGCATTACAGTCAGGTTTGAATTTTGGCTTCTCTTTGGAGTATTTTACAAGGAGAGAGATTTTACACACTAAAATGCTTTCCGTAGAACACAGCTGTAAAAAAAAAAAAAGGTGAAGTAACTCAGTCTATACTTTGTCTCCTTGAAACGTACTCACTTTAAAAAGCGTTTATGTAATTTTACATAATTCTTTTGGCAGGAATTTTTATTGCCCAGCTGGGTGAAATTATTAATGTACCTCTCAAGCTGCATTTTCAAAGATCAGTAATATATACATATATAAACCTCTTTGAGGGTCCTTGATATGTACTATTTTTATTGGAGACCCTCATTCCACTTCAATAAAAGGATGACACAAGATGTTTACTTAAAAAAGAGTCTTTGACATCCTCCTGAGAATGTTTTGATAGAATGGCATACATTTGGTTACAATTAGTAAGCCAAACAATTTGCCATTGTTATCTCACTGTGTTTGTCTAGAGCCTGTAAGGAGCTTTCAAAAAATATCCATCTCCGTGTTTCAGTTAATTGATTGCATGTTCAGTAGGATTATTCCGTTTTATAAAACTCTCTGTCCTTTTTAGTTTTATCAGAGAGATTTTACACAAAGGCATGTGGTAGAAAGCAAAAGGGAAATATTGGCAGGGCTAAGCATAAAGAGATATTGTAGTTGTATCAAGGCTAATATTCCTGTGTGTGGGAAACAATACCAATGTGTTCCTGCTACTTCTGGGTGCAAGATGTTATACCCGAGGGCTGAAAGTAATAGTTGCTGGTGTGAAAGTATTCACCAATATCAAGTGCAGATGAATGCTTTTGGAGCCAACTGAAAGCTGAGCTAATCGTATTTTAGCTTAATATTTGAACTTGTACTCTGTCTGGTGTAATAAATGATGGGTGAGTTAATTTTATTCAAGCTTTATTAGCAGGGTGATTAGAGGACTCAAATCTTTATCTGACACCTTTGCTGTGTTGTGATTTGTTTGCTTATTTGCCATTTTATATGTAATCTAGAATTTCACTTTTCCTTTTCTGTGTTAGGTGAAATACATCTTACTGTTGAGTATTTTACTTTTTAACTAGAGATTGAAGAGTCTCAGCTAAGATACTTATCTTTCTTTTTAGGTAGTAGGCATACCTTGGTAAGTACATCCCATATTGCTACCAATTGTTTGCTGGTTACATGATGAAGTTGGCTGTAACGTAAACTAGTGTCTATGTCATGGAAATTCCCCATGCAATTATCACCCCTTGGAATCGCTGCAGTCCCGGGTTCAGGCCTGATAGCAAGACCCAGAGGCTCTGTGCCTCCTTTAATCATCATTTTTTGTTTATCCTCTTATTGGAGAAACCACCGATCACAATTCCTGTAGTAGCAGGTACACACTGGCGGCAGAGAAAAGCAGAGCCTATAGTGCTATTCCGCTTGATAAACCTGTGTCCTTGAAGTCTCCTGCATCCTTTCCCTGTCAGACTGGTAAAGTCACGCTGCTTTTATGAATTCTTGGTGGGAGTGGTCAATGCTGAATTGAATAATTCCCTTTTGAATTATATCTTTAACAAAACAATCCTTGAAAAGGCGTGCTAGGTTTCGGATGGGTGCACAGGAAGAAAAGGATAAGAAAGAAATTCCTCCTCCACTGCACGGCTGGAGAAGAGACGGTGCTTGAAGCGTTCTCTGCGGTTGCCGCCTCTGTTCCCTCAGCAGGGTGGGAAAGGAGAGACTTGCACAGAGTTGTCCTCTGTTGCTGTTCTTCCCCATGCTGCCCTCCGAGCAGCACGGCAGGAGTCAAGTCAGTGTCCTGGGTGTCTGCACCACCGGGACACAACTTGCACCTTGGCCAACAGTGCACCAACACTTCTGTGCAAAAAAATCACGCTGCCTGGTGCCTCCAAAATTGGAACGGAGAGTTTGGGCCCCTCGGTGCATGTCAGCAGCAAATTCACTCTCTTCATTTCCCTGTCAGCAGAGCTAAGTTATGTCAGTTCATGTTCTCTAGAACAGTTTGAATTCAATTTAGCTGGTGATTAAGTTACTTTGTTCGAGTGAATTGGGTGCTGGTAGCAATGTTTGTTCAAAGGGTTAACTTAACCTTCCCCAAGGTTGTAACGGACACTGGAAGATCAAAAGCTCCTCCAAACTCCCAGAGAAAAAAAAAAAAAAAATTGCTTGCTTTTACAGTTTTCAGTCAACGTCTTCCCTCTGGAAAGAAAGTCTGTGTTTAACGTACTTAAACTCACGACACAAACGATTCGTTTTGTCTCTAATCGTAAACATAATTTGTCTGGTGTTTCAGTTCTTTAGATTTATGCAGTAGCCATGTTTGTCGAAGTATTTGGCACCAGTGACATCATCTTTGTTGAAATGCCGGACAGCGTGATGAGTCCCAGATGTTAACGCACACCGAAAGTTGAGAAAGAATAAAATACAAAGATCAACTGTAACAGCTATGGAGGTAATAAAAAGTGATTCTGTTTTCTTCTAGTATTCAAAGATAATTATTTGTATTTGTTTGAAGTTTGTTTTGCATAAGTGATCAATCAGGGACTGTGCTGAATGCTCTGCATGTGCAATATAAGGGAGACTGAGATGTGAATTTGGATGAACGCTGAATAAAGCATGATTTGACTTCATGATTGCACTATTTCCTTTGTGTTTTTTCCAGTCTTTTACACTTTGCATGTGTAGATTACAATATATGCAGAATATGTGTACTGAGAACCAAATGTGCCTCTTTCTGAACTGCCAGGATTTAACGTGTCATTTGGATAATGGTCATGCATGGTTATGTCAGCACATCATGTTTTCTAATGTACTATAACACGACATGCCAACGTAGCCAAGAGTAGCACCATTTCCTAATGACATGTCATGTCCATGAAATGTAAAAAGGATGTGACCTGCTGAGAATCAGGCTTGAAAATGCTTTTTTTTTTTTAAATTTTGAAATAAAATCACTCTGTGCATAGTTTGTCCATTTCCAAAAGATGTTGTCATAAAAGTATGGTTTAGGTGCTTTAAAGCAAAAAATCATAAAGGTACCCAGGCATGGTTTCATATTGACTGCATATCTACCCAAGCATGTCATGTTGCCTACATATGGTAAAGAAAGCATTAACAAATAATATATCCATCCATCTAGAGCATCCTCAGCACTATATGAGGCTGACCTGACTAATATTTTCATGGAAAATGAAACAGTGGCACTCTCTTACTTTCATACCAAAACCAAATACTGTCTTTAGATCATTCTGTTGCCTAGATAGTGTTCACTGTCACAAAGAATTCCCATATCCACAGTTAAAAAATTGACTTGGAAAAAGCGTACCTAGTTGTCAAATTTGTTTCCTTAATGTACTGCAGTAGTTCTCCAGTCTTTATTGGCATAAGACAAATTGTGTTAAAGCCACGGGAGAAGAAGGAAATTTAGACTTTTCATGTTGGTGTATTGTATCCTATAAAGATGAATAATCAGTTGGAAGTATAATGCATCTGTCACTGTTTTCTTTTAAAAGACTTCACATCAGAAAAAAAAAAAAGAAATGCATCAAGATATAAACTTGTTCCAGTTTTTCTTAGTAGATCATTCTTCATCTGTTTATTTGGAGTGAAAGTTTTGAAAGTACTCGGCATTAGTCTCATACATGTTTTCTAAAAGCTGAAAGCAGAGGAAATGACGATGAGGTCTGTGGTGTTGGTAGGTGGTGCAATTTTCGCTGTGCCGCTAGGTTTCGAGTCGACCAGATGACACGGACATTGCTGAGTACGTGGGATTTATTTTGAAATTATTTGGATTTCTCTTACCCTTTCTTTCAGGCTGTATGGTAATTTGGAAATAAACATTAAAAACCAGATCAACTTATATTTTTCTTTCTGTTTATAGGACTGTACTCAGTTTACATTCTGATGTTGATACATGAGGAATATGGATTTTTGTAAGGACTCCTAAAGCTGTTAAAACTTACAGGTAAGTCTTTCAGATACCCTTACAAAAAACGACATGTCTACAGGATTTGGCTAGATCTCATTTTCAAAAGCACTTATGTTATTTAGGGGTCTAATTCACAGTTCTGAAAGCAGCTTGGATGCTTAGTATATTAGATCTCACTGACCTTCAAAGGGACATCTAAGCATTTATGGTCAGATACTGAATGTAAGAGGAGCCTAGTAGGATTTTTTTTTTTTTTATAGCGTTTCATCACCTCAATCCCTTTGAAATCACTTTAAACATTTTCCTTCAATTTAAAAAATGGGGCATGGATTTCTAAATCATATGTGTACTTATGAAAATATTACCTGTAATTTATTTAAACCTTGTGAATACCCCAGAAAAAAGGGGTGTTGTGGATATAGTACTTTAGTAGAAAATGTGTTCTATGAATTTTGGGACAAATCCTATTTTTTGTCACTAATGTGTCATTTTAGTCATTACTTGCTGAGCTGTATCATTAGAAATCTGGGTCGCATAGGCCATGCTTAAATTACATATCAGATGACCCAAATGTTTAAGGCAAGCTGGTGTAATTCAGCATCACTTTAAGCAATTTATGCCACTGCAGATCAACCCTCTCAAAGTCCTGCATCTTCCCGAGTGGAATTACTTCACCTTCTCAAGTGTCTTCTTACATCTTCTCATATTAGTCAGGACCCCCTACCTTCCCAACCCTGGCTTATCTGACTGGCTTGTGGTATTGATGCAATTACTGTCTCCCTATACACTCTATTATGAGTCTTAAAAACACAAAAATTTCACCTGAAACACAAACATACCTGTTATAGATAGTGTGTGGAAATACCGAAAGAGAAAACTCGGGGGGGGAAAGAAAAAGAGGGAACTTAGCTGAAGGGTGAGCAAAATGTACCTGTTTGTTGCGTGCAGTTATGATAATACAGTACCCTATCATGTAATAAAATATCACACAATATAATATACCTTTTGTATGCTTTAGTGTCAGTTTTATTTGCTGAACAATTAATAGGTGTGCAAACAGAATAGTTAGCTTTGCCAGCTTTGCTTTGCTTTTTTTTTTATTCTTCCAGCCATTTTCCAGATGACATTCCCTTTCCTTTCCATACTCACAAGCCAGAAAAAGCGTGCCACTGCCCGCTGACAGATGTGTACGAAGGTGATTAAAAGTCATATTCAGAGCTATTGATTTACACACCCAGCGACTTCTTGCGGGGCCACTATATTTGTGCCAAACTGAGCTAGCAGAGAGTCTGATAACACAGCTTCAGTGCAACAGCTCTTCATTGGTTCTGTTTAAAATACACGGAAAAGCATTTGCCAGAAGCCCTGCGTGTGATGTTGAGCGCAGACTTTGCAGCTGTCTCTGTAATTCTTAGAAAGGTGAAAAAGCAATGACTTAACGCTCCATACCACCCAAGTCTGATTTTTTTTGTCTAAGGTCACCTTATATTTGTAGATCTTGGAAAATTATCATGAATATTTATGATGGCATCAAAAAATCAAGCAGCTGCAAATTGTTTACAACATTTTTAAGAGTATGAAACCAGCTTCTACTATAAATCAAATACATCTGTTAGAACTGGATGAAAATTGAAAGCTCTTTGGTTCCATCCTATCCTCTTATGTACCCGAAAGTTGAAAAATCATCAGTAGCACAATTTTAAAACACTAACATGGACTGTATAGGTAAAAGGTAAAACCGGAATGAAAGTACCAAATTAATCATTTTAAAGATTGCACGTGAAAGTACTTTAATGAAATATTAATTTGAAATAGATGCCATAAAACTTTGTGAATACTTCCAAAATGTAGAATCGCAGTCTGCCTAAAATTTTATCTGCTTGTGCTTTTTCCTTGTTTTTAGAAAAATACATTCTTCCATAACGCAGCAGCTCAGATGTGCATACTTGAAAAATTGCACATTAAAAGTGTGTGCAATATTGGCCTCAAATATTTGTTGGATTTTTCTTCTACAGAACCATGATTCATAATCTGCCACTAATTTAATAGCTAGCTGGAGAAATACCTCCAGAGAAATAGCACTATCTTTGTTTAGGCAGAAGCAATCAATTCTAAATCTTGGCACGGCTGGTAAGTTGGTATTTAGGTTGCATTTATCTTATGAAAACATCAAAACATTTGGTTTTGTTCAAACTGGAGGAATAATGTGTGTGCTTTAGATGAGACACACTACTTGCCTAAAAATGAGTATCGCGCATGAAAGCAAAGCCTGTTTATCTCTTAGGACAACAATTTTAAAACTTTTCCTTGCCAAGTACTGCCATGAGCAGCGGTGGTGACAGGAGCCTCAGCCTGCAGCTCTACCAGGGCTCACATGTCACAGCGCAGACACTTGCGTACCACTTGTGGTATGTGGATTGCAACTTGGGAATGCCTGTATTGGAGCTCTTAATCCATTTAAATACAACTGTGCTAATAAATAAAGGATCTGATTTAGAGACTGCAGTTTCATTTTTCCCTCTCTTTAGGAGGTTTCATATTTTCTGGGTTTGGTTTCTCCAGTTCGTCCTACCAGTTAAATGCTACTTGTACTGTCTCTCAGTTTTTCGCTGAAATATTTCTGACTCGGGAAGCATGTGGGACTTTGGGGTCTCCGCGTTTCATGTTTTAAAGATAATTCAAAGACCTCTGTGGTCAGAGGTACCCCTCCACTTTGCAAGAGGATTCTTTGTCACCTGCGATATAGTTCACTCCGTTCAATAAGCCGAACAATAAACCCCGTTTCTTTTTCTGCTGGCCAGTGTTACAGACTGTCACAGACTACCAGCCCCTGAGCAGCATTGCATTACAATTCAGTAAAGTTCCTACGACCAGCATGCAAGACTTCATCAGAAGGCAAAACACTAGTCTGAGAGGATAATAACTACGAGACATTCTTTTAATAAGGACCATTTTTAAATGTTAAGAATGACTTGTTTTAATTGAAGGAGAGGAAAGGAACTCCTACCAAGAGTCAAAGAGATCCCCCAGAGCTCTCTGAAGTCTTCAAATTGTCTCGTACAGAAATGCCTGAGAATCAGAAATCAACAGAGGTTATGAAAAATTTCCAACCATCTTACTGTAAAGTTCATCTGATGAGGTTATTCTCTTCTGCATTTAAAAATTTGGCTTTAGCCTAAAATAAGGCGTCTGACCGTCCTAGTTACTGAAGGCACATCATGAGTCTCATTTGATAGGCCAAACTTTTGCTGAGTTTATGTAAGCAGGGATGCAGAACAATTACCATTCAAACCATTCTTTTCAATCTACTATACAATATCCACCTGTTCTGTCAGACAGCAGGAATGTATGCCACAAATACAGACTACTGCCGTGACAGCAGCAGGTGTATGGCAGCAACAACTAATCAAATCAGCTGAATCGGAGGTGTGAATCACATTGCACTTCTGTGCAACGAAAACAAGCAGAAAGGAGAGAGCTAAACGGTTGTGAATTTTTTGTTTTATTTTTAAGAACTTGCTTTAAATTATAGGCAGAACAACTGGTAAGTACAAGAAAAAGTAATGAGGAATTGAAAGGAAAATGACATTTCATCCTAGCTGCAAAGGACAGGCAGAGTGAGATAGGTACAGGAGACACCCATTGTAATCACGCTGAAAAAGCAAAGCATGGGTTTTGATTTTCCTAAAGAAGCAAATGCAAAAGAACTCTTGTCTGTACCATATGACTCATGATGCTTCTTTACTAGGCTTAAAGAGAATTGAACTTGAGTAATAGCACCATTAGAGCTCTTTACCAGGAGCTAGTTCCTGTGGTTTCACTGGGTCCAGCTGCTGATGACTCACAGAGGAAGTGGCAGAGATTAGGTGCACAGGGAAAAAATCAGAACAGCTCAGAAATAAAGCAAATCAACCAAGCATTACCTTTTGTGCACAACAGAACAATGGCTTAACAACTAAGGTTCAAAATGATCCGTCTTATTCCCCTCATTTGTGCTATTCCTGTTGGAAAGACCACCAGGAAACATGTGAACCGCTGTGGAATACACACTGTAATCCATGGAACATCTCAATTAATATTCCCTCTTGACTACAGCTAGAACAATACGTAGCATCAAGCAGTTTAATCTCCGGCAATAATGCCTTTTGTAAGATCAAGAGGTCTTTCCCTTGAATTAAGGTTTAAGCGAGGATTTTGAAAATTAGTTAGGTATTCTGCATAATGTATAGTGGTGGCTACAGGTTCTGTAAGTAGTAGCTAGGTAAAACGCACAGACACAGGCTGGTTGTCATTAGAAGCGTTATTAGTAATTTCCCCTTTGCGGATTGACATTGGGTTCCCTGTAGAAGAGAATTAATCCTCCAACAGGCTTTGTTACAAGCAAATATATCCAAGCTTGTATAACATTTAAAACACTGCTTTAATATTCAGGTTTGTGCTACAAAGAAAGTATGTCCCCAGCAGCAGAAAGTTAAAATATCCAACTTAAAAGGGAAGATACAAGGGAAAACATTCTGGATCTTGTTTAAATTACTAATGTACAGTAGTAGTGCTGCTGTTGGCTCACATCGCTACGGTCTCGGACACATAGCTCGGGGGGTGTTTTCTTCATGGAAATTGCAAACAGTTTGGGCTCTAAACTCCTTGGGGAGGAGTCCTGTCTGAGTTGCTATAGATTGATAAAGTAGCTTATTACAAAAACATAAGACTATTTTGACTAGATTATACCATTTCTTTAAAAAATATTTGGAAAGGTGATGTACTAAGAGCACCCTAGGAAAATATCATTGCAAATTTTGCTAGGTCAGCTACCTATCCTTGTTTTTAAAAATAAATTGGAATAGACAATTTAACCTACCTTCCACTTTCTATTTCCCGTAAGAATTTCAGAGGTAAGATCAGTTAGTGATTATACACAGCGATGCATACACATTTTATACACATTTGCTTTAGTGATTAATGTAAAACTATTCACAACCATCTCTTTAGAATATTAAGTAATGCACTTTACTTCGCATGTTTACCATCAGCTGGCATTTCAAACCCCACAAGGTGACTGTGTGACACTGGTACGTGGTCTCTGCAACACAGACTTTTTGAAAAGTCTATTTTCAAAATAGACTATTTCCACCCTCAGCTTCAGTGTGCTACAGCTTAAGCAATAAGGACTTCAAAAAATATTACCAATAAGAAAGGTGCTTCTGCTGGTGTTTTCCTATATGGGAAAGCAAACATGAATTCAGCTCGTGGCCTCGGTGCTCCCCGCATGGCACAACTGCGTTATCTGCAGTAAGCAGTAAAGCCTGCGTTTAGGATAATAAAGACTATGCCGTGTATTTATGGTAGCCAGGGAGGAAATGGGGTGGTTTGTGGGAGCCTGCAGCACCGTGGGTGGCCAGGGGGTGTGCGTAGGGTGCTGTCGTGGCTCTCCCGGACGGTGACCTGGGGCACCGTGGCCTCTGGGGAGAGCGGCACCAGCTGTCTGGGAAAGCATCACATTCCTCTTCCCTGCGTGCAGCCACATGGCCTTCACACACAGAAGCACATGGATGGAACAGGTCAGTTCATTCACTTTCCTCTCTTAAAAGTCAGTTTTTTTATGTTTAAATATTTTCGTCCATCTCATCCACATTGACTCTTTGGTACATGTGCAAAGATGAAAGGGATGAAACCTTATTCCTACCAATGCCATAAATATAGATTCTGGAGGAGAAAGAAAGGTGAAATGGAATTAATATGCATTCGAAATTGTTTATTTGATACTGTTGTACTATGCCTTTAAGATATGCTAATATGAACTGGCTGTCAATACAACATCACTTAGTTGGTTTTCGTCTGGACCTTAGAGCACAACAAAATTATTAGTACATAAATCTCTACTAATTTACTCTAGATTATGATTCTTTCATCAACATGCACATATAAATTATACCATTAATCATAATGATTTCTTTCAGTATTCATGTGGATGTAATATGTAATTTCTTGGGAATCCCACTGTAATTTAGCATGAATTAATGTCCACTTATTGGAAAGCACTACCTACATTGATATTTCTAGGGAAAAAACCCAACAACCATGATGCATCTTAAACCACAGCCTAAATGACCAGGGTGCTGGTAAACAACCGCCAAAGGAGCGTCACTGCAGGTAAAGGAAAGTTATCTTAAAGGCAGTTTGTTTCAAAGCTCATTAGGCCAGATGGCAGCCTGTCTTCTAGGAGCACGTAAAGCACGTGTGAGGGAATGGGGGGACTTCTCTCTCCTTCACCCTGCCCTGGGGAAGGACGGTGTGAATACGTGGGGCGAGGGAGAGACGAAGCAGAGGGGCATCGCTAGACGCTGGAGAAGGCAGCGCAAAGCCATCTGCTGCACGCTTTTGACAGAGCGGGAGCAATAACAGCTACATCGCTCTTCATGGGTAACACCTTCTAATTGGCCTCAACAATAAATTTCGCTGAGAGAAGCAGCAGTATTCATCCACTTTTCTGCAGATTGTATTTTGGCAATGGATTACGTGCTTGGAGGTGGCTGGCCTGTAGATGGAGCAGGTCGAGGACCCACGGAGGGGCTTCCTTGGCCTCAGTTTCCCCCACCTAAGAAACGCGGCTGCCTCCTTGAGAAGTGCTGTGCCCTTTCTGGAGGTGAAGTAGGATATTACTTAATCTAGCTATCAAATATATAAATGGAACATACATATATACATATGCATGCTTCATAAGTGAGACAGTGAGGGGGAAAAAAGGAACTTCTGACTATAACGAAAGATTCATTAGGAAAAATGAACTAATCAGTGCTCTCCAAGGAGAAATTCATTCTGTTTAGGAGGCCGTACCCTCTGCTGCTGCACATACTTAATATAATTTATATTATTATTTAAATCACTGCGTAAATTTTAGATACTTTTAAAAATCAAGTTAATGGACCATACTTTACTGCTTAGCATCATTTATATCAAGAATTAGTGGCTATGGAGATAATGTATGTGAATACAGAGGAGAAAACACAAACAAGCAAATATCATAAAACTCATCTGTAGCATGGGCTTAAAATACAGCCACAGAAACGAGCCCGTGGAAGAGTTGTGTGTTGTGTGGTACAGGTTTTCCTTTAAGCTGTGTGCACCCCTGTGTTTAAATACAAGGTATTCTTGAAATCACCACCACATGGGGGGCCCATCCTTGCGCCAACCTGTCATGGCAGAATATTTATTCCACTGGGAAATGTCTCCCTCTCCTCTCTTTGGATACAAAGGAAGGCGAGAATACAGCAAACTTTCCCATAACCATAAGAGGAAGTGGAGACAGCAAATTAAGGAATTCTTGGGGAGAACACAGGCACCTATAAAGAATGCTTAGGAGCTGAAGAAAGGGGCTGAGGCGCTTTAAAGAGACGTAGCCTAGAAACAAAGAGAGAAGGAAACAGAGAAAGATAATAAGAACCTGAAAGAGTGAGAGGATTCTGGCAGCTGAGATAAATCCAGAGCCTTCTGCTGTGGGCTCATTAAAAGACAGAATATATTCCCTAAAAAAGTCTTACCTGTACCAGGCAATAAAACAGCTGTGCATCATTGCTTCCTTCAGGTTAGCTGTGCTGTATTTCATTCCTCTGCGTGCTCGCAGCAGAGAAATTTTGACAAGGAGCCCAGTTTCTGAAGCTTTGACACAAAGTCTTTCCCAGCCCCAGATTCCTGTCAATGTCACGCTGAAGCTCATGTCACCAAAGGGATCGTGCTGCCACGGGAGAGTGGTACAGAGATGGGGCGGCCAAGAGAGTCCAGCTTCCACGGGGGAGGAGAAAGATGGATCCCATGAGACGGGCAGAGTGTGAGGCAGCAAGTACGAGTGGGACACGGATAGTGCCAAGGGCCGGTGTTAGCACTTCTTATTTCACTGCACTTTTCTAACTTATTTTGTGATGCTCATGAAAAACAGACATTTAGGTAAAGCGAGAGAGATATAGCCCTTGGAGGGGAAAAAAAATGACCCGTAGCTGAGTCCAGGAGGCGTGAGAAGGGGAAGGGCATAGCAGGGATGGTAGCCCTTGTCTTGGGGGAGAAAGGGTCCCTTATCCCCCCACTGAGGAATCTGTCCCCATGGAGAGAGTAGAAGGTTTCTTCAGATTTGAGCATTACTTTCTGATTAATTGATTTTGTACAATTTCATGAAACATGGTCTTCCGGTAGAAAAAGAGTTTGGAGCTGAGAATGCTTTGCTTTTGCATTTTGCTCAGGCCTAAATTCATCCTCTCATTTTCAGTCTTTTTCTTTCTGACCAACTTGTAAACTTTCTACTTGGTAAAAGTTGTGAGGTTTTTCCATCTAGTAAATGAAGCTCCAGGCGTAGATCCTTTGCTGCTGCCACAGTGCAAAGACGGATAAAAAAGTAACCTTTTATTAATAGAGGCAGACTTGGGCCTCTGGCATCTTACAGCAAGCCCTGACAAAGTGGCTGTAGTCAAAGTCTAATTTTAAACACAGAGAGCAAAATGCATAGACCACCTATCGCCACCTCCTCCTTGCATTGGCTAAACTTATGTTCTGCCAGGGGGACAGTGAGAAAAGCTCTTTTACCTGTGTCCTGACTTGCTCCTACTTAAGCTTTGTTTCTTTGGGAAATGCAAGTCATGTTTTATAACGCTGTGTTTTACCTTGCGCTCTGGAGCCCACAAAATCACTTAATTCCTGAACGTGATGATGGATAAAATTGTTTCTCTTTCAAAAAATACCCTAAAAGTGCTTTTTTAGTTGGCTTATTTCAGGTAACAGTAATTGTCTAAATGATTACTCTACCTAAATTATTACTTGCTGCCCGAATGGCTGCCTGCGTTGCTGGGTCACCTGACAGTTTTCTGTGAGCGTTTTATTGCCTGTACATAAATAATTTTCTTTCCTGATGAATTCACAAGCTGCTGCCTCAGACACTCCCCGTGTACCGTCTGTGTATCACTCGGGCTCTGAAGCTAAGTGGGTAGATTGCTCACAGCAATGCATTTCATCCATGTCCTTTGGCTTTGGATGCAGCGCGCGCTTCCAGCTGTCCAGGAGCACCTCCATTACCCAGCCTTGTGGTAGAGCAAATAGCATTCTGGCCTCAGTCTTCAAGCAGTAGATTAGTGACAGCAGTAGGCAGACAACTTTTGTCCCCAGGGAATATTAGAAATCTAGAGCTAGAAATAGATGGATTAACTGAAATGCAACCCAACCTCTGATCTACATTATTGCCTCACTTCTTTATCTCACAAGGGAAGCAGAGATAAAGAGTGATAGACACTGATAATGATGGAAGTCCGCGATAATACACCGAAGTGATAAACTTCTTTGTGGCCCTCATTGTGCCCAGTTGTCTTCAGCTGGTTATGAGCTCTAGCCTCAAGCTATTTACACCATGATCAGGCTAGTAATTAGCAAAATGTTTAATATAATATAGAAGCAATTAGGAGGTGATAACATGCAATTAAGATGTGTTTTCAGATTAAAGATTTTATAGTGCTCTCTTTCTTGAAAAGATAAAGTGCCTATCTCAAAATGTCAAACTGCAGTGATTTAATCTGAGTTATTTTCAATTAATATGCATGTATTCTTGCGATGTGTTCACCGTTGTTATTGACATTGATAAATTAAGCTCATCCCAGCAGAATTTATCCTTGAGTCGCTCTATATTTCCTGAATGTCAGTTCTTTATTCGTATTTTTTTTATGCCTACAAGCTGTGCATGATCTAACTCTAAGTCCCTTGATTCATCCCTGGGATTACAGTAATGTGTCAGTCTGAGTGGAACAATAATCTGAAAGGGCATTGTTATAAATAGTGTGTTAGAATATAATTGTTTGTCATGTCGTTTCTCCCCTTTAAATCCCTCTGAGTCCTGTTTAAGTAATTTAGACAGCTAGAATGACAAGAGTCTTGAGACTTCACTTATAGAGTTGTCCAACCAATCTTCAGCCTACCCTGTCTTTTGAGACTGTCTCATCTGCAAAGTAGGAAGTGCAAACAACAGATGAGTTCCGACCACACCGCAGATTTGTTATGAGATTTTGGCTCAGGCCATTTATAGAACAATGTAAATGCTACTGATACTAATTTTGCCCTGCCTAGTCAATAGAATTTGCTTAGACAACAGACATTAGGATGTTTCCTATTATCATTAAAGTTAGCATCCTAAAGCGTTACAATTCGGATACTGCAGTTCAATGTCTGAAGGCAATTTAAAAAAAAAAATTAGATTTTTTTGATAAATTTTCTAATAATAATAATAAAAGAAGGAGCTGAGGCAGCAAAGACAGACAGACAGACAGACACACACCTTTTCTTTTTTTTTTTTTTTTAAATTAGCAAAAGTAGAAAAACATTTCCAAAGAAAAATTTGCTAGAAATTAGTGTGTCCTATTAGATCATCCAGTCCAGTTCCTGGATCATGCAGGATTATTCCTTGTAAGGCATTTTTCTGCTCATTGATCCACTCTATGTTTTTTACACTTGCAATGAGGCATCTAAACATCAGAGGACGCGTACACTGCACGTATCAGAAAGGTTTTATTGAATTTAGCAATTATTCCTTTCCTGTCTCTGCTAAGAATTTTCCCCATCGCTAGTGCTAACCGTTTTCAAATATTTGTGTTTAGGTCTCTTCTTTCAATCTTTTTTCTACCCACTTAGGGTCTGCTTTATGATATTTTGTTCATATGTGGTTGCAAAAAGGTAAGTTAGCTGACAGTCATTGTGAAGCAAGGCAATTTGTATTTGGCTTTGTGTCATCTGCCTGTGATTAAACTCTTTGGAGACCATGGATTTAGTAAAGTGAGGTGATATAACTCATCACAGCTTCTGCTGACTGGCCAGTCGCTGTTATCATTTAGTCAGCTAACCCGGTTCTTTGCAGGACTGCTTGAACATGTTAAAATGTCACCATTTAACAATCCCTGATTCTCGCCTATAAATAAACACCTGTAATATTTTTCATTAATTGCGCAGGCCTCTCAGGGTCTCTCAGGTAAGTCACTCAGGACATGGAACAAAATGCATCTCCTGAATGTTACCTGTGAATACCTCGATGTTCTGTCCTTTGACTTGTCCTCACAGACCATTTAAAAGAGAAGTAAAGAACAAACACCACAATTAAAGGAAGCTGCCAAAAGCTGTGGAAGTGTCAGCTGGCACCACTGCTTGTTATACTGATGAAGCTGTTGACTTTTACATATATAAATGATCTGAGAAAAGCTATGTGAAGACTTGAAAATACTTTCTTTTGGCAAAAGGAAAAAGAATTTATTAAGAATCTCTGCTGAAGTTTATTGGTGAGTAGGTAAACATCTCACTGCCACTGAGCCAACGAGAAATCCCACTCTAGGAGTGAGATCGGCTTTTCTCAGCTGATTCAACTCATCAATGCCGAGGTTGGACAGAAAGCAGTGACAATGTAGCTGGCAAGTCCTAATAGCCTGGTTTCTCTTGGATCAGTACCAGAGATATGACCAGTTATGTCCTCTCTACGCAGAAAGTCTTGAACCAGAAAGAATGGTGGTATTTCCTTCTGCTGGTTGATGAGGTAATTGTGGGAGAGTAGCTTTGCTCAGCGGACCATGGCTGGGCACGGGATTTGCTGGATGCCCCATCCAGAAGGGATGGCAGCAGTGGGGGTAAGGTGGAGCCTGCAACACGGGGAGCAGGCGGGGACAGGTATCCCAGCCTGGGTGCTTCAGCCTCACGGCAGAGTGGGTCATCTGGACTCTAGCATGGGAGAGGTTAGGGGAATTCCTTGTGTGTTGGTAAAGCGATGCGTGGAAGTCAGTGGAGCAGTCAACGTCACCTTTGCAAAAATGAGCCAACCGTTCATCCTGAAGCTCAGGAAAGCCTCTTGATTGTCTGTGTTTCACTCCCTGAACAATGAGTGCAGTAGTCCAGAGGTATTAAGAGAGGGAAGTAGTAACTAAGGTTGGAAAAATGCATGATAGGAATAAAAAAAATCTGAATGTTGACAATATAAGACTAACACATAAACAAACAAAGCAGTATCGCAAGTGTGTTAATGCCATTGGGATATTAACCAAGAGGCATATTTCTGTGCCGATTTGCCTCTAGCTACAATTATAAGACCATTTGTATGGTATATTTTTGCTTAATATTTTTCTTTACAGGCACTCCATCAATGTCATATACAGAGCTTACTGAATTATGCCACTCACATATTTAATAACAAATAATCCTTCCAGGAACTATTATGGGTTTAAGCGTGATTACAGTAAGGATATCCAATAGCTACTTCAACGTATACAAATATCCATTTTGCAAAGCTGCAGACCTAATTATACTGTAGCCTAGATATGTATCAGTTTTAGTTGTGCTTCTAAAAAGTCGATTTACTTTTGACCAAAAATGATGTGCATTACAAAATTTTCTCAAATAGTCTTTGTGATTATTATATCATCCCCTCACGGCTGAGGAATGTGCCATTTAAAGTAATATTACAAAGTGTGCCGAAGTGAATTTCGGTTGCTGCTTCTCTGGATAAATTTCTACATTACTGAAATCGGAATCATTTCATGTAATATTTCACACAAACGGTCTTTCCTATGTGACGTAACAGGAAACTGAAAAATTTTCACTTGATCAACACTGCCAGCTGGTAAGAGCAAAGGTAGTGCTCTTTTTTTTCTTGTGTTTGTTTCTCTGTTTTCACGTTTATGTATTGCACATTTAAGAGAAGAGGAAAACAGATTTTTGCAGAGCTACCTTTGAACCTTAGAGTTGCTTTTACAACACTTATTGCATTACTAACAAGCCACAGGTGTACACTACAGGAGCGGGTGAAAATGTAATTGAGGGGTATGATGACAGTTAATTGTCCATAATGTATTTATCCCAAGATGCACTTACGCATCTGTTATATATTTAGGTATTTGTTACTAGTAGCTTTGGTGATAGTTAAGCAGAGGGGCATCTATATCTAAAAGACAATAAAAAAGGAAAATGCTATCAAGGGGCTCTAAAGTGGCAAGACAAAGAAAGTTTGTCTCTTTTTCACTGTCTCTGAAATGAATAGGTCTATTTATTTCAATGGGATTTTTTTTTTCCACATATACCATATTAAGGTTTCAGTACAAAACACTTGACTCCTATTTCTGGGTGTACTAAGGGACTGAATTACTTGATTACCTGCAGGCATTTTAGTAGTGATGTATTTTGATATTTGCCTTTCTAATATAGTTTCTTCTCTGTTTCAGCTTATTGTTGTTATAAAACAGCTTTGCACAATAGATTAAAGTAGTGTCTATTCACCCACTGACACATAGAGGATTTATGTGTGGGAGTAACCCACAAACTTCCCCTCCTCTTTACTGCCTCCCCCCATGCATGCCTTGAGAATAGATGTGATAATTAGTCATCTACTTTTATCTATATTTGTATGCCATCCAGACATTTAAGATGAGAACAACAAGTCGCTGTATTGAAGCGGTGTCCTGAATTCGAAATGCAGTGATGCAGCTCGGATGACTTGGGGCGATTATCTGTTTTCTGGGCCCGCTTCTCCTCTCTGTGAAGTCAACAGCAAAACTCCCGCAAGGGTCAGCAGTGAGGGGAACCGAGCCTCAAAAAATGAGGTTATTCTTCTTGAGATTGCAAATCCAGGGTAGATTAGATTAATAACATAATTTTAGGGCAGTGGTTAGTTATCAGGCAGACACTCGGCGATAGCTCATGCTTTCCAAAGGTCACGGTGTAAATGGACGAGCTGCACGAGGGGACGGCTCACCCGATATCAGGCAGTGGCAGAGCCAAGATCCTAACCCAGCTGTGCAGTGCGTTATGCTCCTTGGAAAGTTAACTTTTGTAATTAGAGTTCATCATTCTTGCCGTGAAGCTGGCCCTGCATTCGGATTTGCTCGCACAGACTCCCATCAAGTTTAACAGGATTTTGTAGTGGGGACAGTAGCTCAACTACGTGGAAGATCGGGGCCCGTATAACCGCATTATCTTAAAAGAGCAGAACTCAGTTCATATCAGAAGCTGTTTGCTCATTTGAAATTGGCTAAACATTAGCATCTTAGAAATATTATCTGAAGTTGCTGAACGCTGATATTAACCTGCTGCATGCTTGGAGTGCTCTGATAAAAATGCAGTTGCTGTGGTAATTGTTATATTATGTTCAGAAAAGTGCCAAGAATATAATTACTTGCAAAATGACTGTGCAGTTCAGCTTTAATCTACATGGCAAAAATGTTTGCTAAAATTAAAAATAAAAAAAAAATCAAGTCTTTGCATAAACAAATATATTCAGAAGTAGACTCTTTATTAAACTTTTAACATCAAAATTATGTTTATAGTTTATTAGCCAGACACTATTTGTAATGTCTGCTGTTTGTTAAAAACAAAACCAAAAAGCACAGCACCCAAGAAACCCCAACAAAAAAACAAAACCCCCAAAACACAACAAACCTAAACCACCAGAGGATGATTTCCTTAAGAATGTTCTCTCAGGTATGTTCAGAATATTAATTAGGCCCATCTATTTCTGTCGGATAATAACAATGTCCAAGAACTGAATAGAATCTGTGACCTGTGAAAGGGCCATTCATATGCTTTAGTCTGCCTTAGCGCATTCCTTAACAAGTGAACATAGACCTTTTTCATAGTCATCCTAAATGTTTCAACTGTGTGTTTCATGGCTTGGTTCTTGTGTCTCCAAAACACATAGCTTTTTTCTTTCTTTCTTTCTTTCTTTCTTTTCTTTTCTTTTCTTTTCTTTTTCTCTCTCTTTCTTTCCTTTTTTTTTTTTATTTTTTTTCAGTCTAGTGGGAAGTATTCCATGCTCTCCTCATTTAAATGCTTATGTCTTTATGGTTATTTTTACTGCCATACCTATGGGGCTTCTTACTGTATTGCCTGTAGCTGAAGGAGATTTTAAAGGAATTAAATTTATTCAGTTTAAATCTGCAGGGGCATACAACAATATCTTAAACAATTAGCAATAATTAAAAAGCATCTATTCGAACTGTGTAAAAAGCAAATAGATTTAATTTAAATACAGTAGTCAGGCCTAAAGGTTTTTTTCATTAAAATCAGGAGGGGTCTTCCCTCCTCCCCACCCCCTTTTTATTTTAGGCAACTTTGCAGCAGTTACTTTGTTGGAGTATTTTGTCAGTTGTTCAGTGGCTTCCAACATGTGAAATGAGTTTGTTGGTGGGGAGCACTTCCGAGAGGGCTGGCGTTAGGGATTACCGGAGCCACCACGGAGCTGACCTAGGCACACTGCTTGGTTGCCTAAGCTGAGGCCAGAGGTTGAGCTGCTTTGGAAACTTAAGAGCCTGCTCTGTTAAATGCGACTCCTTCAATGTTCGGCACCCTGGCTGTACGGTAGTCTAATGGAGATACGGTCAAATGTATCTAATCACTGTATATCCCAGGAAAATGACATCAGAAATATTTTAAGGTCTTACAAACAAATCTCTGCTCAGTGTGTAATCGTAAGTGGTTGGATTTGCTGCAGCAACTCTCCTTTGACGCAGCGCTGTATGTGAGCAGAACAATCCACACGTGCGGTGCCTGTGCCAGGAGCAGTTTCTGTTGCTAGTGGTCACCAGTGACGGGTGGAAGGTACCTCCAGAAGCTAGCTGCGGTCAGACCTCGTCCAGACCTTCCCAAGGCAGCCCCAGTCTGTGCTGCATTGGTTCTAATGTACACTTGAAAACGTGAAGTCAAATACGGGACATAAGTGGGACACTTAATTTGTGCTGTTACGACCTAATTAGGGTGCTCGTGCCATCCGTCCCATGCTTGTCTCTGATCTTCTCCCTTCCTCTCTGTTCAAAACCATGTTCAAATTTTTTCTTGATAATTGTAGCACGAGCAATCCTGTTGGAGTACAGTACTTTTTGGTGGCAATTTTGAGTTGAAGATGCTTGTCGCAACCCGATCTCTCTCGGTCCACAGCACAGTTTGTTGATCTTGGGCTGACACGTGAGGGAGGCCAGTGCACGGCAGCCAGGGACGGGGTGGAATTGGTAGGGCTAAGGCAGAGCAGCTAATGCTCGTGCCAGCGGAGGGGAATGTCTGCAGAACTGCACCTCTTCTGGGTTCAAAATAACATAGACTGTTAGAAACAAACTGAGAAAATTTTATTCGCATAGTTTGTCAAGGTGCTTAAAAACACTTGGATTCAGGTAGCCTTCGTTTTTTTAATTTAGCCAAAAATGTATATATTTGACTAATGTGGTTTGGGGTTTTCTCAGCTTGGAGTCTGAGAATATTTTCATAAAGGGTGAAAGGAGAAGGGATAAATTCTAGACAGTTTGTTGTAAGTGCCAAAGAAAGTGACAGCTATCTACATGAGCAAAATTTCTAACAGTGCCTCACATCCACTGGAAAATGCTTAAGAGTCCACAAATAGAAAAAGGTTAAAAACTACTGACCTAAATAATTGGTTCAATTTTCAAGAGTGCTGAGCATCCAACTGTTCTCATTGATTATAAACAGATGATGATAACGAATAACAGCTCCCATAGTTGATGAAAGGCATCTTTTCTGGGGAACTTGTCCACAGATGCTTAGAAGAAGGATACATCTAATACAAGTCTTTGATAAGGAGGAACATTTCTCCCTTGGTTGTCTATTTTGTATGCATAGCGTACATAAATATTTTTGCTTTCACACTATCTTATTTTTCCTTAGAACTCAGTTTAGAATTGAACTGTAGCAGATAAGAGAAAGCATAAGACAAGATCTTAGTTTCATATGTGGATTGTATGCTGCTTCATGCTTCAGTCCTGAAACTGCTTTCATATTTACTGTATTATTTGACCACCTTTTTTAAACTGACTAAATTCAACGTTGTATAATACAAAGGAGTTAGGAAAATGTATGAGTAATCTGCTAAATTTTATACCAGCTTTAGATCTTTTTTTGGTTGCCACATCCAACAGGTTTCGTGTTTTGATTCTATTTTACTGTGGTAAATACAGAAGAGCTGTGCTGTTGACTGGGAGGAAAAATGTACCAAGTGTTACAAGCAGAAAATTGAAGCTTGCATTTTAATTGAAAAGTCCGGACACCCTCCTTAAAGTTTTTCTTTTTGATGTTGTCATTCATACACTTCAGATCTCTGGGTTTTTAGAGCTTTGTTTTAATTAATCTTTTGAAAGTTTCTGCAAGATTGAGGTGGGCAGTTAATTTTGTCAGTCTTGTTTTGCAATACTAGTGCTTGTTACTGACAAGAATATAAACTGAAAATATGTGAAGTCCTCTTGTCAGAAAGGCTTATCGGTCTGTTCAAAATATCTGTGTTCTATAAAATAATAGCCTTAGTCCGTTTTGTCAAATTCGATACTGCTCTGATCTACTGGTATTTTGGGTAGCTATATTACACCAATTGTCAACAGTGAAACAAGCTTCTTGCAAAAGTGTTTTTCAGCCCTTCTCGTTGAAAGTGAGGGCATTAAGTTGCAATACTGACATTACCTGGAACCAGTTTAAGTTATGCACAGATGAAGCCACCTGATCGGTACCCTACCAGGAGAGTATTTGTATAAACTTTGGATTAAATCATTAATCTGCCCTCAGGAGATTTTGAAGACATTGAACTGAACTCTTTCCCCCAAAATTCACAGGACCGCTATTTAAAAATAAACATCCTAGTCTTGCATTTTGGGAGCACTTATGGTCACTATGCCATTATCCGACAAGGTGCTAAGCTTGGCTATATGGCCAATGCTGAGCATAGCCCATAGGTCCCAGGCTTGCTTACTGTGCCTAGTACACATCAAATGGCAATGTGGAATAGCATCTGGAGTCAGTGAGCCGCTGATAAATCATAACGGAGTGGAGCAGAAAAAAAGATGCTCGGATGGAGAGGAGATCTGCAGGCAGGTCCTTGTGTCCAGCAAGGGAATGAAACCATGCTATGGGCAAGGGCAGCAACAGTTGTGCAGGTATTGCATTGGCCCTCTTTGCGTTCTGCTCCTTTTAATGACACCCAAATGCACTTAAATCCATCAGTTTCACATTGTGACTTAATTGTTAAAGTATGGAGAGGTGGTTTAATAAATACGTACGATCATCCTCTCCACTCAGAAGAGGGAGCCAGAAAGCCAAACTCAGGGAATCCTGGGGGCCGTAGAAATACGAAGGCTGCTGAGAACACACACATGCAAATGGCAAATTTGATTACAACGATGGGCTGTCTGCTTTGCAGCTCCTGGAAGCCCACCCTCAGCCATAAAAATGCAAAAATAGTGCAACAGGCAATGTGGCAGAACAGGGCGCTCTGTATTCATTCACAATTAGGTGTTCTATTCTGTTGTCACCAGATGCTGCCACGCACATTACACAACAGAAATGGGATTAGCAGGAATAACAAAAACCTGTCAAAGCACAAAACCATGGCCTAGTAGTCCTGACAAATTAAACAGCCTACAATAAGTGCCAGAGCATGAAAATCACTCACCCTTCCTCTTCTATCTCTCAGAGGTAGGCAGTAAATGCCTTCTTAAAGGCAGGCCACCATGTAGCCAACACTAGAAGTAGAGGAAAAAAGGCATTTTCATTTCTGATTGAGTGTAGATTAAGGACAACCACCTGACTAGTGAATATCTGAAAGATACACGTTGCATTCTGTTAAATACAGTATAATTCACATGCTCCTGGTATGTCCTAAGTAACCCGTGTTAGGAATGCTGTTATACCTAGCAATGCATTTCTATACATATGAGCTTCCATGGAGTGCTGTTAGCTTGAGTTGTATCTGTGTAATACAAGATAAAATAGGTCCAATAGCTATGTGAAACTCATGTTTTGCTCACCATGCTCATGCTGGTGGGTCATCAACACATGATGCTGCAGTATTCAGAGGTGAGAGAAGACTATTTGTACAGAAACTAGCTCCAAGGCTGGAAACCAGATGATGAGTTCTTTGTGTATGACTCTGGGACAGCTGCAGTGTTTGCAGGTTTTTAAGATAAGGACAGGAAGCTCGTGTCTGCTATAGTCTGTTTTACTTATCTTGAGTTTAATAATGGTGTCATTAAGGTGAACAGCCAGATGTGCTTGAAATTTCTCTAGGGCTATATGACGCGTTGCTCTTCGTAACCAAGTTGTCCGTCCTGCATCATACTCGTGTCAAAAGTGGTGACTTGTAACAAGTTCTTTCACGTGCTTATTTCAAGGCATCTTCTGGGCTGCCTGTTACTTATCCTACTTTAGTATTCTCTGTAAATGGTTTCATCATTGGCCACTCTTATTGCATCTGTACAACTCTTCAACTGGAAATTTTTTCTCCCAGCCGCTCTCAGACATTATTTGCTGGTCCTAAACTTGGTGAACTTCTATCCGTGCCATGACCTCAGCTGTATGGTTCTTCATTTTTGCTGTGTGGGATTTCTAATAACAGAAGTGAATGGGCATCAGCTATGGGGAAACGGGAGATAAGTAGCTGGAAGATCAAAATCTTTAGGCAGCTTTCTAGATGACACTTACTTTCACAATGCTCTTTTTTTTTTCCTCTATACTTCTTTATCCTCACTTTTCTTCTTGCCTAAGGGGTGGCAGATAAGTCACTCAGCTTTAGTGCTGCTGTAAGTTTAGATGACCAATTCAGCAGGGGTGAAAAATGCTACTTTCTTTCCTCTTTTCTGACCCCATAAGATTTCCAAGATTTCTTCTGGGAATTACTTACAGAAGATGTATTTCTTCATCTGTGGCACAAAAACCATTTTTCCCCTTTATTTCCGCCCTCTGAGAAAGTCCTTGGAGTAATAGGTAAAATGTCAGAAATAATTAAGAAAAATACTGATATACACTGTGGCAGAGAATTATACCTTTTGAGATGGTTGTTGCCATCATCTGTAGTCAGTCCCCTGATAGATATAAATACCAGCTTTATCACCTTGTTTTAGATGATGATGTGTTGAATCAATGTTGATGAAGACTGTATTTTGGCAACTTCAGTTAAAGGGAAAGAATAGTTTCAATTGCGAAGCAGACGATATAAGTTCAAAATAGAGTAAGTAACTGACACTGAATACAAACATTCTTTTATATAATATCTGTTTGATCCCGTTCGTAAAAATTCTTTCCTATCTTTTTCATTATTTTTCTTTGACTTTTTGCCTTAGACACCTCTATGCGTGGAAAGTAAACATCTCTGGATAGGAGTGCTTAGACAGCAACTGGTGTTAATATGTTTAAACGCTCAGAAGATCATGTCTACAGTGGCAGGTGAGTGGTAATGGCTAAACTTACAGAGCCTATGTCATTTTAATGTTACGGAGGAGCAAATAGGTAGGTGTTGGTTAGGAATTTCCTGTGATGCGGTGACTCCATGGTATATATATACCAATATTGTGGTGGCTGTATGCTACGGAACACACAAAAAAGGCAGAGAGACCAGAGACCATTCCTAGGGTATAGCTAGGAAATTCATAGTTTTCCTTGGGGTTAACTACAGAAAATGACAACCTTGGAGATAAAGGGGCATCATGAGTGAGAAGACTGCCACTGCAAAGAGAGTGAGAGAGTGAGATTTAAGGGAGGTGATTTGCAAGATAGCGGAGACATTGGCAGATAAGAAAGGGAAATTTGATGGTAGTGTGATAGAAAAGGTAAATGCAGAAGACAAGAAAAGCTACAGGAATAAGAATAGGAATGGCAAGAAAATAATGAGGAAAGATGTACAGAGAGGGTAAATTTGCCTGAAATAAACACAAAGCTCCAGCTGAAGCTGGCGTGGCACTCTGGGCTGGCGATAACACAGTGCTGTCCCCAAGAGTTCCCTCTCTAGGAGCTTGCTTCCTGCTCGGCACGGAGAGCATGTATCCACTCAGTACCCATGCTCAGGAGCAACGTCTTTACTTTTCAGGCTAAGTGGCTATTCGGATTATTAGGTGTTTATGTCCTTAAGAAAGAACCTTTTTGTCCTGTGTCTTAAAAAAAAAGGTCATATTTATTTTCAAGGGAAATGGCTCATGACTAGATTTATAGTGCCTTGTACTCTAAGATCAAGTTGCATCGCCACGAGCATTTATATTTTTATTTATAGGAAATAATATAAAGGAGCAAGAAGCTTATGTGCAGCTTAAGTGTTGAACATTTATCTTTTTCAAAATGCATTAGAAAGGCAAATGGACTTGGAATGCCAGTTAAAAAGCAAGGATCACTCACTGTAATTTATTACTTTTTGTATTTAGGTAGAACTGAAGTACAAGTTATAGCGCCTGCAGATCAACTTGAACTGCTCTACTATATTTTATGAGGTACAAGGTAGCAATTGGTTGCATAAGGGGCTAGAGATTTGGTACTAAATCCTCTTCAACTTTTAAACGCTACTTCTGTATTCTTTGATTATTTTTTTTTAAAGCCTTAACAGCTATATCTACATAATAAGTAGGTACCTTAACGAGCTTTGGAATGGATCTCTGTATAAAAAGTCTTGCATTCACAAGAAAACCTCTGTAGATAATTCAAAAAATTTTTTCCAGACCTTGGGAATTCTGGGGTATTAGGACAGTGCTCAGGGCCAGAGTTCTCATGGTCTACAGTAGACTTAAAATTATCTGGGGCCAAAATACTCAGCAAGGGCATGCTATGTTCACATGATGGACAATCCCTTAAGCCAAATCAGTGTAAAAAAATTAATCTACTGTCTCAAAACCTTTTCTGTAAAACCCAGAGTCCCCAGATTTTTTTCTAGAGCTTTTCTGGTATGTTTTGACCTCTCTTTAGTTCTAAATTTCTTTTCTCCTTGCCTGCATATTCAAAGCAAAGCTAACAGTGGAAAAACTGTCCTGTCTGCATCACAGATAGAACAATTCTCTGATGACAAGCAATAGCTCAATGTTGATTTCCGTTACACAAGGATGAAAATACACTAAAGCTGGCTTGGGAAGTCTACATTTTACTGCCTTCATAGACTTCTGTATCCTGGAAGCATGGAAAACTCCCTGATAATCCGGGATGTGCATGCAGCCTCACAGGATGCGATATGTGAATATAAACTAATACATGTATCAGGGAGCTGGAGAGCACATTGTCTTTTCATGTAAATGTATTAGCAAAGTCCTCAGAACTAATTTCTTGAAGCGGTTAAGGAAGCTGACAGAGCATGGCAGAGCTGGAGTCTCTTTCTTGTTGCTCAGCAGACTGTGTTGAGTGGCTGGGCTCAGCGGAGCACTGCACACATCCAGTACGTACAAATTGTTGGTGTCACTTGAAGATCATTGTTATGTCTGGAAGACGGCCTGTCATGTGGTTAGTTTAAACGCACAAGATGATGTGTGATATGGAGCAAGTTTTGCGTGTTTTCATGCAGAATACAAACCTAGAGCATACCTATGCAGACAGCCAAGGCAACCTGGCAACCAAACAATGGCCCCTGGTGGCCCAAAACCTGGTTCTACTGGAGCTTCTGGAAAGGCCCCATCTCCTCACCTCAATGCTGGCTCCACTGAGCTTTGAATCAGGCTCTGCCCAGCTACCGTTGCAATGGCTGAGTCTGCCTTTTGCATTTTAGCTTGGATCAGGAGTGCACTTCTAAAGCAAATCTTGTGACCATCTCCACTGTTAATGCTGTTGTTCACGTTGAAGAACTGTCTTGAGCATGTAAACTGAAATTAATTTTGGATAAAAGTAAAACAGAAGACATACTTCAGGACTGCATCTGACACACCCCAGCTACAAACAGGCACTCGATCTGTGGGGTCAAACAAGAGCTAGTCTAAAGTAAAAAAAAAAAAAAATTAAATGCTTATAAGTAGATTTCTGGTCCTCAGTGTCAACTGTTTCTGCTGGTCTGCACTATTTGCCGATGCGGATGTAGCCTTAAGGTTCAACTGAGCATTTTCTGCAGTATAAAAAGATCTTCCTGATAACTTCAGAAGCTGCTCAGCCTGTCTGTGGTTCAGGTTCTTAAAGAGTGAAATGGGGGAGATAATACTTAACCATCTTTATCAATCAGTACACATCTAAGATGAAAGCCTGAGTAAATCCCAAGTGTAATAATAAACATTTTAACTCTTACTACGGCTCCAGGATCCTCATACAATGCTCTTTAATATACGCATGTTTTAAAGGTGCGGATCTGAACTGTAAAAATACACCAAAGTTGATGGCAGTGCAAATAATCAAACCCTCTTAATATAAGCTCTGCTTGGTCTCCCATATGATTTTCAGTGGTAATTGTTTATGGACTGGTTCCCCCTGCAGTGCTGCTTATACACATATGTATAATGGGGAAGGACAACAGCAGCCTCTCTTGGTGTAGCAGACAGTTTCTAAATAAATCTGTGCTAGATGGGTACAGCGTGACCCCTAAATGAGGCATAAATCATGAATCAAATTTTAGAAATAATAATACTAGCTAGGGCAGTGTGGCGTTGTGAAACTTCCATGAGAAAGGAAGATACATTTTGCGATGTTTTATTTCAGCTGTTTTAATAATACTCAAATTTTGTTCATTGGGGACTTCATGCCGTTTGGATTGTTTTCATTGAAATGAAAGCGATGTACTCACATCCAAGTGAAATTAGATTTAGGAGTTTTTTCCTCTTTTTGAAAAACAAAGGTACTTAGTACACAACATAGGAATTGCTTATGACACCGGGATATCAAGCTGCTTGTGTGGAATTGCAAGAACACACGATAAAACACAATTTGCTATTAATGCTGTTGGCAGTGCTTTTAACTAGTGAAAGAGATACACTCCTTATTACTCAGATGTATTTTGCTTTCTGTGCTAATATATCATAAACATACAGTCAGTTCTACAAGTCCTTGAAAGATATGGTATTCATTTCAGTATTTTAAAATTAAGTTTGATCCATCTTAAGTTTCAGCATGAGTTCTCATTGGCAGCGTGACGTTAATAAATCATCAGAGCACCATTGATCAACTGACTTATTTAACACTGCACAAACAGCAAGAACTTGTACTGGGCCACAAACCCCACTCCATGCCTTTGCCATTAAGAGAGTTAATAATTTCACACTGATAGGTTATTAAGTTCTCTCTAGCCCCAGAGTTAACATGAAAAATATTTAGAAGCAGCTTATGGGCAAAGAATGAGTTGGGTTGGGTCTGGTCCCAGATCAGGGTGAGCTGTTCCAGGTGAGACAGTCAC
Source organism: Chroicocephalus ridibundus (assembly GCF_963924245.1). Taxonomy (NCBI): domain Eukaryota; kingdom Metazoa; phylum Chordata; class Aves; order Charadriiformes; family Laridae; genus Chroicocephalus; species Chroicocephalus ridibundus. The sequence continues at coordinate 47,286,430 of NC_086289.1, forward strand.
CACTAGCTCTGTTCAGAGCCTCAGCTTCTCCACCCAAAAAATGGGGGAAATTATTCTGGTCCTTATAATGTGGTTGCAGATTGACTGGGCCCCATTCCTTTCAATCCATTTTCTACTTCTGCTGCAGGATAGCATTTCCCAAGTGCTGTAATCCTTAACCAATTATCTTAGACTTTAGTCTAACTCGGCTCATTACATGTTGCTCTGCTCTCCATTCTCTGCTCATCTTTCTTTGATGTTGCGTTTTCATACATTACATTCCCCGCATGCACTTGTAGGATTCAGCCTATATTGGCCTTATAACTTTCACTATCTTCATAATGAACTGGCTCTGTTTTCTCATTTCATGTAATGAAAAGAAACCACTGTCAAATAGCAACCGCTGATAGCATGAATTTCTCCATCTCACTAAACAAAAACACTCAGATCTTCACCTGATAACTTTAGTAAAATTTGATCTAACTCCATCTCCTTCAAAACACCATCCCAGTATGTAAATTAGGTCTTAGATTAGGAGGGTTATCAATGCTACCTCTTCCCTCTAGGAAAAAACAGAAATATTGGAGAATGATTCAGCCCATACAAGGTGAATCCTTAAACACAAGGTGAAGGTGTGTGAACACCCTCCATGGAGCAGGGGAGCAGCCTTAGATGCCTGGAGTCCTGACTTCATGTCCTTCATAGAAGGAACAGCTACACAGGCCATATTCTTCAGGCTGCCAAAAAGGGAATGCAGAGAAGATATGAAAAAAAATCAGAAGATCATGACTGCCATGGAGAGGAAGAAGTGCCCACTATTTTTTCTGATACCAAAAGCATGGGCATTACATGAAGACAATATGCCTCAGAGGAGACCACAGTGGTTCTGCATGCAGTGTGTAGCCAAGTGTTACCTGTTGTGAGTCTGCGTGCTGCAGGTATTTATCCTTTCTGGGGCTTCAGTGGACAACTGGAGAAGTTCACGGAAGAGAAATCCAGCAAGGACTGCGAATAGAAAGCCTCTACGATGCAAATCTTCGGAGGCTGGCAGAGTTTTCTGGGTAAATATCACAAAATGTACGCTCCTTTCTTGCCCTAATTCCCAGGGAGCCCCTTTTGGTGACTGTCAAGGACAACTGGGCTGAACCCACATCTTGCGCAAGCTGGTAAGAAACTTCTTATAGTCTTCGGTACCTCAGCTATCTGTCTAAAGCTGGTGGAGTGAATCCATGCCTCCACTCGCCAATATGTGGTTGTGGGTTCCCCGTAGAGGACGGTTTGTTCAGACCTGCTAATGGGCCTGCTCCTCCGAGCCGAGCTGCACATCCGCATTAGCATTTGTTAAGATAAAGTTTCTAACATAGCTTTAAATTGAGTTTTAAATGAATGAGCTGATAGAAATGCCATCCGAATGATCACATTTCAGTTCAGCAAGACTGGATTTCTTTTCATTTGAGAGCACTCTGATCTAATTTCTGTCTTCCCTGGATTTTTATTTCTCCCAGTCGGCAGAGTAATGGGTTACATTCTGGTAAAACTCACAAATATTTTCTAACTGCAAACCATCATGTTTCAGTGGTTTCAGCTTTTCAGATTGTTATCTGCAACCACCACTTTTTTCCAGAGTGAATGTGCAGCTATTTGAACTCTGATCCCACGGATAGAGCGTGAACAGCACCTTTAGTAGGATGGCAAATGCTGTCTGTTAAACCATGGCTGTTTAAATGGTCATAGTTTCTTTGTATACATTGACTGCTGAAAAAAAGAAAATAAACTCTGGTCTTTTACTAATGGATGAATTGTGTGAATTAGAATATTTAACCATTTTAAAGCATGTAGTACGTACGTGTTGAGTTGTTTGTGGGACTGAATTTCTAATAACTTTTTTAATTGGAGGTTGAATTCAGGTCCAAATGGGCAGATCTTAATAACTGTACAAACCACTAATCACACCACTAGGCAGATCTTGACGTGTCTTCAATATTTAATTCAGTCAGATATCCTTAAATAATTCAGTGATTTTTAATTAAAGAAAATAGGGTATTTAGTTGATTTTTGTAGGCCGGGGAATATTTATCAACATGATTCCATGCCTTTACTCCTCTCTAATATCTTTTCTTTCCCTGCTTGGTATTTTATGGCTTTTGGATTCTTTCTTAGTTACATGTTTTTCTGAAAACAGGGACTTTGATTTGTAAATGTGAACGTGATCAATAAAAACCTATGGCTTCAAAGTGTCCTTATTTATATTTAAATCCTTCCTCTCACCTGCTGTTTGTTGCTTTTTAGTTATGTCACCAATCCCAGTGGAGCTCAAAAAATTTAGCCGGTACTCTCTAAACTCCCAGACATGTTCTTTTCCCATGTACTCTCCTGTCCCTGCAGCTTCTGATGTAAAACAGATTTAAGTTTGTGTAGAGCAGAGGTCAACATGAAAGCTTAAAACAAAACAAAAAAAAGCTGCCATTCAACTTTTAGCTCTGGTTCTTATTATATCTCAAAGCTCTACTTCAGTAATTTAAAAATAGTACTATTGTTCTACATCCATACCTTACCTTTCACTTTCACTGAATTTCGTAATGACTCTGATACCCAGTTTAGATAAACTTCTAGACTAGTTGATCGCCATTTGGATGAACTGCAGCCAATTATGCCACAATGGTAAAATTGAGAATTATTTTTCAAATTAACTCTGTGAAGTTTGCATTTATTTTGCTTTTAGTTATGGCCAAGACCAAAGCTTTGAACCCATTTCTCCCATTCCTGAGTAGTTGTTTGCACAATCGTGACTTTGGTGAACCTTTGGGTTTGGTAGTGGGGTTGGTGGCTTCTTGAGATCACTTCAGTGATAGCTTTCCTAAAAGTTTATTGCTAAGTGCTTAAAACTTTTTTTCTTTTTTTTTTTTTTAACAGAACTGCTTTTTCAGTTCTGTAGCTTTGTAGTAACGCATCCCTTTCTGAATGTCTCAGTAAATAATCATGAGTAAAGTGTTGAACAAGGATTCAATTCTGCATGCTATGGCTCAATGTGTTAGTCCATTTACCAGTGTTGTATATACGTACCCAGCTTTCTGCATTTTTCAGTGCTTAATCAGATGGAAATAGCAATTGGAGGTGTAATTCAGTGTTGTGCTTAAGGTCATTAAACCCGGTGGTAATGGGTAAATCCAGGCCCTGCTGTGGCCTTAGAAGGCAATTTGGCAAAGAAAACAGTGCTATTTTACTGAGCTGATGAGAGTTGGACAAGGATTGTGTCCCCATTAAGGGATGAAGCCCCACTGTATGTATTTGCTGTATTTTAGCTTACGTGGAACATGTCTAAGCTGACAAGGATATATACTGAGTGCCTGCTAGCCTCTCCTCTTCTTCTAGGGAGAGATATGTACCCAGAACAGCCCTAGAGCTGCTCCCCGGTGCGCCCCAAGAGTGTGTGTCTTTCTGCTCTTCAGTTCAACATCCACCTCGAATGTAAATTTCTGTGGAAAAAGTACTTTTTCGCCAGGAATTTCATTCATGCAAAATGTATCCTGAGATGAGGTAGAAGGTAATGAAGGTATTCACTGTAATAATTAATTACAAATCAGAATAGAAAGCCTAGTATTATAAAGGTTTACTCTTATCCTGCAGTGGATTGGCAATTAGACTGAAGTTAGGATACGAGAGGTATCTGCAACTTCATGGGAACTCCTAAAAAATTGTAGTTGATATTCTGCTCATAGCAAAGTCTGAGACTAGCTCTCAGCTGTGAATTTGGGATTAATTTAGCACCTCTTTTGCTTCTGGATAAATGTGACCACTCTTTCCTCAATGGTCATTTATTGCCCCACTGGTAGAGATGACTTTATGGAGATGGAAGATGCAGAGAGCAGATAAAAGGGCACTGGTGAAATAGAGTCCTCTGAAAAAGCAGAGGGAGGGGGTTTTATGCCTGGTAGCTAAAAAACCATCATGGCCCTAGGACCTTCAAATGTGTTTGATTCTTTTGTCTGCAGTAAGGAATTTGAGCTCTTTGAGCGTTTTGGGGAAGGTCAGGTGGTTAATTCTGAAGTTGTTTGCCACAGCTGTGTAAATCTTAGAGAACCCCGTGAGTCCCTGAATGCATCGTATAAACTCAGGAGATCTGAGGTGGACATTGTAGAAGGCAGGACTTTATCACAAGAAAACTGTTGCTGGTGAGGAAAAGACATTTGCAGATGATTCAGAGATGGAAGGAAGGAAGGAGAGAGTGATTTGGCATGACATTTGTTTCTAGGATGCCGTGGGGTATTCAAGAAATAGATATTCTTTAGAATCTACTGAAGATTTAAGATTATTTTAATACCTCTCATTCTTTGCACCAGAGCTGTGTGACACAGCGTAGGAAATGTTAGAAATTTCAAGAAATGCTATTGTTAACCCCAAAAGTGCTTAAAAATCATGAATTCAGTTCTGAAAAATCTTTAGATGAAAGTAATAGAAAGAGTACATGCAACACATAACAGAAGCTAATGTGTCACATTTTCAAGCATTCTCTGATATTATTAAGGGTGATAAACATTGTCTTTTTATTGTTAGACTTAATATATTGCATATTCTCCATTGTTACAGACAAACACTAAATAACTGAGACTTGCATATAATCTTGAGCTGGCAATATTGTCCAGATGGCAGACTTTTTCCTCCAAACTGTGGCAATCCATCTTCACCCTTGTTTCCATATTAATTACTCATCCATGTTATTGTATGCTGATTAAAGCTAAAAAACTAAAATTTCCAGGTCCAATTCCTAACCCTTTTGCACTGCAATATTGAAACACGGTTGTTCATAATCTTGAAAATTTTTTTCATGATGAAATCACTACAAAAATATTCTGATGTGGTGTTTTGGTTTGTGTTTGTTTTTGTTTTTTTTTTTTAACATAGGAAAACTGCCATTTTACAAAATCCAAAAATTCCTGCCTTTGTCTCCCTGGCTGTTGATGCCATTGGAATGGAGCATATTCTGCACAAGTCTAGAAGTTAAGCTTTATATTTCAATGGACTTGCAATTCTTCCTCTGGAAATAGAAGATACAGCCCTGAAACTACTCCAGGTTTTTGTCTGAGTATTAAATCATGTGGCTGTTGAGAGAAACATTTTCTCAAGAAGGTTGTTCATAGGCTAAATTTCCATCAACATCAAGAGATCAGGTAAGAGTTGGTGTGCTAGTGAAAGCTCTAGGACTCCTTAAATTCAAGATATTGTTGCATAAAAATATGGCAATGCACTACATTTTGCTTGCTGGAGAGTCAGATTCTGTCCCCTGTATCGTCCTCCCATAACTACTTCAGAGAGCTTCACCATTTACAGAGCACTGGCTGCTTCCACTTTCCACTTAACAAGCAGGACCATCAAGATGTTATTATTTTCGTACAAGTTATTTTTAATGTATAAAAAGCTGTAGTATAATTACTTAAACCCCTTCCCCCCCCCCATCCCCCGCAATATGAGTTAAGTAGCTGAAAATTCTGTCTTCAGGATCTCAAGTTTCAAAAGAAACATAACTCTGGATTTTGGATGGTCTGACTTCCTTTTCCAGTGATGTGTCAAGTCCAGTATTTCAGTGTGAAACACTGATGTGACAGACTGCCATAATGCAATGTGTTTAACTGCCTCAATGATGCATCAACTGGAAGGAGTTCCCAAAGATTCAGTTCACACATGCACACACACACAAAAAAAAAATGAGGGAGAAACAGTTTGGGGAAGCGGAACATAAATCTTTTTCACATAGTTTGGCACAAATTGAATTATGAAGTATTTGTAAGTGTTCAATCAATTAGACCACTCGATTGTTTAACTTATAACTTTGAAGGCAGATTATCTTTTCCAAGAGAAAAGCTTCTCTTAACCAAGACCTTTTATGTTAACTGCTCCAGAAGGAAAATGCTACATTTGCCATAGGACATGAATAGAGGAGAAAAGTGTCACCATGGTGTCTTTGGCTGAATTTCAGGATTTTCATAGGAATGGGCTAGTTAAACCATTAAACTCCCAAATTACACACACACGCGCACGCACAGGCAACCCACTTTTTTCTTACCATTAGTAATTATATTCAATAGAAATAGTGATCTAGTGACTTTATAATATTTAATGTTTATAGTGGAAATTCAATATTAATTGCAGTTAGATTCACACTTTCAAGTTGAAGAAACTGCATGAGAGCCCATTAATTTTTCCTTAATTTTCAAATACTTTTCCAGACTCTCACTTTCACGCTTGTTTAACTTGTAACCTATTTAGGTTCAAAACCTGGCCGTTCCCAAGAAAGATAGCCTTCATAAATTGTCAACAATCATTTCACAAACGTTGGGAACCACAACTGGGGAACCTGACTGGCATCTGGGTGCCATGGGAGGAAGACTTGTGAATATGGAGATACAGAAAACGGAGGGTGAGATGGGAGGGAGATCAATACCGGGAGAGTACACACAGTGTTGTATTTCTTGAGTATCACTTTCCAACTCTGCTATCAGGGGGGAAAAAAACTTCGTATTAAACATTCTTTCCTGCTGCAGGGGCAGAGCGTGCCTGTCGGAGAGCAGGAAGGCTGGTGGGTTTGGCCGCCCCATGGTGGCACCAGAAGCAGCAGTGAAGTGCTGGCACTGGAGGTATGTCCCCTCTGCAGAAGAGAAACTCACAGGAAAAATTGATTGCGTATGTTTTATGTGGACAAACCAGAGCTGCCTGCAGCCTGGGAGCAGATCAGAGCAGACCGTGAGTGGCTGTGGTCCGCTGACGAAACAACAACCCAAATATATTTCAAACAGAAAACCGATCGCATTTACTCTCTCTGCTGTTGAAGGCAGTCGCTGTGTTGGCTGCAGAAGGAGTTTGACTGAGCCCTGAACATGTAGACCAAAACTAAATCATAACCAGAGTCTGTCTGAAGTCTTGTCTGCCAGCAAGCACAACAGAGATTATGTCTGTCCAAGCGCTGCTGCCGCTGAGTTAAGATGTATCGTAACAATGAGCTGCTCACTAATTCTAACTGGACGTGGGAGTCTTGGCTGCCTGCTTGTGACTGCATGTAACCTTTTCAAAAGCACCCAAACATCTTAGGAGCCTGAATCTCATTGAAAGTCAGATAGCTGAAGGGTGACTAACGTAAACAACAGCCTAAATGCAGTGAGATTGCCTGGAATGGTCTCATAAATCTCAGAGCTCTCCTTCTACCCAAGTTCTGGCAGTTGTACTCTGTGGAAGTTGCATAGTGGCTGGCTGAGCGTTAAACAGCATTTAGTTGGCCAAATCTGGCTGGTTTTTGGAAGAGTCATCAGGTGCTAATTTTTTTCAGCCTCCCGTCATCCCTCCTCGCCCACGCCTGATGGTCTTCTCTGGGACTTTGCACTGACCATGCGATGTTGGGCTGAAGGTGTGTGGTGCTGCACGTATGCACCACGCGCTGCCCAAGGTGGTGGTGAGCGTGGAGTGTTCTGACAAAGCGCGCGGCATGCCAGCTCTCTTTAGTTCAGTCAGGACTGGAGGGGTTTTTTTTCCTGTGGATCTTTTACATGCGAGTCAGGCTTCACATAGCCCACAGTCAAAAAAAAAGAAAAAAAAGAAAAAAAAAAAAAAGAAATCCTCCACTACAGAGACAAATAGCAACATGTGGCTGGAAGATAACAGAAACGTACATGCAAGTGCAAAAATTAAATATGTAAATATGAAAATGAGGGATTTAATTTTTTTTTTTTTAAAGCAAAAGAACTGATTCACTTGTCATTGCTGGAAATTACATGGGGCTTTATTTCCTTAGCCGTCCATCTCAGAAAAACAAAATAGAAAAAAAAATGTCCATAGATAAGACGCACCATCACAATACCCTGTCTTTGTGGTTGGCTTTGGCAGTGGGAGCCTTGTGCAAAACTTTACAGCCGGCCTGAAAAACAGCAACAAAAAGATGAAGGCAAAAGAGCACATTAGAACAAAATGTGCAGAATGCAGATGTGCAGTCTTCCTTCCTTCCCCGCTCCGTCTCCAGCCTTGCTGCAGTGTCACACCTTCCTAAGAAACTGGCTTTATTTTAAAAGGCTGTTTCTTCATTTTCCACGGTTGTTTTCCACAGCTCCTCCCGCCCTCCGTGTCCCTTCTCCCTGTCCGTAGCCCACATCTTTGCCAAATATTTAATGTAAAAATGATTACCTCAGCTTCTTTCAGGCTCTGCCCCTGCTCTGTGGTGGTTTAAACAAGCTGCCTGGTTGCTGCAAAAAAAATCACAGCACTCAGCAACGGGGCTGGTTGTCTCTGAGCCACATCACGCTGGAGTTTGCAGTTCAGAGCTGCCTCCAGGAGCAGCAGAGCTATAGGGATACAGACTCTAGTGTTAAAGATGCAGACTGCTGGGATCACTCTGTTCCTTCTCCTGTTAATGAGTCAGTCTGTATTTACAGAGGAATAAAGTAAAGAAAAACAACCCGTGATCCTGTAATTTTTGTTAGTCCCCAAGAAATCAAGTTGTTGGCGTATTCTTCAGTAGGGAAGAAAATTAGTTATCTAGTCTTCCTCTTCTTATGCAAGGATTTTGTATGAATTTTGCCCATATTGCATTTTGAAGTGGATGGGACGGGGACTGTCTCTCACCAGGGGCCTTTGCTGTGTCAGGTACAATTAGAAACCAAGGCTAACTGGGGACAATATTCCATTATATGTAGTACAGTGATAGGGAAATGAGCTTTCATTTTAAGGTAAGTGGTCCTGGCCTGTGTGTGGAAGCAGTCCTGACTTTGGAAACAAGCACAGGCCAATTTTGCACATATAGACACCAAATTTTCAAGGTGCAAAAATAAGCAGTGAGCGGTCATGTTTACTTATGAGAATACATCCCCAAAACTGCAACTGTTTCAAGTCTGGGGCTGCATAGTTTGCCCTTTAAAACACCAGAAAAAGTTTTTTTTTTAAAAAAGCAAAAATCGTTTGATAGTTAATTAGCTTCAACATTACCCAGAAAAGCCAGCTTTCTATTAAACAACTAATAAATAATCTAAAATTGGGGCGATTTATCAGTCCCATGCTATACCACTGGAGCCTCGTGACAGCCCGGCCTTTGTGGAGGGGAGCAGGGCTTTGTGGTGCACCAGGAATGGCAAGAGGTATGCCATTCATTCTTTGGCCATTAGAAATAATTTAGGGAATCACGGTCCCATCTCCTTCCCATCTGGCTAATAACAAGCTGTACTTCAGAGCTCACTGTTACGAAGACTGGAGAAGGCAGGAGTGTAGTTAAGCCTATAGTCGCACATACCAGCAATGCTCAGGCCTTCAGAGCGAAGTGATCACTGGCACACAGGGAAAAGAGCCTGGTCCTTTTTTTTTCTGTGTGTTGTAATACCCAGACTCCAAACAAAGCAAAATGTGCAACAACCCTGACATCCTTGGCGAGCGGAGGGTCCTCCCTAGGACTCCCCTTGCTTGGCTGTTCTCACCATGTTATTCTCCCACTTTTCTCTTTGGTGAAATCGCAAATTGTCCCAGCTTGCAGGATGGTGTGATTGCAACGTGGTGCACCCAGAGGAGGCTTGTGCTCAACGGGTCAGTGGCTGTATCCTGGTTAACAAGGTGCTCGTGACCCTGAGCAATGGGCATATGAACACAGAAGAGCGAAATCAGAGACAGATTACTTGCTTTTTTATATTTCACATCAGTCTAAAGAAAATAGGTTTTCCTTTCTCTTGACAGAGTAATATCATTCTCCAAATGAGGTAGGCATCCTTTTACTGCACCCTATTTGCTCTTCACTGTCACCCATGCACTCTCTTCCTACAATTTGTGCTCTACTTTGCGCAGATATTTACTATTCTCTGTTTCCTCTGTTTTGAGACCTTATTTTCTCTGCTTCCCTCTATGTTTACTTTTTCCTTACAATGCTTCTCTTATTAAACTTTTTCTTCCACTTGACTAGCTCCTTTCCAATCATTTTTACTCTCTAGAGAGTGCCTGTAATTTTCCTGGGCTAGTAACAAACCTCTGATTGACCACTCCTCAGCTTTGAAGAGCATCTTTTACCATCTCAGCTGTACAGATTGTGTACCTTAACTTATCTTCATCTTCTGCTGACATACAGTTCCTCTAATCACTCTCTCTGGTTTCCATAGGTCAGCTTGTCATATTTAGAGACCCTGGAAGGGTAACCTGCTTTGGAGGTCCGTGCTACTTGCACATTTCCTGAACGGAAGCTGCCGAGTTTCATCTCCTCCCTGCCACAGTTAACTCCAGGTATTCATTCAATATTTTATGAGTCAGAAGGAGGTTACGGCATAGACTATTTCTGGTCTTTAAAGGGTGCACAAAATGGTAAATGTTTTTCATTTTGCCTACTCCTGATTGGCTCCAGAGAGGTGAGAAAGTGGAGATACGGACGCTTCCATAACTTCTTGGAAGATTTCAGGAGTGAGAGAGGGTTGGACTGGTCCATCCTGCACCTCCCCATGATGCTATGAGTGCAGTGAACAGATAGACCTAATTTAGTGCAAGCACTGGAGTAGATTATCACAGAACGGTTCGGGTTGGAAGGGACCTTAAAGATCCTTCCCTGGCTTGGCAAGAGTTTGGTGGAGACTTAGCCAAAGTACTGTGCACACTTTGAAACCAAACACAAACCAGTCTCCTCCTTTAATATGTTGAGCATTCATCACCGCATTTCAGATCACGTGTTTCCCAGAATGGTTGCTTAGAGGCATCACAGATAAAAAGTAGAGGGGTCCAGTTCAGGTGTATAATGTACCCTTTGTGGAACATGGGGAGGTTGTAAAATACTGCACAGAATTAACATGCAGTAAGTTCAGTAAGTTCATACCTCATATATTAAACAAATAGTCGCTCTGCTAGAGAAATACATACACACAGAGTATATGTTAATGTTCAAAAAATATACAGATAGGAGGCAGTTTCATGTGCCTGTAAAGACTTTGTTGTCAATAGACTCACAGAATAATATCTGTCGTTCCAGAAATGAGATCAGGGTTCAAAAATGTTTTCACAGTTGCAAAAGTAATAACGAAAAGCCTGCAATCTCTTGATTGCAGCAGTAACTCCTGGCCCCCAGTCTCCCTTTTAATGGAGAGATGAGTGTTGCTGGCTTCGTAGAAATAGTTTTTGTCTTAATAATACAGTCTTTGATAACTTGTGGGAGGTCTTCAGTGGGAGTCTTCCATGGATACTGTGACTCATAAGACCCTTACCAGCTTTTATGAGAGCAAAATGGGCTTTGTCGTATTTACTCAGTTCTTTGCTCTGTTTTGGAAAAACTTTGGAATTATCTATCGTTTAAAAAACAAACAAAATCTAAACAAACAAAAAAAAAACCCCAACCATCCTGCTCTTTACTTCTTGTAGTTTTGGTAAAAAAAAATAAAAATCTGTGAATACACTACATAATGATGATTAAAGGTGAGGGATATTATTAGGAACGCTGCAAGGTGAGAACTGCTATACCGTACTAGGGAAGCGAGCAGATCTATCGCAGCACCACATCTCTGGCGGGGGCCGAGGATTCAGTTGAAGACACAGAATTTCGTGATAGCAAGTGAGGACTACACTGTTCCAGACCCAGGTCTCTTCTTATTTGCCAGTAATTCAAGTTAACTATCGTAATGCTGGAGATCCTTGTATTATACAAACATCTGACTGCGGTGTTTAATCCGTTGGATTTAGTCTGATTTCAGTGAAATATCGCGCTATTGTATATCAACAGCCTAAATATCCCAAGTAAGAAAAACAGTGTTTCCTTTTATTGGTTTTGAATTTGCATCTCTCTATTATCACTCCTTGTCCTTGTGTTACAAAACAAGGAGAACAGAAGCACTAGATCTATATTCTCTAAACCAGCCATGGTTTCACATACTTTTATCATGTTCCAGAGGAAGCTGTGCTATTGTTTTATACAATGCCAGTAGTACCACAGTACTTCAAACAGTTCTGTGTTTGATGCAGTTCCTACTATTCCCTCTGTTATCATTTCCTAGGACATTAGAAAAGATCCCGAGCCCAAAAGGTTGGATTAAGATCTTTGCTTCTTCAGCAGCTGAGGTTAGTGGCTCCTGTCATTTGGTTTGCACTTCTTCTTACTCAGTCGGACACAGCTTTACAAATAGACTCCCCCAAACTGACAAGAAGCAGGTCTTAGAGGCAGCTCTTTCTGCTGTTGTGCCCCTAATGAGCGAGCCCCAAACAAGGTAATTTCTTTTCTCTTGTCCATTATGTAGCATCAAAACTTGAATTCAAAACTTTCTGTAGTTTTAAGAGGTCTTCCCTTAGTGCTGGGGCTTTTGAGTAAACTATGCACCTGATACTACTCAGACCCTAATTACTGTAAGTCAGGCACTTATTTCTTTCTACAAGAAACCCTTTTGTGTTATTAAAATACAAAAATGTCTAACTGACTGACTTCCATATAAAGGGGGAGGGGAAGGAGCCACACATAACTTGAGTTACTCGAGCATAAGGTATTTTTATTCAACTGAGCCCTTTAGTTCAGATTAGGATCATAGCTTCCTTTGAATGTACAAGTTACTTTGAGTTCTTAGTTCAGTGTTGAAAAACTAACACTTCTAGACATCCCTGACAAGTTCAAATAAAAATCCATTAGGATCTCCTGAATTTAAATCTCACTGGAAAGTTGAATTTACAAAAACGCCTGTCTACAAAGTATATGAATCTTTACAGGAAAACAAGAACACATGTTAAGGCAGCATGGGAAGTCTTATTTGTATTTTGCATCTTAATATTGGGAGAAGAGCAGCTGTATGTTATAGCAAACAAATTTGTAACGGATTCTGAGGAAACAGTGGAAAGATTGTGCTTATCGTGAAGAGTGGTACGTGCATTTTTATTTCTTATATCAATGCGTAGTAAGAGGCAATTGCACCAGTGTCAGGTTCTTTTGGAAGACTATTGGTTGGTTTATTTATTTGTAAATCTATGACAAGGGAAGCGTATCATATTTCTTTATAATTTAACGGTCATATAATAATCATAATAAATGACACTGTTCTTATGCTTTTTCTCCACTGACTTTATAAAGAAGGCCAGTGTTTTAACAGATGGATAAATCAGAACTGACCAGGAAGCAAAAAAAAAAAAAAAAAAAAAAAAAAAACAAACACGAACCTCCTCTAAAACTAATACATCTCAAGGAGGCTGTAATTATTTCCTTCTCTGTGACTTACAGCAACATATTGAAAGTTAATAAAGATAAATGTAACATTTACTGGGTAATAAGAGATTGTGGAAGGAAATAAACAAACCTAGGATATAGTGCATCTAAGTAAACACAAAGGTTGTAAAACCTTCAAACTCAAATATCAAGAGCACTGCAAATTAATGCTGCACACAATAGACCCTTTGGAAGCTAACTTAATCCACCCCCATGTATCTACATGAGGGCCATGCATAACAATGCATGAGCTGGATTTCCATTAGAGTTTCCTCTGCAGGCTGTCAGTTGTTTGAAGAAATAACAATTTCCTAGGCATGAAAGCTTTTTCAGAATGTTCCCACTGATGTGTAATAAAAGTGACTTTACTTTTTTTTTCTTCCCCCCTCTCCCGCAGCCCCTCCCCCCGAGATGTGACTTTGGGGGGCAAGAGGATGGACTTAGACCCTCGGCCCCCTACCAGTTTACCTTGCCTGGATTATCAGTGCAGGTGTTAAAATAATTGAAGGTGTGGTAGGAGATACAACCCCTAATAGCTTTTCCTATATGGAGATTACCTAGGTAGAGAATGCCAGAGTACCTGAAGAATAGGCATGTGAGTACCTTATTAACATAGCACCATTCAGCGGCAGCTGCATATCTGGAAAAAAAACCCTTTAAAGAGCCTATTCATCTATGTTAATGGGCCCATTGCACAGTACATTGTGTGGGAAATTAAGTCTCTGGCTGTGAACTTCCTGTGCTGTGCAAGCTGCCTTGACTCTTTTTTATTGCTTCAGTGTTATTATCTCCTCCTGGAAATAAAAACAATCATGTTCTCACATTTGAGAAGCCAAAACATTCCCAGATAACAAACTGGTTGAAAGTTTCTTTTGTTTCCCTTATTAAGTGAAAAAATATGTTTTGAAATTAAAGTAAACCCTAAATTAACATCAAAGCCCATCAAATTAGCTGAGCTGTCATACGCATGACAATGTTGGGTTTTCTTTTTTTTTTTTCCCCTCCCCTGTAAAATACACAATTTAAATTGCTTTCCTATTTATTGTTCCTTCCTTGGAATTAATTTTTGCCACAAAATATGTTAATTTATTCAAATGAGACATGATTTTTGAATGTTTAACTGCCAAAAGAACTGCTTTCCTGCTGAAAGACTGAGGTAGAAAATAACATTTAAAAAAAAAAAAAAAACATTTCTCCAAAATATAACCCCTTTTCATTTTATCACATAGTGGACCAATCCTTTAAAAGTAGATCTGGAAAAGTATACCAAAAAAAAAAAAGAAATTTTGCTTATTCAGCTTATTTTCATGCTCTATCATGAATTTGAGAGTAATATAGGATGTTGTGCAGCCTATATCACCTTCAAGAAAGAATTGTCATCAAATATTTAAACAGTTTTTCATCCTTTCTTTATGATCCAAATGCTGCACATTGCATCACTGTCATCATTATCATCATTATCTTCATCATGCTGATAAAAGAAAAGACTAATGATCAATACTAACTGATTACAACTCAATTAAGGACGATCTCTTCAGTGTAAATTTTTTTTTAATCTTGCCTCTTCCAGTCCTTCCGCATTTTCAAGTTAACTTAATGTGTTCCACTATTTAACATGTTTAATGAGCATACAGGAATATAAATAAAATCGTCATTTAATGTACTGTATTGGTTCCATGGTGTGTTCTCAACTTCCCTTGGACAACACTAATATATAAACAGCAGCCAAAAAAATCCAAACTCTTGCTGCTAGAAAATGAGAGTTCTTCATGTAAGTTGCGATAGAATTTAGCTCTTCAAATAAGCAGCTATCTAGAAACACTGTAAAGATGGCTAGGAAAAGCCGAAGCAGAGCTGATTCACTCCAAACCAGTTACCAAGCCGTAGGGAGAGTGGAAGAAGCCTCCTAATGCCAATCATCGCTTTATCCAGTCTGTTTGCACAGACTCCACTTGCACCCATCCTATTATTTTTCTTCAAAATGTCATCTGAACTCTTTGGGGCAGGGGTGGTGTGGTACACACAGCACTTTGCTCTGTTTTCTATGCTTGATAGCGCTCGACAGTGTTATCATAACGCAAATCATTGCTGTTGCTGGTAGGGACCGCGCTGAGTGCTCTTTGGGTATCTGCAAATCTGACAAGTGGTAATACAGTAACATCAGAGAGGAAATCAATATTTCAGATTAGTTAATGATTTAATTATGGAAATCCTTCCCTTAATGCCATTTGTTAACTAAAGTCACCATAAATTGTATTCTGTTCAGCTCATCTTTCAGTGGCACTCTGAATTACACATTCCTGACATTTGGATATTGGAATATTAAACAGATTTCTCTTTCCAGTCCAGTCCAACACTTCGTTCACAATGCGGGCCATCTGGGAATGTGTACCCATTAATGCTCTGGGAGGCACTGTTAAGAGTTTGCATATTTTAAAAAGTCAGAGAAAATTGGAACTGCAGGAAGACCAACACATGGCACTCTCATTACATCAGTAGATTTAACATCAACATTATTACTTTTTTTCCACTGTATTTTACATTGTGTTTTTTCCTCTCTGCACATACGTTTATTTTTTAAAACAACTTAGAACTATTTTTTTTTTTTTTTTAAGACTGGCATTTCGCAGGTTTTATAGTGTGCTATTGAGAGTTTAAAAATATACATTGAAGTTCCAGGCTAGCCATTCTTATTTAGTCACTTTTACACAGCAAGGTTATTTTTATATAGCAAGTCTGCTGTTGGCATTTCAAGAATCACAGAGAGGCCAGTAATTTGGGCGCAAGCAAAATTTTTTGAAACTGTTCCTGTAAAGATAATTCAGGTTAATGGGCCATTCACAGTCTTGCTAACTTACTAACTGGCTGTGTGCTCTAGGTAATCAGGGTGACATTACTGCCGGCACAAAAATGACATCTCGTCATCAGAAATTTTCTTCATTGGCACAGAAAATGCCAGGCACATCACCTCTGACTGTGTGGCCACCACATCTATTAACCTTATTGATTTGGAGTCATGCTGTGCCACACTGGAAAACTACTCCCTGCTGAAAGACTCAAGTGGATCAATCCTGAGCCATGAACAAAAACTCAATAACAAAATGTAGTAGGCACCTTTCTCCATTAAGTATTCCTCAAAGTAAATCACATTAGAGAACGTCATCATGAGGAACTTCCCTTGGGATTCTGTGATCTCCCAGAAACTAATGGTGAAAAATAGCAAAATAGGAAGGAAAAGATGTACATATTGCTAAAGGTATTTTATATCACTTAATTTTGTTGGCAAATATCTTCCTGTATTTTAATTTTATAGTGTAACTCAGTTCCCCTTCGAAACCTTAAAAATCTAACTTGCTGTTTGCTTTTAATGATGATTGTCCCTGGTAAGTCATCCAGTAACGGACGACTCTGCAAAAGAAACTTTTCTCTCCTTTATGAACCCTTCAGCATTTTCATGTATTTATCAGCATTTATTTTTGAGAGCCTCATTGTGATGGGGCTTGAAAATGAAACAAGCCATCTAACTCTTTTCAGCCTCATACAGTTAACAAAGAAGGCAACAAAAGGAGTTCCAGAGCTTCATATTTCCTGACAAAAGATAGAGGACTGCAGCAAGCCCCATTCATATTTAAATGTTGCCGTCTTTGGAATTAGCAGTCCATCTTTCTTGTTACTATTTCCGTTCCTTACGTTTTTTGTTGGTGTTTGCCTGCAATGAAGACTATGTCCCAAACATTAGTGTGACTCTTCAGTTCAGTTTGCAGAACTTCTGTTCCTAGAAAATATTCCTTGTCACGGACAACTGAGGCTTTCTTAAATAGCAGTTGCACATCGTTATAGTTTTTAAATTGTCTTGGAAAACTCATTTAGGATAAGAAAAGTGTGGGTAGGTCCACTCTGTGCACATGTGAGTAATTACTGGTTATAGCTGAGTAGCTTTTATTAAAGCCAGTGGGACCCCTCTCCTCGGGAAAGATGTAAGGGGTACAGGATGGGACAGGATGGTTTCTGTCGCTCAATGCTGTGACAACAGTATTTTTGCCCAAGGGTCTGATCTGAAAATTTGACAGCTAAAACCTATGGGCACAGTGTTTAATTTCACATTGGTTTTGGTGTTAATGAATAGAGCAAAGTTCATTAAAAATAGTCCTTGCACTGCGTTCTCTCATGCCTAACATCTGTATATTTATCTGTATTAAATATTTTAATATTTTATTTCAAACATAATTATGGATTATGCAAAGAAGGGGAAAGAAAATGTAATGACATAGTAGCAAATATTATCGGTTACTTGGAAAAAAGTGGTTTCTCAGAGCCACATAAAAGTCTGGAAAGTATTCTTTTTATTCCTTAGGAAATAACCCTGGGTTTCTAATTAATATCGTGAAATTAAGGCCATTTATCTGAAAAACTGAAAAAAGATCTATATATGCTCCAAAGTTCAGTGTTTGTCCCTGAGCTCTAACATGGGATATACTGTGTGAAAGTCTAACATGGGATACACCATATATCATCTCTATTTAGAGCCCCTAGGCAGGAAGTATGGATAAAAAAAATAATCAAAATTACTGTTTTTCTTTACTGAAAGCCCTCTAAGGAATTCATTGGAATGAGTTCTGTCTGCCCATCTAATTGATAATTATTTAATTAGCAATTTATAATGATAATGGGATTTTACCCCCCACCAGTCCATCTTGTCTGTAAGAAAAATATAAGTAGACAACCTTATGTATTACTTTACCACTTTTGGCAGTTGGCACAAGATATTGTGGGCCAGCGTTGCGATTCCCTACAGCTAAACCATAAAAGCAATGTATTCATATATTTCCTTTGCCCACGGTGTTTCCTTTTCTCATTACCGTGGGTGACTGGCGTTCTCACAATGCGTGTGGGTGCACAGCCTTGTTGTGTCACCATGGACAGTTCTAAGAGCAGCTTCATTAGTTCTTTTTACAACAAAAGCTAGGTTTTTTTTCCTGCCTTCTCTTTCTTTCCCTTAGTTGGCATGCGGGTTGAATTTTTCTTGGACCCCCTGCTTGACTTTTTTTTTTAGAGCTCCTTTTGAACAGTGCAGCAGTGTGAACACTAGGAATTGTAACTGATAGACTGTTTGCAGGAGAACTCATGAAAGTTCTCTTTGTTCGCTTCACATCAACCAGGTTTATGCAGACCCTCCCCCACCTCAGCCAAACAGGGAAAAGGAAATCCACTTTTAATTATACATTGATGGGAATCACTGTATAGTGAAATTGCATCAAGTGGAGAATGCCCACTTTATACTCTTTTATCTAAGAATCCAAAAGAAGCACTGGCGTAAAAAAAATGGATATGCAAGCATAGACTCCCCAATATAGAGCCGTGCCTGACTAATTTAAATCAATTTGCCAACTCCACTTCCAGGCCTGATAAAAATTTTCAGCAGTATTTTTGCGCTGTGAGAGTGTCTTGTCTGTAGGCCTTGAGCCTGGAAGGTCTTATTTTTGAGACCATACAAAAAAAATTTTCCCCAGAACGATATTTTTTTTAACGTGAAAAGGAAGAGTTGCAAATGTAAGGTATTTTCAAAATTTGAAGCGATGATATTGATGCTTTTTCCCTTTTTCTCCCTCAGATAAGCGTATTCAAGAAATTGCATAGAAGAGTCCTAAGGGCAAAAAGAAAGGAGATCTATCTGGTGGCGGAATGAAAAGATTACACAATCTTGCGAGAAGTGTAAGTAAACAAGAGAAGCACTTTGTGTCGTTTTATGCTGTTGTGCCCAGTGAAACGAATGGAAAAATTTTCAGCAGCACTACAGGGACCTCCAAGATTATAAATCATTTGAGTAATCTGCTAATAAATATGTAATGTTCATTTTCTTTGACTTCTTAAAATTAATAGCACGAGATACCATTAATATAGCAATGACAATGCAGGATGTTCAGCTTTGGTGTGTGTACTATTAAAGTTTACTGTGGTTATATTTGCCTTTTCAATCTCTAGTACAGAAAGGAAATATTGGCAGTTTTCTCAAACACTTAGTCAGCAAAGGATTTTTTTTTAAAATGTTCTTGAAGGTCGGGTTTTTTTATATTATTTCTTAAATTGCTTTAGCTTAGTTGTCCCAATTAATTTATTTTATACAATTCAGCAACTGTTTTTTTAATATTTCCTGAGAAAAAAATGTTAACATCTGCAAAAGTGTTGTGAAGACCAAAGACACAGCAGTCTACCTAGAAACAGCTTATTATACTGCCCTTAAAAGTAGTCAAGGAAAATGTTAACTAAGGTCATAATTAAGTAGAGTCATGTAAAGCGATTGGGGGGAAAAAAAGAAAAAAAAATGTCCGTTGATGTTAGGAGGCATTTTGCCTGCCAAATGAAAGAAGTCAGACAATGTTGATAAATGTCACCTCAAAGACAAAGTCCTTATTACAGCGAGGTCAAAACCAGCAATGCAGTTCTGTCTTGCAGAAGCGCCGGGGATGTGTTGTGCTGTTGATGGAAACCCAATCTAGGCACTACAGCTAAGTAGAGCTTGAGAAAACTCCACCCAGTTTCCACCACCAATGCTGGCATACACTCCTCTGCTGCATGATCCAGTCACGAACACGTGACTAAGAGTCCTTTTGTCCCCGTCCAGACTGGGGCTGCTTCTGCTCCTCTACTATCTCACCACTGAGATAGTGGTGAGATATTATTCCAAGATTTTATAGATTTTAATCCAAGACTGCTTCAAAAAAAAAGTATTTCTTCCTCAGCAAAGTTTGCACAAGAGGAAAGCACGTGGGTGTAGACAGGAAGGATGAGAAGCTGAATGAGGCAGAGGTTAAAAATTATGTTGGCTTAAAGGAACCGACTCAGAACTAGTCCATGACAAGTCTTCAAGTCTAGAGTACCCAGTAAACAACAAAAGAACAGACACGCACCTGATAAGCATCCTCTGAACTTCATTTCTTTCCTCATCTGCAGTTTCCCAAGTTATCTGCAAAAGTGTGTAGTGGCAACTGAAGTTTTAAAAAAGACCAGGAGTTTTCCACTTCTTTTTTGGTTTATTTATTCACCAGAGCCATGCGTTTCCTATTTGAACGTAAGTCTGAATCCAAGTTTGTGATATTACATAAGATTACATGAGTCAGTCCATTAAGGGTCTGCTGTACTAGAATGGGAACAGTGTAATTTCCCAGATGCTCATAGTTTCAAAGAAGTAATAAGGAAAACAGGAGATATTTAACAGCTAAACACTAATTCTTTTGGATCTTTTTTTGGCAAAGCTAAGGCACCTTATGATGTTATAACACATAAGGCAATTTGTAAAAATTCATTAATCCCTAGGGAAAGAAAAGAAAGCATCTTAAAACACAAGATCCCAGTGAGATCCCAGGACAGAATCTAAAATTATTCAGAATAGGCAGCAGCTCAGCTTCCAACCAAATGAGCTTTCACTGTAGCCAACCATTAAGTGACACAGAAGCGTGGAAACTGAGGCCGAAGTAGCTGTGGCAGGACTAAATGTTCTTTTAGGTCTGGGGAGGCTGAGCCATGCGATGGAGCCTGAAGAAAAAGACTACGGGGGAACAACTGATGCACAGCAGGAGTTGCCTGGAAGTGGTGCCTCTCTGCCCGCTGTGAGGGAATCATCTAAGGAGAAAAAGATGGGAATGAAACTGACTTAGGAAAAAGGTGAAGAGGGGGGGCTGAGAATAAAAAAGATAGCTTAGAAATATGTTAAAAAGTAAACCTTAAGTTTGATTGTTCTGGTTTTCTTCCTTTTTACATCCATACTGGAGGTTATTTAAGAGAGTCCTCAAAGACCAGTCTAAGGTCTGCTGCTGAGAATAAAGCCACTGAGATGGGTAATATTCTTACAACAAAAGAGATTTAAAAAAAAAAAGTAGGAACGTTTTCTTGTCATGACTGGGTTGTCTGGATTCTCTATAGTTCTCCTAGCAATAGACCAGAGCCACTCCTTGCCTTCAGTGAAGTTACTCATTCATTTACTCCCTCATTCAGTTTAGAATCAGGACTTTTTTTCTTTAAAGTTCAGAAAGATGTAGTTCAGCAAGTTTCCTTCTGCGGAGAACTTAGGAGCACTGTTTGAGAGAAAAGCCCTTGAGGCTGACGTGCTTTAGTTGGAGTTCTGCTGAACTGAATTTGCACATTAAGTACTGTACCTTGCTCTTGCCTGCTAAAGCGTCCCTTGTTTAAGACTACATGTGTGTGTAAATAAAGGAAAATGGGATACAGCCTCAGGATTTATGCTGTGTCATCTGTGAACAGGCCCTTTGGGCTGCGTAGGGAGCCAAGAATTGCTGGGTTGTGGATATGCAAGCCATATCGTCCTTTCTCAGTGGTATGCTCCTGCAGCAGTGATTAGAAAGGCAGCCCCACACCACTAGAAAATTCACCAAGCCAGACTTCCCACAGCTGGATTTTTCTAGTTTAAGCTTACTTTGGGACCAGGGCTAATGTAAAGCAGATTTAACATATGTAAGATATAAGCCCATAGGTTCTTCAATAATCTTAGGTCTCCCTGCAAGAGCATTCTGTTCCAAATAATGAAATATTATTATTAATAATGAGGGGATGGATTTGTACTGCTTACTCATGTTGGTGAAATATTGCCGAAGTGCACGATCCTCACAAAGGTAAGAATGTGTAATTGGACTTTAGGTTGATAAGTAACACTAATCATTAAGCGCTCTTCTTGAGTAGATGTCCTGAATACAATCACTTTAGTCTTTAGTGACAGTTTTCAGGCAACCATCACCACGTTTGTGGATCTCATATAAATGAGATCAGAATTTGTCCACTTATGTTTCTGTACTCTGCTTGGTTGCCTATAGCCGAGAAGGCTGACATCTATTAATGGAAAAGCCTTTGACAATGACACGTCTCTTTTCACAAAAATCTGAATAGCAGTGACAGATCAGGATCCCCATTTTGATGCTCACTGTATATTTTTCTTTTCTCCTCAGTTCAGCCATACTCGTTTCATTAAGTTGGGTCAGTTAGGTCAGGCAGCCTTATAATTATCTCCCAGGACCAAAGCTCTGGCTGAACTTTTAGTTCAGAACATTGTATCTTTGCCGGGACCTGATGGGGTTATCCTCCATTTCACTTCAAAATTAAGAGGAACAATTCTTCTGTGCTTGTGTATACTTTGTATACCTGCCAAGTCCTCTCCTTCCATTCCTTCAGGTAGTCTCAGAAGTGACTGATTATAAATGCTGATCTGACTCTGTAAGCTTTCAGCAGCACACCTGAGGTTCCCATTTTCTTTCATGGTGAACAGTTTTTCTTTCTTTCTTTGACTTTTTTGAGGAACTGATTCCAAAGATTTTATTCACAGTAGTTAACAGGTGTGAATTGGTGTTTGCTAGCATAAGTGTCGTGCTGGGTAGCCCTTTGTTCCCTTCCTGCTGCTTCCCTGCTCTATTATGGCAAAACTTACTTTAATAGGAGTTTTTTTTAATGGTTTGTACAGTGTGTATTTTTAAAGCGTATTATGGAATAAAAGTGAATACCTATCAGAACAATGTGTTCCTATGAACCTCTAACAATTGGGCAGATCCCTTGATTTCAATGGACACACTCCAGAACAAGGGACTTGTACCACCTGAGCAGGAGTGCTAGAATCTGGCCCTCAACAGATGCAGTTTTGTTTCCACCAGCATGTGCCAATTAAAATGATTCTGCTGTAATAAAATATCAGGAGACAGAAAAGGAACCGCCGTGAACTGAGGCAATACTGAAGAGTTAAGCGTCTTTTCAGGTGACACAGATCCCCTGCTCCATTGGTGATCAATGGTAATAATGACATCCACTTTCCAAGGCAGTGCTGGGCTGCTGAGGGCTGATTCTGATGCCAGTGGCTGGTGTGAGTTGTTGAGGGATATTCAAAGGCCATGTTGGATGGGCGGCAGGAAGATCTGAAGCCACCAGAGATGTGGAGCAGAAATAATAGGAGGAGTGGTAAGAATGACACCATTTCCAGAATGTCTGAATTAAGAAGGAAGGCAGGAGGGGCTGAGCTGTGTTTGAAATACTTTGTCAGCTCAGTACCAAGTAATTGTGCACCGTTTCAGCTACTGGTGCCTCAAAAATGAAAATGAACAACTGAAAATTTTAGTTCTACAATTCTTAATGACAGTCATTTTAGACAGCAAACAAAAAAACCAAAAGTGTTTCTTCTGAAAAGTATTTTCCTTTAAACAGGAATATGTAAACTGCTGAATTGAGTCTCCAATTCTTTACTCCTGTTCATGTATTTGTAACATGATCCAACCTCATGGACATTTCTCCTGATTTCTGTAATTTGAGCAGACACTGAATCCTGTGGTCATACTTTAAGAAATTTCTTATTTAAAAAATACCCTAGAGATAAGAATGTCTATGCATTTTGGTTTGTTTTTTTTTTATTATTTTTTTATTTACCTATTTCTTTTTACTGTGACTGATGGTGCTTGTTTTAATAAGAGCAGCAA
This sequence comes from Chroicocephalus ridibundus, assembly GCF_963924245.1. Taxonomy (NCBI): domain Eukaryota; kingdom Metazoa; phylum Chordata; class Aves; order Charadriiformes; family Laridae; genus Chroicocephalus; species Chroicocephalus ridibundus. The sequence continues at coordinate 47,310,049 of NC_086289.1, forward strand.
TGCTTGTATTTGCTGGGTCTTTCAGTAATTACAACTCCATTTCTCTGCTGGTAGCTGTGACACAATTTCAAGCTGATTTCATTGTTAAGAATTTACAAGATTGTACTACTTTAATAGTGACATTTGCCCCTCACAGCCCAGTTTCTTTCTCTGTTTCTCTGCTTGGGAGTTTTAATTCTAGGTTTATATTTTTTCATACGTCTGTTTAAAAACTGATTGGGATGGGGGAAATCCAACGTCAAACAGTACAGGAAAAAACCAAAAACCAACAAACAGAGGGGCTGTAAGAGCAAAGAAAAAATTCATATAAAAAAAAGAGGAAACTTTGCTGCATCACCAATGTGCCAGGGTACAGCACTCCTATGCTCTTTAACCATGTTTCCTTTTGTTTTCTCCCAAAATTCCACCTCCATTAAGACCTCTCAACCTTCTTGCTTTCCCCATAGACTTTGTAACAGACCTTGCAAAATAGCTGGTGCTGGCAGAGGCAGGAAGGAGACCTTGATAAAGAAAAGGAAGGTTTATCCTTTGAAGTAGAGAGCTCTTCAAAACTGAAACTCTTTGTGAACCTGCAAAGGTGGGTTGCCAGTAACTGGGAATCAAATCTAGAAGATCATTTTTGTAAAGTTAGGCATTGGAAATGATACACCAATTTAGCCAGTGGCTGGTGACACGAAAAGCCTGGCAGAACTGAGCTATAGCAGAAATGATTTAAAAAAACAACACAGTCTTTTGTTGAAAGTTAAACATAGTGCAACAAAAATCTTCGTATTTTTTACAGGAATGCTTGCCTTTTCTCTAAAGTCCAATATGAATGCTGAAAGAGGAGGAATGTGGTCCTGCATCCCCTCCCCACATGCGGACTCACCCTTGAACACCTAGAATCATTTTGCCTGGAAACAGACATTTTGACACAAAGCATTTTCTCAAAAATAGTCATATGATTGTTTTCAAATAGTTAGACAAAAAAATCAACATTTTGAAAGTTGATGCAAAGTAACTTGTGTCCTCCAGATAGCTCTGTTCACGTATTCTTTAGCTGTCAGAAGCAGAACTGTAGTTCAGCAATTACCTGCATTACATTCACATCTTCCTTTCTCTGTTAAATCATGCACACACATTTTCAATTTATTAGCACTGGGTAAGTGGCCAACTATGTCTTGAAGCCTTGTAATGTGTAAATTACCCTAGCCAGTTCTAAGAAGGGATTTGTGTCCATGAAAGTGAATTACTCACAGATCACAAAAGAAACCACCTTTTCAAAATTATTTCAGATGGTCTAATTATCTGCAAAATGTAGGATTGGTTTTGTGCTGTTGAAATTTGTTAATATCCACCAAAAATGCTCGTGGCATTTTTGTATGCACAGCAGGAAAATCAGTATGGAACTGGAACTTGTTGTTAATAAAACTTGAAAAGCACAGCTTAAGGTCTTTGCTGAACCATAAATGGTTTAGGCCTCTCAAACCTACATACTGTCTTAGGGTGAGAACATATGGAAAAGACACATGAAAAAGCAATTACAGAAAAATTTGGGTTCAGGGTATTGATATTATTAATTAGAGGTGAATAATGCTGATTTGAAAACTTGACACTCCAGAAATGGCAAAGCAAAGCAATCACTAACATGTCTGGAATTCATATTACCTGTCCAAGCAATTTTCTTTCTCCTCTGTAAGTGCACAGTATTGTTCGTTTCAATGAGATATTACAGACAGACACTAGACACTCAATTCCCCCTTCTTCCGACAACTGGGATTTAAATATCCATTCAGTTCAGTAAATGGTATGTCTATCATGAAACTCCTTTTTAACTCTATGTCTACGGTTGCACACGCGTGGTTGATATATAATTAGTAGGCATTTTGCATCCTTCTGAAGAGCAGAAATAAGTACAGTTGTGGGGTGTTTTTTCTTAATTTGTGATTCAGGCAATGGATGACTGGCACTGAGTATATATAAAAATGATAGTGCTGCATGAGGAAGAAAAAAGATCTTTTACAGAGGGTTAGATCAAAGACAATGAGGTTGGTGACATACTGAAAATTAGTATCTACTTCTATCTTATATGAAGAATGGTAGGTTTCTCTATCCTTTGTTCCTTTGTTATCCGCATATCTGTTTTGATTTCATTTCTCTTAAATTAAGTTTAGCACCAATAGTAGGTGTATGCTGGGACTGGTTCATGAAGAATACCTTAGTGTGGTATTGGATAGGTGCCCTAAAGCTGGTTTGTTGTCCATGCATACAATACAAGGGGTGCAGCAGTGTCTGCTGAAAGTCCTGAAGGGAGGTCCTGGAGCTCAATATTGAAAGTATAAATAGAGCATTTAAGTAACGTCAGGTCACAGCAGGAAAGATAAATGAAACTTTGGAATCGCAATTAGCACTAAGGCTATAAGGAGATTCTTCTCTTCCAGGTTCACTCTTACAGGAGGTGAATATAAGAAGCTATTTTGAGCTGAAGACTCAACAGAAGAGATTTTGGAACAAATAGGAGTAAATCGACAGGATCTAATTATGAGGATCAGATGCTGGTTCTCCAGATAGAATTCAACAGGAAAATTGCTGAAGTTTAACTTTGGTACCAAGTAAGTTAGTATGAATACAGTTTCTATGAGAACAAATACAATTTTGTAGGAGCTCAATGAACAATGTGAGTTAAGATTGTGTGATGAAGATACTATATCCGTGATTTCAAAAAGCCTTATAAATGATCTCTAACCCAAAAGATCTTTAAGAAACTAAGTTCTTAAGAAATAAGAGAAAACAGCTTTGATTAATAACTGAATAAAAATTGGAGACAATGGGCAGGAATAAAATATCTATTTTAACAATGAAGCGAGGTTGCTGTTGGAAGCACAGAGGATTTGTGCAGTCTGTATATTCGTAAATAACTTTTAGAAAGGGAGGGGGATGTTTGAGAAGGTGCCACTGTTTGCAGATAATTCAAAATTGTTTAAGCTTAATGGTTCTACATCTGGCTGTGAAGGTTTGGAATAGGATTTCCTAGTCCAGTAGGGGACAAAATGATATAAGACATGCAGGGTGTTGAAAACAGGTGCTTGAAAATAGACATCTCGAGTCATTTGAGAGGGCGCTTGGCATACCCATGTGATGGTGGCAGAAGTCAAACACACAACTTGTCCTTGGCTGAGACATTAGATGCCTATGTTTGGGAAACGGAGTCCCATTCTTAGTGCCTGTTAATAAGTTGCAGTACTTATGGAGAAAAGCAACCTCAGGCCTATGCAAAAATGGCTTGTAAAATGTTCAGGTAAGAGGTCTTGGAGTCAAAACACATATGATTCTCTGAAAACATCAGTAGTGGTCAAAACTGCAAATAGATTGTTAAGCATTATTAGCAAAACAAAAAGAAAAAAAATTAAATTACTGTGGTCCTGCATAAACCTGCTATAAAACCAGAGTGCCGTGAACACTGGGTTCAGTATTGATCTTCCCATTTCCAAAAAGGTATCGGAGAACTTGAAAAGGATTACAAGGGAGACAGGAAGAATGGAACTGCTTTCCTGTGAGTTTGAGTAGATTAGGACTCTTCGTTTGCAAGAACTGCATCAGAAGAGAGATACGACAGGAAATTATGAAAAACCATGAATGATATCAGAATGTGAACAAGGAATCAGCATTCACTATTTCTCACAGCATGAGATGCCAGGCTCCAACAGCAAATGAGCCTTTTAGATTTAAAGTGGAGAAAATGCTACCAGTTGTGGACTTCACTTCTACAGAAAACTATGGAGGTTTTGAAAGTATAGATAGGCTGAAAAAGCAGCAAGGTAGAGTCATGTAGCGTTGGTGCATCAGTGATTCTTAAACAAGATGACCTGTAGGCAACACTGAGCTTAGGAAGTTCGAAAGTCAGTAGTATCCAGAGTGCAGGAGGAGAAGCAGAAGGAAAAATCCCTTTATGCATGCCACTCTCTCAGCTTTTCTCTAGCCAATCACTAGTGCTAGAGCCAAGAAATAGAGTTATGGAAAATTTGGTCTAGCCAGCATGACTGATTTTGCACTTTTATTATGAGATCCCTCCCTTTGATCTATAGTGCATTGGTTTCTCTATAGCTTAAGAACATGGAGTAAATGCCCTGACATGGAGATAGTCCTGACTGCAGAAACAGCCTGAAATCATCGCTGAGTTAGAGATGCTGCTGGAAGAGAACAGCTTTTGAGCAGTTACAGAAATTTTATACGACGGTTCAGGACACAGGTGTGTAAGGGAAATGCTGGAGAATGTAGGTGCACATGCTAAACTCAAACATGCGAGTGTTAGTTAAGAGAGTAGGGATAACACCGCTACAGGAAGAAACAGAAACATGGGGAAAATAACTCCAAAGGTCAAAACCTTCATGGATTTTAATGACCAGAGCTACTAGTGGTTGGTTCCATAACTCCCGTTTCTGGTTGGCACCTGAAACCCCCATGAAAAAACACTTCCACACTGCTCTGAAGTGTTGTGCTTGCCCCTCTTATAGGTTCTCTACAGCTTTTTTCATCCAAGCAAGGGCACCTAAAGCTCGTTCATACTCGCATAATGCAGTTATGCCCAATTCAGGTACATTCCAGAATGCACTGGAGGAAGCATCCATGCAATCTGGCTCACTGGCTGAGTTCTGCAGGGTTCATGTCAAATCAAATGCCACGAGGAAGGCTTTATGAGAAGTCATCTTTCTCTGACGTGCCTGCTAGATGTTTCCTGCCATCTGGGATTGTTCTGAGCTTTTGCCTGTCCAGGTAAATGTGTTGCTCTTTGCAAGGACAAGTGACATCCACTGACAGCCTTTGGAGATGCAGCTCTGTTTTAGCCACAGAGTACACTTGAATAGTGTTTAACTTAGAAATTGTTACAACTCGAGGCAATGTAATGGTTACAGCCAAAATCCTAATGTGAACCATAAACAAACAAGAAATAGAATAAAGTAGGTTCCTAATATTTGATGTGACTATTTCCTAAAATTTGATTCATTTCTTCTGTAATATCTGCTGATCTCTTCACTAATAAATCTCAGTGTTTTAAATTTGCAGACAATTGTGCGTGTGTATATATATATACACACATACGTACACACACATATATATGCACATTTTTTTTATAGAGAGAGATATAAAATAAATTTCCTGAGAAAGGAAAAGATGTGTCAAAGGCATAACTGATGCTCTTGTGATTGTGCGTGGATCCCCGCAGCAACGAATCTGGATCTCCCTGCCTAAAGAGAGCTTTGGGTGCGCGCTGGGCGAGCAGCCCCCGTAGCTGCTGCCAGTGCTGCAGGAACGTTGCCTGCTGACAAGCTCTCTGCCATTCTTGGTACTCGAGCTTGGTTGGATTGCTGGTTTTCAATCTCTGTGAAAAGCTAGGAGCGAAGAAAGGCACAATACGGTAGCAAGATGCAGCAAGCTCGCGGTGAGCTATGAAATACTTATAGCAGGTAAAACTGAATGGTTTGGTATCACAAGGAGGGCAGAAGAGACTGTACTGGGACAAGTGCAAAGGAGCACCAGGGATGCACTTAAATAGGCAGGGCAGTGCCTGAAATATATGATAGAGTCTATCCTTTAGTTTATTTTTGTGTTAAGGCTTTTTTGGCCGGTCTAGACAAGAAAATGAATGCCACTAAAGGGAAGGTCCATTTTTTTCTCATTCAATTTATTTCTTTACTAGGCGATTATTGGACCAACAAGGTGATATGCCTCAAATCAGGAGGACTAATGTGTGGGATTGTATGCCTTAGCAGATAAATTACAACCTTGGACAGTATACAATAAATAACAATAAATAATAAAAGCCTGACAAGGAATGGAGGTGGAGGAAGGACAGTTTAGCAAAAAAAGGTACGTGTTGGCTTTTTGTGAGGATAGCAGTACACAGAACTGGCAAAAGTCAAGCAGAGTCAGACCTTGCAAACTAAATTAAACAGATGGCAAAAGCTTTCTCAGTCATATGAGGGGAAGATAACCAAGAGAATCGCTGTGCACTGAGGATAGAACAGAAATTAAAGATAATCTAGGTGTGACCCAAAAACTAAACTGAGACTTTGAAAAGAAAAAAAAAAAAAAGATCAAAATGGGAAAGTGGGATTAAGTGAAACATGAATTTGTTTTTTAAAAAATCATGCAGATACACTTATCTCACCCCCTTTTTTTTTAATGACAACTTGATCGTTGAGATAAAGCAAATGCAGTAGATTCAACCTTTCTGCTCTTCAGTAAAGCATTTGATACATTACTACATGGGGAATTATTACTTAAATTGGAAAAGATAAGGACAAGTATCAGGACTGTAAGATAAGTAAAGAAGTGACTGAACAGGAGACGAGAGTTATGTTGAAAGGATTTCTCTCTCTCCCTGGAGGAAAGTTACTAGTGGAGTTCCTTTAGGATTGGTCTGGGGATTAATTTTATTTAATATTTTCCTTAATGACCTAGGCAGAAAAAGTAGGAGTGTACTAATTAATTTGCTGATGATACAAAACTGGGAGATGTCATGAATACAGAGGAGGATTGGAATATTATACAGGAAGAATTAAATGACCTTGAAGACTGGAGTAATAGAAATGGGATGGAATTTAAGGTCATGCACTGCAAGGTCATGCACTTAGGGACTAATGAAAAGTATCTGCTGTGAACTGTAGGCTCATCAGTGGGAAATGACAGAGAGAAAAACCACCTAGTTGTAACAGTCAATCACAGAATTACTATGAACTACCCATGCACTTAGACGACAGAAAAGGAAAATGCAATTTAAACATATATTGAGAGAAATATTTTTAATGAGGCAGGGAGAGTATTCATGCCATTGACCAAGGTGCTTGTTAGACATCACCTGAAATTCTGTGGTTGGGGTGCAAATGGTTTTGGTTTTGTTTTAAAACAGGTGCAAAGAGTGACCAGTATGGGGATCAGAGGAAAGGATGGCCTGTCTGAAAAGAAGCTGTGCCCAGCAAGACAGAGGTTAAGAGGGAAAGCGATTGCTGTCTATAAATATACAATGAGGTAAACACTGGGGAGAAACAAAAGCTCTTGAATTCACATGATAATTTTGACATGAGAACAAATGGACATAAATTGGCTATGAATACATTTGGACGACAAATGGAGAAAAGCTTTCTAGACACCAGAGCCATAAGTACAGGAGGGTGTGAGTAAACACAGGGCTGGATAGATTTATTAACTGGGTTTATGTGACGTGATTCATGCTGCTGGCACATGTTTGAACTTGATGACTCCTGGTCAACCCTATGCCCTCTTTTTCAGGCAGTCTGGCTTCACAGTCCTCTGCTTGGCTTATTACATTTTATTGCACATTCTTGGTTGTACTTGTGGATATATTTTATAATGTAACCTCCTTGATATAATGCAAATATTACGTGATATCTTTAGTTTATCTATTTCTCTACTTTTCTGAGAGTCAAATAGCAACAGCAGCCTATGTCTTGCAATGACCAGAACAATGGAATGGAACAGAAATAAACCTGCTGTTTCTTTACATCAGATTTGTTGTACTGCAGCAAAAATCTAAAATCAGAATAAAGTAGTTCAGAAAATGAACACCTTGAGTCACATCCATTCAAAAAACACACTCAGAAGTAAGAATAATTTCACTGAAAGGCAGTCTCTGATTTGCGTCTTGTTGTTTCCATTCTGTATATTTATACATATTTTTGGAAGTTCCTTGAGTACTTTCCAGATTTAAAGTTTAATCAGTACATAGACCAAACAGTTTTCATGATGACCCATTACGATTGTTATTAAGTTCTTATCTTGATGCAGTTCCTTCTCAGAAAATAATTACACATGCAATATTGATAGGAATTTTTTTTCTGTGAGGACTACAGACTAAAATTTTATAAAAATAAGTTGGTTTGTTTCTCTGAATACAAATATTCTCTTCTCTTAACCAGACCACAGTTGTTAGATTATAATTCCTCAGTTTTATTGCATTGCTATCAACAAGAATAATTGGGGACAGAGGGGGGAAGCCCTCAGTTCCCTCTCTGTTGAGTGACATGGCTTAATCATAATGAACGGAAATAATCCCAAGGATATGTACCGTATTTGTGGCGTAAAATCAAAACAGTCATATTGTGTCTTTAATGCTGTCTCAAATGGATACTCTCATTATTGCATTCTGAGAAATTCTCTACCCTAGTATGTCTCAAATCTCATTCTAATCATTATAAATTAGCAATGCAGAGGCTGAAAAGCAGCAGCAGCACATTCTGATACTGAGTAAATAACGACAACCCTGTGTTTCCCAGGAGAAGGTCCTTCCTTTATGATAAACCAGTAAATTGACCATGTTTCTCACTATCTGACTGAGGGGTTACAACTATTAAAAGTTTGAGATTATTTCCAGTGACTACTGCATCTGACAAATATTGAGTTACAATACTTAGTCTGTGTAACCAACAGCTTATTCCTTTTTGTCATGTGCTGTTGTGTTGTGTTTCATCAACTTCGGAGACAATGATGCAAAATAATGCAATGTGACACCATGAAATACAATAAGATGTGACATAACACATTAGAAATTTAAAGAATGAAAAGCTTCAGTCAATTCAGGAAATAGGAACCCTGTCCAAATTTATTGTGACAAGTCAGAACACTGCAAACACTAAACGCTGTTTTCAAACCAGAGGGCACCATTGTTTTTTGACCACCCAAATTGCTTGCAGATACTGCCGTCATCTTTATTTTTAGTTTAATTTAATAGGCGCAGAGCTGGGAGCTTTTTCAGTTTGGGTGGTGGTTTTGTTGTTTTGGGGTTTTCCTCTCCCCTTCCCCCAGCCTGGCATTAGTATTTAAATATCTAAATTGGCATCTGAATGACTTGGCGTGATTGTCGGCAACTTTCCATTCCAAACAAACCCCTTCCTTGACATTTCAAAAAGATGCATTGCTAACATGCTTCCAAGGATTTTGTAAAAATCCAATTCTGTGAACACAGGCTCAAAACGAGTGAACAAAAAAGCATCTGTGTTAGCAGAAAAGAAGTGTTTTCAGTTCATATCTAGGGTATGCTAATTGAAAATCTAGAAACAAGCTGCTTTCCTGTAGAGTACTAAAATGAATTGGAATATGAAACAACTCTCTTAAATCTGACTACTCCAGACTTCTCTTCCTCACGTTTTCACTGTCATCTATTCATATCTGTCTGGTGGTATTTAGGTCTGCATTAATGGATTAAAGTCCACATTGATCTCAGTTGGAAAATATGAGTTGCTGTTGCTGATCACCCTATGCTATTGCCAAAGCCTTCTCCTTTGCTAGTAAAGTCAGATTCTATTGAAGTCTATCCCAAATAGTCATCTGTATAAACAATGATATGTGATTCTAAACTTCAAGCACATTTTCTGACCAGCTGTACTAACCATTTTTATGTAAGTTTTATTTAAGGGCAGCACTACCATGCCGTGAAGTCAGACAATGAAGAGATTAAAACTATTTTTTTAAAGACATTTTAGGGCCTGGATGGCTCATTTGATCAGACACTGGCCTTTCAACACAAGGAAAAGCAGCTCATATCTAACCTCAACCATTGTGTCCAGAAGTAATCTTTATGGGATGCTTATAAAATGTTTATAATGAAATGAGTGCAGGGATTCTTGGTTTACTTGTCAGTACAGTGAAGAACAGGGAGCTGTCAACTAGTGTATATACAGGTGAAAATTAAGTCTCCTGAAAGGGATTTTAAAAAGTGCAAAGCTCATACAAGCACCTAGCTTAAATGAATAATAGACAGGTGACTGCTAAAAAACACGTCTTCCCTGGCAAATCAAAATTAAATAGTACAGCAAGTCCTTCTAAATCAATAAGTGCTATAAAAATCTCTGTGGAGATTTATTTTTGTGTACAAAAGGGTAAAATCCAATGTTCATTGACATGGATGAAGAAATATATGAATTAAATATATGTTCTTATGTGCTGCTCCTGCCACTTTTAAAAAGATAATGATTCTGGACCAGATCCTTAGATGAATGACACATCTGATTAGCTCCAAGAGGTGGATTTTGTGGTAAATCAGATAGTAATGTATAGCTGTATAACTTTATTTTTCAGAGCTATATCTGTCATTAACTGAGTTCTGTTTATTATATCGGCTGACAAAATGGCTCAAAAAATGCCCACCTACTTTTTAACATGAATTGGGATCCAAGTGGCTACAGTTGCAGCAGAAAAAAATGTTCTGTAATGAATGTAAGGCTGCTTGAGCAGCTTTCTAGACTTCATTGCCCTCAGGCAGAATAAAATTTGATACTGATGTGATTTAAAGCCAGATTTTAATGTATTTAGGTAACTAGCCACAGTTCATTTAAAATCTGGCCTGTAAGCGTTATTGTCTATTTAAAGAATTACTCACAATCATATGATCACATGATACTGAATTTTCAGTACAGCCAGAAAAACAATTCCCGGGAAAGCAGTCTTCCAACTTTCCGTATTTTTTAACTGTACTCAAAGAGCAACTTAATTAGTTTTTTTTCAAAATCTGGTTAGAATTCAATTAGGTTTTTTCTCCTTATAGGTTTAATGACTATTACAAACTTGGCAAGTTAAAACTGGGTATCAAAAATTTATAGGCTTTCCGTCAGCTAATTGTTGGACGGCATATTAAAATTAATAAGCTCCTTTAAAAATACAAGAACTTAGTTTCAACTTTTGTGGAATAGCCAAATCGTTGTCAGCCAATGAGATTCTACATGTATATATAAACATATACAATTCAGACTATACAGATAACGTTTATAACGTAGGCTCAGCTTTAGCTGGTGATAGAAAAAGGCTCCACAGGTTTCTGGGGCTGTACCTGTTACCCCAGCCTATGACATGGGTGTAAATGCCCTGTGGAGAACCTCCCTTATTCCTGAGCTCAGCTTGTCCTGTGAGCTTCAGCGCAGAGAAGGGACCACGGGGGTGGGTTAGTGATGGAAGAAGACCCACTTCATCCTTAGCCACTGGTCTTTAGACCTGACCGTTTGCATTTACAGAAATACTAGTAGCACTTTCTTTTGTACAGGGAAGTTATTTGGGAAGCCGCAAGCCTCTTTGTACCCCCCTGGGATGGTTTGGCTTCAAACTGTGCCTTCCAAAGAGCAACTTGCAACTGGCATGGCCTACTGCTTGTATTGTAATTTATGAACTCAGCGGTGAGTAAAATTGTTGTGTATTCTCTATTCTTGCAGTTTTCAAGTGCAAGTTCCTCTGTAATAGCCTGCCAGTTGAATGAAAGCAATGGCTTGGGGTGGAGGAGGACTATGACCACTTATTCCTTGGTTTCTCTGCTACAGCTGCCAAAAGGAGAACAAATTGTAGTAGTGTCTTTCATGATGTGGACATCTGCCTATTGAATCTGGATAAGCCCACCAACACATTCCATGTAAGTCACCAGACAACTTTCAGTCACCGAGGACCTGTCCGGATTCGAACCTCTGACCCAGGGGTGAAAGGTTTTCTGCAACTCATGTTCCCCTGCGCTCAGCAGTACCTCACCAGTTCACACTTTGGTGAATGCAGTCAGAAAAGAATAAAAACACTCTGCAGGCAATACTGATTTTATGCACCAGATTTTGGAATCCGTTTTTCCACTGTGTTTTCTGCAACTTCAATGCCATCAGCACAAATATAAGTTGTATAGCCAATGTAAAAATGATCTACACCAGCTCTTGGTAGAAACCATTGGGGTTTTTTATTTTTTAATGCGTATCTCCTCACTGCTGGCTTCTGGAAAAATGCTGCCTTGCAATTTGTAAGGATAATTAGATGATATAGAGCTGGCTGTTGCGTGGGGTGGAGGATCAGTTTCTAAATACGCTCCTGTACCGGGATTAGAGTTAGAGCGCGAAACGTCTATGAATCATGTGGGGTTTTGAAACAAATAGGAAAATGAACGGAAAGGGTTGTTTTCACATACACGGATATAAATATGGATCATCTGGTCTTTGAAAGCGGTGGAAATGTTGATAAAACAGCAGAATCTGACCCATTAGTTTAAGCACTCCTTTTACAGGTGTTACTTGGGCATTTCCATGTGATTTTAGTAACAGCTTCAAACCACACAGCGGATGTGAAATGAGTTGCTAGTACTTTGGGCAATGCTAATATTGTTAATAATTGGAAAAGTGTTTTAAGTTCAAATTCAAAGCATGGCATGGGTTTTTCTCTTATCCTTTCATGAATTAGAGGTTCCAAACAGGAAATCAGATATTAGGCAACAGAACTTCTTCCCTCCCAGCTTGAACAGCCAGGAGTTCTGAGAAAGCAATATGCAACCACTGCTACTTTCAAAGTATCTCTATAATGTGTATAGCTTCAGGTCCCGCAAAAGCAAACAACCTCTCGACCTCACACTTTCATTGATGGGAAAAAGGTTATATGTTACTGAGGCTGTATTTTGCCATATCACAGATTATTACAGCAAGCGAGGTAAAGACACTCAGCGGGGAAAAAAATATAAGAAAGAATGAAAGAGATCCTAAATTCTAAATTGTGAAACCACCCACCTTACTGCTTATTGTTTTAAAACCCTCACTTAGGGTTCAGTGCAGGGAACTGAAAGGCTGAAGAAAAATATTTTTAAATCCACACAGTGCTATTTTCTGTAAAATGGCAAGGAAATTTTTAAATGATTAAGCTTTTTGCATTCTGAAGGGAGTACTCCACCTTAGTATACAAATGAAGGGAAAATAAAAATCAAATAATAACCGATCTTTGCCGTGGTGTCCAGATTAGAACCATGTTCTGTGCAGAAGTGATGGGCATGTAAGCCCTTCGTATCAGGAGATCTGTCTGGCACTCATCAGGCAGTGTTACTTGATCACAGCTGGATAAAAATGCACACCCAGGGCAAATCTGTAAACACCAGCTTAATCTGCATGGGAAAAGTTACTGTCATCTCCTCCGACAGAAAAAGCCTCCAGGACACATTCCAGCAGTAACAGTCACTTCAGTTTGTTACAAATGTTGTCAGATTTAGACACAAAACCATTATAGATGTCAAAAAGCTACAATTGAAAAAAATAAATGTCTGGTTTTTTAGGTATTTTATTTTAGAAAAATGAGGAAAGTCAGTAGTTTTACCACTATGACCAAAAGAGTATGTATGTTGGGGGGGAAGGGATCCCTATCATACAGCACTAGCTAACAAGCTACGTTTTAGACTGTAATTCACAGTTGTCTCAGATAGCTTCTTTTTTTATATCAGGACATCTTAAAGAGATTTTTCCTTAGGGAAGGGACTGTAATTTGGATAATATTTTACAGGAGTCTTCTTTGTGCATAAATTAAAAACAACTCTGTCTTTAGGACATGCCAAAACCTACTTTTGGCTTCTTATGCCTCTATCAATGGTCATAGTTGCAATTGCAAGACCAGAGCCCATTACTCTTGTAATCAGCCCTGGAAAACACCCTGAATCACTTCATCATCAGAATAGCTATAAACTAATGGGGAAAAAAAAGGCTTTAATCAACTCTAGACAGTTTAACTCAAATAATACAGTTAGAGGTTCATATCTTGCTTGTCTTTTTCAAGCAGCTATTCCCGTTTCCTTCAGAGAGATGATGTATACGTGCAAAAACAAAGCAGGGCTTGGGACTTGATTCAGCTGTCCAGGACTGGCAAAGGGAAACTTTCTTTTAAATTTAATGTGGGCTGGACCAGACCACAGAGTTCCCAATGCAAAAATCCTAATGCTGCAAATTCCCTCTCCGACCTCGTATCTTCCCTTCCACCCTCCCATGCCCACACTCAGGCATGACAGAGCCACAGAATGAGTGGTTTCTGCAATGTGCTAAATAGGAGGAAAGGGAACATTGGGAAGAAAACTAGGTATTTGGGGCTTTCTTCAACCCAAGATTAATGTCAAGAGATTTTTCTTAGCATTAGTGTCAGTGCTAGCCAGGAAAAATGATCCCATTAAAGAGCCCCTCATGAATAATTCATGAGGCCCAATTTAGTGTTAGTACTGAGGGTAAGAGATAAACAGGTGATAGAGTTTGTAGGGAAACCATTGCGCTTGGCATGGTATTTCGGTGTTATAAATATTATTTTTTTTTCTAAATCTCTATATGTGTTAGAGGAAGGAGACATAACATGGTTTTTAAAACTCGGGTTACTGTTCAACTTTGAGCTGAGGATCTATGTGATCTGTATTTCCAAATCATTAGTGATGAGCTATTCCCCCTAAGTGCATTACAGTAGAAAGCTCCATAGACAAGCCGGTAATTTAGGGGCTGCGTGTGGCAACAGGATTCCTCACTTTGCTGTTCTCTTCCAAGTCCATTGTGAGTATGGAAGAATAGTTACTGAATGTAGCAATTAAGGTTTTTTTTTCTCCCCAAATTAAAAGTTACATTTTTGCAATAATTGCAGTAGTTGAATAATTTATGTCCATTTAAATGGAATAGCACTTAGCACTGATGTTTACTGAAAACCTTTTCGGGTTTAGTGTAAAAAGGTGAAAACAAAAGTGGGGTAGAAGAGGTACGGGGAGGCCTGTGAGCCTGAGATTATTATCATGCCTGTGCAAATCATCAGACTTCAATCTACAATTGACTTCTTTAAATTATAGCCCAAGTAGGTATATCCCAGCCAAAGAGAAGTTACTAGAGATCGTGCTGGGGCCGGCTGAGCCATCTCAGCTGGGCACAGAAAGCTCCAAGTAAGGCAGCAGTAAGGAGTCTTTAATTTAAGATGTATGTCCTGCTGATTATCACACATTTAGAAAACCAAAAAGTAGAGGAGAGATGCACAGTAGCTAAAGGTGACTGGGTGCTGTGCTTTTTCTATGCTGCCCCTTGTAAGGTCAGGCACAATTAAAATCTTTGTGTCTATGTTGTGCCAGTGCTCTGCAAGCTTCTTGCTTTCTGACCAAGCTAATCATGGCGAAATGGCTACCAGCCACACAGTGGGTTTGTTCCATACTGCATATTTTGTGCTTCTCACTTTTAGTGAAAACACTGATAGAAAGATGAATTCAAAACCCTGGCAACTCTGAACAGACAAAATGAGAGACAGCTTACTATGCACGTGCCTGCTGGGCCTGGTAACGTGATTGTTTCTATTTTATCATACCGATCTTTGCATTCAGCCATAGAATATTATTCTGATTCGCACCAGTATAATTCCATTGCTACATCCAAGTTGCAAGGAAGGCGAGTGAGATCAGCATCCGTCCTCCTGGGTTTATTCTGATAAATACTTCCTGAAGATTGAATTCTACTAAAATGCCACTAGGATTTTGCTCTAAATAATAATTATGTCATTGGACTTGTGGCCTCTATTGCCAAGATCTGTGAGCTGTCAATCCCAGATGCTCATTCCCATGCAGTGGCTACGGTTTGCATGGTTGAGCTGGTTTAATCCAAAACTAGGATGTCTCCACCAGTGAGTGATTGGCCTAGAGGCATGAAGTGACAGGACAGTACTTCAAAATTAATTTACTTAAGTGATGTTGCTGGTCTTTCTAGAGTGGTCACCTCTGTGGGACATTGGTTTTGTAAGCTAAATGCACATTTCTCAGTGTATAATAATCACTATCCCCTTAAGCCCCATAGGGCGACATAAATCTACTTTAAAAAAATTCTGTAGTGACATGTCCATGCGTATGATAGTTCAAGTTCCTATAGCAAAAACACCATGAACTCTTCAAGTTTCTGTTCTTGAAAACAACACCAATATATCAAGTCTGTAGTAAAAAAGTTGTATTTTTGTAACTGTGCTTCATGAATCATTGCAAAAGTTCAGCAAATAAAAATATTGTCTGGTGTGAAATATCTATTTTACACTAAAAGTGGATAAAAAAAGAAAGTGACATGCAATCTTGTGATTTTGAGTTGAATAATAATGTTGAGGTGAATAATAATACAGCACATAGAGAATAGGTTTAAAGCATCAGGCTGAAAATGTGTTAACCTAATTTTAGAATTCCGTACCCCAGCCAAACAGATCCCATCCCAGGTGTAGAAAATATGGCCTCGTGCTGATGACAAGAGATGGTTTTCTTTCTACCTGTGCTCTTCAGGTCACCTGAGGGATTCAGCTCACTGTTCATCAGGAGAAAGTATAGGGATAAAGGATTCTTCTCTCTTCTCTAGGCTTAACGGGTTCCTCCTGCTGCAAGGATCATGGTCTAATGTCACTGCGGCCTCACCTGAGTTTACCTGGGGATCTACTCCATGGATTTGTTGAGAAGCTAAAATTGTGATGATGGCAAAGTTATCCTACTGCCCCATTCTCCTGCCAGTCCCCACAGGGCTATACCTTTACCCTAAGGAAAGAGGGAGGAACAAGCGCGGGCAATGAGGTTGGTTGGCTCCTTCCTCCTTGCTGGTGAGTACAAGGTCTCGCAAGAAGGGAGTAGTCAAATTCCAGTTTTCACTGCAAGGAGGTCTCCCTCCTTCCAAGACATTACAGGCTGCTGGGAATATATTTGGTTGCTTCTCTGATGAAGCACTATTCGTGGGGTGCAGGAAGGATGGCATTTTGATACAATGGCATTTGGGCATGCCTTCCTCTTCTAAAGATGACTGTGTAGCTCAGTTGCATCTATATATTTGACAAACAAAAAAATGTTTGTCAAATACATATTCGCTCTTTGCATAGTTGATAGCTACGTAAACTGTGTACAGTATGCGTTTTTTCAGGTACTAAAAATATGCACTTTTGCAAGTTTCGGAGTATCTGTGTTTTCTGTCGCATTTTTTGAGGTGCTACGTAAACATTATTCTTCTGCAAAAACGCTTCTACCTTGGATTATGCTTGGCACCAATTTACATTGTAATATTACTGACACTGCCATTTAATTTGCCTAGTTGCCTGTGGTCTAAGTGTAGGTAATTTACAAACCTTTAACAATGTTCAGCTTTCCTAAATGGTAGGGAGAACTGCAATTACACTTAAAATGCACTGGTGCACTATGTGTCAGCAAAAAAGGACCTACAAAAGACATAATTACAATGTAATTGCACACAAGTTCATGAAGTAAACATACATTATTAGAAGGCACTCATCTATTCAATTTAAGTGACATTACAGATAACATATTGCATAAATAGGAAGCCATTTTGTGACTAGTTAGTATAATAATAGGAGTTGAAATTAAAATGTGGTATATGTATTCCTAAGAGCACTTCAAGCTCAGCATCTGCTCTGTAGTGTCTTGCATTATGCTCCATTTCCAGTTTTAAACATTTGAATATTCTCTAAAGATATACACCGATAAATAATGACACTATTAGGTACCTCCTTAAAAAATAAGTTTCAAACAAATGTTTAGGCTGCCTAAGGCCATTTTTATACAAGAAAAATCTCAGAAGCAGGAAATGGTCAGAGACAGCAGCGAAAATTTTCATCGGTTGTTTTTGATCTGCAAAACTGTCCAAAACTATGCAAAATTCAAGCTCTATTTCATTTTTGGTTGTTTGAATGTCACTGTATCAAAAGTGGTGTTACTGTGGTCCATACCCCATTCCAGATGTACATCCAAAGGTAACCACCAAAGATGCGATACCAGCATCCTCTTGCCTCTGCTTGGCGAGAGCCGGGTATGTACTGGGTCAGTGGTTATCCCACTTCACACCGGGCAGAGGATCTAAGGTGTCTGCAGACTTTCATCTCGGAGGCCAAAACTGCATCCTGAATTGCACATTTTAGAGAATTTGGCCTTGTACCTCTTTAATAAATAGCAGTTGAACACGTTTGTAGTTTCAATTTGGTCACTAGAAGTTAACGGTCCCTCTGGATCACATCCCCTCGGAACTATCCCCTTGTGTCTGACAATTTCTAGCAGGATAGGCTTCTCAGGGATTTAGGGCAAATAACCGGTTTATTCTCACATAATCTCTGAGATACCCACTCCTCACGTGATGACACCATATTCTCCTGAATCATTTTGTTGGTTTTCCTGCGTGCTAAGGAAGCAGTGTGTATCCCACGTTGCCGGTCCCTTGATGAAGCATCTCAGCTCTTCATGCAACGCCCTGGAGAGGCTCAGCAATGAGGTAGAGCCAGAATTGTGAGTTCAGGGCCAGTATTGTTACCAAAAGCAAAGATGTCCCCTTAGATTATGCTTGTGTGATTAAGGACCTAATTGGTGTAAAAAAACCCTGTGGGTTGTTTTGTTTTGCTTTTTTCTTTTTTTACAATTCTATTATTGAGCTCTTGTTATGTTCTGTGTTCTCCCAGTGAAAAACACAGTTCAGTTTGAGAGTCAGGCAAATACCTTAAGGCTGCTGGAGACA
Source organism: Chroicocephalus ridibundus (assembly GCF_963924245.1). NCBI lineage: Eukaryota > Metazoa > Chordata > Aves > Charadriiformes > Laridae > Chroicocephalus > Chroicocephalus ridibundus. The sequence continues at coordinate 47,328,303 of NC_086289.1, forward strand.
ACTATTTAATGTTTTACTTTTCTTGTGTGATCTTATGAGCAGTCTGACACAGCGTAGGTCCAGAGTAGATTGTTTACTTTTAATTTGCTCATAACAGCCTTCCTTGCCAACTTTTACAAACAACGTGATATCATAGATTTTTACTTGGGATTCCACTTTGTTGAACGCAGCTCAGATTTTTTTTTTTCTTTTGCCTCTTTCACTAGATAAATATAATAGTGGATTACAAACTTGTTAAGTGTTTCGTTTTGGAAAACATTGTCTGGTACTTGATACTGTACCAGGGCTCAACCTAAATTGGTTTAATTCCTTGTACCTGCTGTGTAGTTAGATGAGATCAACTAGACAGACCTTTCCCATTGGTTAAAGGTCAAAAATAGCCCAAAGACATGTTGTTTACAGCACATCAGATTGAGAAATATACTTTTCATAGAAGGCATGACTATATTTTCATTAGCGGTGATAAAAAAGCTTAAACAGCTCTGCAGATATAATTACAGTGGATTCTTTTTAATCACAAACATATTTTGAAGAAAATGAAGAAGAATGCAATTCACCAGAGAATATTTTTATTATTATTTTACTATAATTATTATTAGGTTATATAAAATGTTGTTTTATTTCCCGGTATTTGAGTACATTCGAGAAACCCCAGACATTTCAGGGGTAAGAGTCCTATTCTGATGACATTTATATAACTGTAAATAACTTCCCTGATGTCTGGCCCTACACAAAATTATAACGGAGTCCCTGATGGCTGAAATGATGACTGACATTGTTGGGTTTTCTCATTTTAATTATTGTTAGATGACAAGGTGGAAACTAATCAGTTTATTTAAACTTCTTAAATTATTTCATCCTTGCAAAAAGAATGAAATTATTAACAAATATTTTAAGGGTTTGTGTGGTAATTTTGTAAATGTTTTGTAGTCTTTCTTTTGCAGAACTGAATTGGAAAGATTTAGTGCGTATTTGCAAAGCGAATGAGTTTTTAAAAAGTCAAGTTGAAAAAAAAAGCACAAGCAAGATTAAGGAAAGTAAAGGCTGGGTTGTTAGGGGGTTTTTTTGGATGATGCCTTGAATTTTACACTGATCTGTAAGAGTTGGGATTCAGTGGTCACCCAAATGTTGATATAATCATATTTTCAGACATTGATATTACTTTTTACATTTTGTTAGGAAAAATTCTCAAAAAGTTTTGCTAATTAATATAAACATGTTAAGAATGCACAGCAAGCACTTTAGCATTAGATTTTGCATTTAGTATATATAGTTTCCTAGGCAAAGACCTATTTCACTGCTATTTTCTACAAACGAGACACTACAGATTTTTCACCTTTCTTTTATACTGGAGCTCAAAATCTCAGTATTTTACCTGAAAATGTTTTATATGGACCTACCAAAACAATTGAGGGTTTTCTTGAAGCATTTAAGCTGGAAAATAGTTTTTTTATTAGGCTAAAATGTTTCATGTTGACAATTTCAAAAGAAGCCAGTAACATTTTTTATTTCAGAAGTCATGTTCATTGGTAGGTGACTACTTCATTCAGCTGGCCTTTCATTCTCATGGGAGAACCAGCAAAGGCTCGAGACTTGGATGTAACCATTATTTCTTTAAAATTAGGTGTTGCATAAACCTAGATTTTTAAATAGTGTGCTCATAGTAACTAGAATTTATAGAAACAATGGAAGATATTCCCATGCTGTGGTTCAAGGGACCTGGATTTATTAGAAGGCTGTGGGTCTTCTATACTTGGGGAAGACACAGGCATCTTCAGGGTAGGATTTGTCAAAGTTAAATAATTATGGGTTATCTTTACAGGGAAAAGGGCTGCTAGAATGGACCGTGTCAAACAGCATAATACTAGTAGAGTGAGAGTTATGTCTATATGATATGAAAAAGATGAAGGTTTTGCGGTGAGGTATTAGTTATATGGTAGATAGCATGACAATGATGAGTTTGACAGATGATAACCTATAAGGTCCAAAAGCAACATCTGAAGTAAAAATGGACATGAGTTTTCCAAAAATAGAGACATTGTTCCATGGTGTTGACATCCTCTCAACAGTCATATCTGTTCACACAAGTCACGTCTGAGAAGAGGGAATAACATTTTCAGTTTTATATGGCTTGACATTTTCAGAATACTAGACAGGGGAAGATCTGGTAATTCTGCAATTTACAACATTAGATAATTAAACCACTGAAGAGGAGGGGAAAAAAACAACAAAATGATGATGAAGAGTGACTTTCAGACATTTGTGATGGCACATTTGCCTCTTATGTGAAATTCCCTGAGTTTTCATAAAAGATATGTGCTCCAGCCTTGAAAAGCCTGATTTTATCGCAGAGGAGAGCTCTCAACTCCAATGATCTCCAACCAGCTACTTGACAAGATAACCTTGTGTGATGACTTTTGAGGTGCTTTGGCAAATCATGATTAGCTAATTTTTGGATGCATTGTTGGTATTGGAAGCTACCACTGTCCTGAGATGTGAAACCAAACTCAATGGTGATGTCAGATAGCATACAAGTTTTGAATATTCTTGATTATATCTTAAATTCACTACTGTGCTTAATGGTTTCAGTTTGCCTTTTAAAATGATTGTTTAACAAAAAATTTGGTGCATATTTTAGAATGGTGCTTAAATGGCATGAGTGGATCTTAAACATTCAGGAGGTGGAGAGTATGTGTCTAACATGGACAGTGGAGCCCATGTTTGTATTTTATATGACAAGAAGCAGTAACTTGGTAATTAAGTAAATATTGTAATAAGTATGGCTCTGACATCCACTTGAAGCTTATAACTCCCCAGGGAACAGATGCTTAATTTGTGACCGTGATAATAACAACCTAATGAACCTCCCATCTTACTGGATAGCTTAATAAACTTCAAAGAAAACAAAACAAGAATCTATGAGTAAAAGTACATCCTTAGCTTTTCATTAAACAAAATGAGCATGAGGCAAGGCCCAGCATGGCTTCCAAAGTTAAAGCTACCAACTACAAAGCAAATGTATGCAGAGAAATGTACAACAAAAGACATAGCTTTTAAACCTCTAGTTGAGTTTCCATAAATGTTGCTTACAAAAGCTACCATTCTCTATGTTAACAAAAAGTTGTGGATATGTTCTTCACTAAATCCTCTTTTCCCATATAATCCACCTTGTGCACTTTATCTCAAGTGTGTTTTATCTGATCTAATCCTGGGCTCATTCATTCTCAGATAGAAGCAACAGGATTATTTCACACTTAAACTAGGCCCAATCTTTCTGTGGGTCCATAAGAGGACACCTGGGTAATGAGAAATTATCTATGGAACAAAAGATTAAGCAGGTGCTAGGAGAAAAATAATTCTTTCAAATACAGCAATTTTTAAGGAAAAGATAAAACATTTTTTATTCAGAAAAATGTTCATAGGAGGCACTAAATTTTAAAAAGAATGAGCTTGCACTATATTTAGTACCAATATTACTCGGCACAAGTTTTATTAGAAAAAAAGAAATTCTGTTTTGGTCACCAAAACATGACATTGATTTCCCTGGAGTTAATCTGGATGTTAATGGATGTAAAGTGTGCAGCATACAGGATATACCAGGGCATGGGTTTTAACCAGGTCAAAGAGACTGGTCATACCCAGTCATATCTTTTTTCCTTGTTCTACCAGCCCTTATTTTAGCACACTTTTAGTTAGGGGGAGGAGTAGGAGGGAGCCTTCATGGCTCAGAAAAATGGCTTTTTTTTCCCTTTGCAGTAGTGGGCAAGACAACTCAGAAATAAAATCAAAGCCCTCTGTTCCCTCCGCCCCGAAGTTGTGGGGCATGGATTAGCATGAACCAAGTTCAATCTCCTTTGCCTGACTCAGCAGAAACATTAAATAAAAAATCTATATGTGCACGTGTATCTATATCTATTTCGTCTATATCTATAGCTGTATCTATGTCTGTACATCCCCTTTGGCTTCTAGACACCACAGGAACATCTCAAATATTGTCTTCTATGTGTTTCCAGTGTATATCAGACTCTTGATGTGAAGGTGTGAAGGCAGACCAACAATTTACTGTTTTTAAGCAGTGGACCAGTTCTTCAGGAGACATAAACTGGTACAGTATGTCATTATTTCCCAGTCATTCCCTCCTTCCCTTTGGTCATCAGCCTCCTCACGGAGCAGTGTACAACAGCTGAGAATTTGTCCATGTGTGCAGTGGGACCATGAACTGATGACTTGACTTTTAGAGTGGTGGTCCTTTGAGTTTTCTTCTCTCCAAAGAAATACAGCAGCAGTACAGTGTGTAAATAGTTTCACAGCATTCAAATGAATACATTACTGAATTATTACACTAGAGACTGAAAATGCATACAGATTAGAAAGAAAAAGAAAGAGAAAAAAAGAGCGAACACGATCCAAATCCTCAGGCCTCAGGATAAAGACTAATCTTCTGTTTAACTGGCTATTAGGGAAGAGATGTCCAGTAAGTTATCATACAGCTGCACAGTAGCGGTTTTGTTCCTTTTTCCTTTGTAATATCTGATACTATGTGATGTCAGTCTCAGAACAAAAGATGGAATGGTCAACAGATGCAGGATTTTTATGGTCTGTGTCTTGCTCAGGTGTAAAGATGAATCTGGGCTTGCAGTTCTGGCAGGGAGGGTCTGGCTGCTGTGAGATTTCCGCTTCCCTGGATGTACGCAGGGAAATGAGAATGTTTGGCACCTTGAGAGGGAACGGAGCTATGGCTTGACAGCAGAAAGCAAGACTACCAGCTCCAGAAGTGTGCTTTCCTAAAGCACTCCAGAAAAGTAGTGTCCTTCAGAATTTTAAGTTATTACTTAACTCACGATGCATGCTTTGTAGAAGTGATGATGCCTTAGCAATACGAAGCTTCAGTGTGGAATTTTATTATCAAAGCTAAAATGTTATACTGAGAACTGAAGTGAAAAGCTATCGATGCCTTCCCTTTTGAATCACATTCAAGTGCAGTTATATTCATTCTCAAGGCGTGTAAGCCGCTTTTCAAACCGATTTCTAGGTGAATCTCTAGGTGAAACCGTTTTTTTAAGTGTATTTCCGTATGGGCTGAAAATACATAAATAAATAACTGTATTATTAGATAGATGGAAAAAGTCAATATGTGACTTACAAGTTCCCTTGTCCCAAACCAAGTTGTTTTGGTCCTTTAAATACTTTAAAAACATGAAATGAAACAAATTAAATAAATTCATTATTTTTTTGTTAAAATAATGAAAAGTTTCAGTTTGAAAATGAAAGAAGCATTTTTCTAAATGAATAATTCCCAAATTCATTAACTGAGAATGGTTGCTAAACTTTGAGGGTTTTCTGTGTGGGACAGCTCATTTATGCACTATTTATCTAACAATTTAACGTAGCATATTCTCCCCCAGGTATGCTTTTGTTAAGATTCCGTGGATGACAGATAAATACAAACACATAGAAAGGCAAAAGCAGACTAATGCTGACACTGATGAATGACAGTATGAAAATAATACTCATTTTTCTCAGTAAGCACTTGGCAGTATGGAAACAATTTCTTTTACTTTTCAATACTTTTTTTTCACTTTGCCCACCATCTTGGTCTCCCCAGCTCCCCCCAGCTGGTGGGACAATCCCAGCACATTGACCAAAAGGGTGGAGAGTGGGAAAATAGAGTAAATAAGTAAATATCCAAATCTCAATAATAAGCAATTAATAGTCTTTTCAGAAATGACTGAACTTGGAGCAGCAATTCTGTGTCACATGCAGGAATTCCTCTAACAAAGGACACGTGCAAATTGATTTAACGAATTATCCTTCTCAAAAATGGGAACAGAAGTTCAGTACCTGCAGTTTTGGCTCATTTAACCCAGGATGTGTTATTGAGGACACGCACAGAAAAAAGATCATAACAATTTTTTTGACTTGTCGTCCGACAGCAGTTAAGAGAAATGCAAACAAAGTGAGGCCTATTGACTAGGTAAGATGAAATATTAAATTAATTTCTAATGTACAATTTCATATTAATGTCAAAATTTACAACAGTATGATGTTAGTGAAAAAAATAAATATCAATAGATTTTGAGGACCTCCAAGCTTTTAAAAATATATTTTAAAGACAATTGTTGCTTTTTACCAATCTCATTAATACATATTTATCAACCTTACGTACATGGGTATTTCCATTTCTTTGTGCTAAAAAGTTACTTCAAAAAGAGCTAAGCTCTTGAATAATCTTTAATTTGTATATACAAGATACGTGACTGTAAGACTGTAGGCACAAAAATAAACTATGGAATCACATGAAATTCAAGTTAACTTTCTTGGTTCTTTTGTAAAGTTCCAAAAATACAGCAATTGAGAAGGGACAATCAGAAAACGTCTCATGGAACAAATACTTAAGTACTCAAGACTCAACAGAAAAAAAAAATCTGTTTGCTAAGGGTCGTAATTTGTGTATCAGTTGCTTTTCTCTTTTAAGTGAATAATGCAATAAAACAATGGCTATCTCTCTTCGAGCAATGCAACTGTTTTAAACCTGATAATCCTTTACAATCTTGTTGAAAAAAACCATCCTTTGAACACCATGACAAAAGATACTACACTGGTATTGTCAGACTTAATTTTTGATTCATTAAAAACGATTTGCCCTTTCTTCTGCATAATGCCCCTCCACCTATGCAAGGACCCCTACTTATAGTTTGGATGTGAAGTTTAAGAAATAAAAAAATTACTTGCAAAGTGATACAGCAATAAATAAGACAGAGATGGGCATATCTGTATATATATTAAAATATATATGCACATATATAAAATAATATGCTTTAACCCATCTATCTCTATACTATGCTGTTTGCTCTTCTGACCAATAGATAGTGGTAATTATCTGTGTATAGGTACATGTATGAGAAAGGGAGAACAGATGTCCATGATTATGTAAGTTATGGTAATTAACAGTACATAAATGAAACAAGTTTGTTTTTGTTGATGTGTCACTTGCACACTGCTCCTCTTGAGCATTGGGTTACATCCTGTACACGATCGCCTTATTGTCTACTGTCATAAAAATTCCAGTTTTGTTTCTGAGCAGTCACAGAACGGGACTTGCCAGCTGTCATGGAAAATGTATTCAGTTTCATTTCCACTTAATTTATCTAATCTTAATTCTATTATTATTTTATTACAATTATTTAAGTGCTTGGGGCAACAATCTAAAGTAAAAACAAATAAACAGTAGGAGTTCCAGATAATTTGTAAGTGATCTGAAAGGTCTAATGGAAACAACATCATTATTGCAGTTTTGTTTTTTGAAAGGTTAATATTATAGAAGCTTCATCGTTGCTGCTATAGTTAACAGTCTGTCAACACTGACATGTTAAATTCCTGCTTCTCGAGATTAATGGCTGAACTATAAAAACTCACTCTGGACAAGGAAAAAAAAAAGTTGTGAAATAGTGTTTAGATGTTCAAAACCTTGTAACTACATGCCTCGTATCACCTTCATTTTCAGCACTATCAACATGAAACACAGAAGAGCATCCAAGCCCACGATTAAATCCATTTCTGTTCTGCCCGACACTTTCATGCAAAGGCACCTGCGAGCTTCCTGGACTGTAATGAAATCTGAGCACAGGCTTAAAGATACGACTGTCCAAGTGTTGCAACGTGCTGAGATGAACTTGTGGTTTGCCGTTCCTGGGCTCAGCCCCTCATCTCTCCTCACCCTCTTCAGCAAAAACCGTGAGTAGCCGCATTCAAAGCGGTGCATAGCAATCATCTGCCTCGCGTTCAAAGCACGGGCTTGTTGGGTTTTATGCTTAATCAGAACCATTAGCTTCCATTTAATCTCTGAAGCTAGTCACCGTTGCTCTCAGAAATGTGACATCCCCTCTGTCTGCTGAATCTATGTAACCACAGAGCCCTCGTTACCACTCATTTTACTTCTCCATCAACTTTGTTGCCTTGCCTTGATCCTCCCCGTAACATGGCTGGTTTAGGGTGCCTCGCAGAGGAATTTGGGTTCTCATTTTCTCTTTCTAAGGCAATGAGTTATTTATTTCTGACATCCTAATCTTCTTTTAAGATCTTTTTTTCTCTTTTTCCTTCTTCTTGTTTTACTTAGCCTTTAGACAGCACGATACACATTTCACTGTGTTTATGCAGTAAAAGCACATAATAAAAATATATAAGGGAGGTAATAAATCAACTCATTCAAAATTAAGAAATTACTACTGCACAATTTTAACCCTATTCTAGAAATTTCGGGTAAGAAGTATGAAACTATTAAATTCAAGTATTCTGTTGGTCACATAATCACACAGTGGTTTAAGTCCATCTGCTGTGTAATAAGACATTTGATTTGACTAAGGAACTGCTGTAAAGTATCCTGGCCCTGATGTAGCCATCACTGAAGATGATACAAGGTTTTCTAGCAATGCAGAGTAAGGGGGGTCAATTCCTATTATCACCATACACATAAAAATGAATGGCTGAAGCTGGGGCAACGAGAATTCAAAAGGAGGGTTTTGAATGACATCTTGGCTTCTAAATCCTGGGAATTTCAGCAGCATCCAGCATTTCTTTAAAAGAAATTTGGATTTAACTGTAGATAAGCAGCAGCAGTGTTGCCTGCCTAAGATGATTCCTCTGTCCATCTGAGAGGAGCCGTTAGAACACAGGCAAAGAAGATAAAATTCCAGAGTGATGACTCTAAAAGTGGTTTATTTAGAAACTGAAACTTGACTTTGTTTTCTTGCAGAAACCAAATGTGTTAGTTTGGTTTGGATACGGTGTATTGACAAAGGGTGGGTTGTTTTTACTTTTTATCTAAACCTGGTTGTGCAGATAGAGAAAAAATAATCTGTCCTGAGAGCAAACAATGATCCAAACTCATTGTTTGCTTGAAATGGCTGACCTTGCTCGGAAGACGTATCTGCACAGATGATCGTGCCTCCAGAAGTAGCTGGGGAATCCTGGCAAGTGACTGGATGCCTGTGTGAGCAGTGGCAAGGCTCTTTGTGCTGTGATCCAGAAGCTTCGCAGCCCTGGTAGGCGAGCGGTGTGCCTGGGGAAGTCTACTCTGCAAAGCCTGGCCCACGTCTCCTCCCATTGAAGTTCTTCTGAGGGCTACCGAGATTCTCTCTCTCTCCAAAGGGAGCAGGGAAAGGTACAATGGGACAAAATGCATGCCCCCTGTGGTGGCACAGCCTGATGCAGCGCAGCGCCCGGGCAGGTGGGAGCTGTGCCGATGGTCACCCTGTCCATGGGGCTGGAGCTTTCATCTCCGACCCCATTTTCTCACGATGGACACTACGTTTTCCTCCTCTGGTTGGCGTGAGAAAGCTGTGAGGCTGTGACACAGAAATCACCTTGTAGCTTGCTATTAAGAAAGTTTAGCAAATTGACTGCTGCTAAAATAAGAGATATGAAAGTACCATCTGCAGTTCAGTCACACGGGGCAAATCTCACAGGCCTTACGCAGTCAGAACACCCATGGAGCGCGCACGGCGGGAGCTGACCCGCAGGATAATAGGGATGCATACTGAATGAATCGGAAGTAACACCTGGCCTTTGTCTGGAAAATTACCATTTTTTTAGGCCAATCTTCAAAGCCGAACATTTCTTTAGGACTCTGGAGCCATTGAGGAGGCAGACAAAAGGAAGAGAGTCATGGAGAGACATGTAAAAGCTGTAGACCCAGCAGAAAGGGCGGGAGGGTATGCGAGAAGGCTGGGGGAACAGGAGTTAAAACCTCAGTATGAAATTCCAGTTCTTCCTGTGTGGATCAGTCTTTCCAAGGGTGAAAGGGAAAATGAATTTCCCAGTGCATTTAAGTGATTTCATTACACAATTACGTGCTTGCCTAAACTTTAGCCACATACTGTTACCCATCCTTGCAAGTAATCAGTTTTTGGTCTGTGTTTCACAACATGTACTTAGTTTAAACATGAAATACATTCATGTCTCTGTGTGCAAAGAGATACATGCATCAAGCTCTTTGCACCGTTTCTCATTCTAAATGTAGGGAATGCGTCTTTCCCGGGTAAACATATATACTGTAGAGGAAGAATGCTTTATCTTTAGAAACAGCCAAGATACTTTTACTACATATATCTAATTAAGACAAAATGCCACTCTCCTACATTAGCACTCAAGTTTCCAAACAGTTGCTCAACTCGTTACACTCAGGTGCAAAAGAAACCATTGCACAGCTCAAGTGGAGGGGTGTACGCAGAATACTTGGCAGTTGCATTCTCACAGATATCTTGCTCTAGTCTGAGACTGATCCAGCATAACGTACGAGCAGGTTGAAGTTGGTAGAACTACTCAAATGCTTAAAATTTCACACTTTCTCAAATGCTTACTTTTCTGGATCAGGCTCTTGTGAATAACTGGGCCCGCAGCTTCTTGGACTTTTTGCAGGGTGATCAGGTCATAAAAATGAGAATACCATCTTTGTAGAGACTTAGCAGTCACAAACTGCAAACTGATCATCAGCCTAACTGCATGTCATCCTTTCCTAAATCAGATTAGTCACAAATGATTATCAATTGAGCCCTAAAATCCTGATGTAGTTTGAAAATATACAAGTTTTTATGAAGGTTATCTTGGAGGTCCAATAAAAAGCCCAAACATGCTAGCTTTTAATATATCTGGTGACACTGCCCAACAGCTAAGAGAAAACATCAGGGAGAATTTCTGTGTAAAGTTACAATCTTTTCAAGAACAAGTCAGCTAGCTGACCTACAGTGCTGGAACCTGCTGTCATTGCCAGCAGCCACCCGCAATATTTTTGCCGTGTTTTGTCTTCGCTAGCTCAAAGCTCTGTGCCAGCTATGAGTATTTTGGGTAAATTATGCAGTTTTGATTTGCATAGGCAGGGAAAAATCCTTCTCATCTGCTGGAGGCACCAGGTCTACCCAGCCTGAGTTTTTCGGGCAGTCTGATGAGAGCTGTAGAGGTTACATCAGCCTCCAGGTTGGCCCATTAGTCTCAGAAAACCTTGACAAGCATTTCACGGACAACAGGGTGCTACTGCCGCAGGAGAGCAAGCCTGTGCACAGGTATTTACTGCGCAAAAATATTCTTAAGTTTAGTGCAAAGCAAGGAGCCAAAGCCACAGTCTAACACCCCAGCGACATGCCACATTAAATCAGGCAGCTACCTCAATGCTTTCTGTGCAGTGTTGTAATCACAACTGTGTGTTACACCTTTGCAGAGATACTTCTTGAGACACAAAGTATATAACGTGGCTTAGTACGCAACAGGTTCAGATGTGTAATATCTCTTGGCTAAACAGGTAATTTCTGGTTTGTGTTTCTGTTCATCTATCTCTTCTACTGCCAGAATTGATTTTTCCCCATATTAGTCTCTCTGTCCATAATTAAAGGACCAGATCTCTCTATTTCTTTTCTAAGAACCTGTTTCCTGTTTTGAAATGTAGGGTAAGTAATAGTGTATATTTTTTTCCTGAGGGGAAAATCCTTTAGTCCTAGAGCACAAATAAGGTTGTTTGTATTTGCTTCAAGTGCCAGAACTTAACATACTTATGCTCTAGTTATCCAGCTGACATTCTGTATTTATTAGATTTTTAGTACAGTATGTGGCATTATAATCAATGCACTATTGACAAAAGCACTTGGATCGCACACTATTTATTTAATTTACTACACTGACTCTCATTTAGTGAACTTAATACATACACTGTGTTTTCCTGGCACATTCAGACACATTATTCAGAAAGGGCACATGGATTGCACAACAAACCACTCGAATGTCTAAGTTATGTTACAAGCCTTTCTGTAAACTGTTGATCATTAACCTATTCTCTGCTGCAAACCTGGCTTGCTACACGTGCGCTGGGCAGTAACTTGTGAAGTTTGGCCATAGTTATACAGCATTTCTAATGTCTGCTAGAGTCATAACACAAGAAGCATTTTATTGTAACCTGCAGGCACCATAAATACTAAATCTCCAACATTTTTATAACCAGTTATATCAAAGGCAATCTGATTGTCACTCTTTCGCACATAGGATTCTCCCATTAGTAAGCAGTCTTATATTACAGGCATAAAACACTGTTAAGCATTTTAGCTCCGCCAGACTAGCTGCAGCTGTGTCACATTTGTGTTTCCTTATTTTATGTGTGCCAGTTATCTAGATTAAAGTTGGAATAGCATAGCACTCCACTAGATGACAGGCTTGGTTTAAAGCCAGACCACTTAGTGATGCTTATCAAACAATTTTCAGCTACATACAGTAGCATAATTCAAAAACCTGAGAAGACTCTAAATTATCAGGCAAGCCATGAGAGGTCATTTCTTTTTTGGGTGGAAGGTTAAAACATTGCCTTGCAAATATGTGGAGTCTCCCTAGTCAGAGGCATTGGTGAAATAATCTGATTTCATTTTCTCTACTCAGTTTTGAATGAATGTGTGACCCTCATGGTTTTGAACATACACAATCTTACCCAGTCATTTGGGGCCCAAGGTGGAAAATGTGTCAAATCAGTGGCCCATGAACTTCAGAAACTCCTGCTTTCAATAGCTCATTTTTCTGTTCTTTGTTCTTATGCTCATTTAGTCTTTGTTTGCTTGGTTGTGGTTTCTAAGCTATTAATGACTGATTCAACTCCAACTGATGGGCTGCCTTAGGGCAGCTGTGCATTAACTTGCAACCCCCTTAGATACGAGTTCACCTTGAGCTTCCCACTGGTTAAGGTGGGATAACCTGTGCTCGTAGATCATCACGTGTATTTGCAGGAAGAGTGTGATTGCTGATTCTGACACATCCTTAAGAGAAAATTCTTCCTGAGAGGCAGAGGGGGAGTGCTTCAGTGTGCTGCTGAGTGTTTGGACTGGTATCATGACTGGCCTTATGGGTAGGCTGCTATAGGAAGGAAAACCTGCTTTCAGCATCCAGTGCCCCTCATTATCTGGTCCAAGGAACTTCTTTAAAGCAAGATTACTTTTTGTACTAGAAAAGCAAATGAAGCAGATGATGTGGGAGGTAGACTGGTACTATGCTCTGAACCTACGGGTTTGTCTGTTGATGCTGTGGGAAAAACATCAAGAACTGTGTCCTGTACAGAGAAACAGGCCAACGGCCTGACTGCATCACTGCCACCTCTGTCACAGCTTGGGATGGACATCATGATCCAAGTTGAGCTTACAGCTGATTTCTTGCACGTTGAGGAATGACAGTTAACTTGTGTTAACTTCAGAGAGAGAGAGACAAAACTCATTGCCTGGTCCTACTGGAGGAGAGGGAGAGAAACTGGGCTGCTCACTTGCTGTGTCAACCTCATGACTTGAAAGAGAAAGCTCTGAGTTAGCAACCCCATACCTCTTCACTCTTTTTGAGTGAAATACCCCTTCTACTATACCATAGTTTATAATAAACAAGCTATAAACAACAGCAAAACCAGCTAGCATTTAGTAAAACTCCATAAATGGATGGAGTTAAGAAATGCCAGGTAACCTGAGCATCTGTACGAATAAGGTTACAGCTGAAACCTTCCTGTGATAAAAGCAAAGGAGGAAAATGCATTCTGATGCTCAGAAAGGTTAAAAAGGTAGTGGTATGATCTTTGCAAACTCTGATTCATTCAATATTCTCTTCTCAGAACAGAAAGACATAATCACCTGTCCTTTATGCTTATGTTTTGTGCATTTAGATTTCAATGTCTATTAAAAATGTACCACACACTTCCCTCAGCAATATCTGTCAGTGTTTTAATATTACAGGCCTGATTGTTCACTTTCTCGAGTCAGTGGAAATTTTCCCACTGATATCAGTGACGCCAGAATCTGGCCTCTAATTTTTAGAGGATTGAAGCCATCCTTAGAACAGCGTATGCTCTGCTTTCCACTTTCTTTGATGACTTCTAACATTCTTTTGATGTGGACTCCAAAAAAGACATTTTCCTCTTTGGATATATGTGTTTTAAAAGATGAAAAACATTGAATAGCAAAGTAAGAACATTTTGTGTTTCGGGCCACAATCCCATTTAAACCACAACTTGCTAATAGCTATTAGATGAAAGAGAAGAAAATGTAGAAGAGTAAAAATGTTGGGCAAACAAAATGAATAACAACTAAACAGACACTCTTCAAACTCATGGAAATACCATAGTCTTTGGATTACGAGTGTAGGCACACATGATATGCACTGACATAGCATAAAAATATCACACCCTGGTGTCTGTCTACAATTATGAGCAGGATATTCAAGCAAAGGTCTTTTTGTGAGCATCCTGCTTCTGCTTCCCTGCACTCTGCATAAAGACTGGTTGAAAGAAACAGAGAGGAAGGTAAATGCCATCTGTAAGTACAGAAGCCCAGTGCCCTGGCATGCTGATGGTGGACGGAGGGGTAGAGGTAAGTCAGGATTAGATTTGCTTAGGATTCATTCCTCAATGGTGTGGTGAGAATAAACTCTGATGAAGCCTACTTTAAAAAAATAAATCCAGTGGCTAGAGACTTGTGGAATATGCTTGGCAGTTCGGCAAGATGCTGAGCAGTCACAGCTCCGATTGGCTTCATGGAATATAGTTGATGGAAGAGTTGATGGAATGTAATCATATTGTTTAATGTAGTATGCTGGAAAGATTCTCCCATGTTACAATGATACGTGTAGTGTAAAAGCTGGGAAAGAATAGAATAGGATAGAATAGAACAGAAAAGAGTAGAACAGAACAGAGTAAAATTTCCTTTCAGAGGTTGGGGGTTTGACCGCAGCTCTGAACTGACTTGAATTTCCCTTTTCTTTTTTTTCTTAGTGATTAATTATTATCAAATATTCTTTAAGAGCTGTGACATCTGTTAAATGTAATTACTTTCTCTTCCATGTGTAAATCAAGGTCTTTCTTAAAAAAAGAGGCAGTTTATACTTAAATTAACTACTTTTATCTGCAATTTGCAAGTTAAGGTGTATGTAAAGCCTGTGGCTATACTAAAGGCTCAGTTGTGCCTCCTAGGCACAGTGTTAATTAAAGGGTGATGTGGATTCGTACCACTCTGAGGGGAACTCTGGAAGGGATTATACCTCAGAGAGGCACAATGCCTCCAGTGCTCCACAGCATGTAAGTAAAACGCACATGCTGTGCACCACCCGCGTTGATGTTGCTCAGGATCTCCGTGGGCCCAGCTCCTTCCTGCACCTCCTCATCCACTTTGCTGGGGTTCGCACCTGGAGGGCACCGGGAAGGCGCAGTCCTGGCACTCCTCACCAGTTCCTGCATGCCAAGGGAGAGGTGGGGCTGGCATCCTGATCCTTGCTGATAACTATTCAAAGGCTGGATACAACCTGGTCAAGGATAAACAGAAATTGCCAAGTGTCATTCCCTAGATGTACTTTCTCTTTTTACTCAGTGACAGGTCTTTTAAAGTCTGACAGCGTGCATGATGCTTGACAGCTTCTTACATCTTACCTGAGCCCGTCCTATATAGGTGATTTTGAATAATTCTATATCCAGCATCTGATTTTGTTCTCCTTGATATTTTTCATCAGTGACCGTTTTTCCCTGGGGTAGGTCTTTTGACACCAATGAAGTTTTAGATACAATTTACCCCTGTGCAAATAAGATCTGCATCAGACCCATAGACCTTTGGTTTAAAATATCGACAGTATCCAAAGGACATATTCCAATCTCTATGTAAATAATGCCTGTGATTAATTTAATGCACATTTAAGGCTTTTTCAAGGCTGTGTTACTCGCTGGATTAAATGTATGTTTTGGTAATATATTATTGTTATTGTACATCCAATAGATCTAATTCAGCCCAGGGTGATTTTTTATGGCCAAGTAATAGACGACTGAAAATAGGATTTATTATAGAAATGCCAAGACACTCTTATTTATAGTATAATAGTACAAATTGCCACTATAATAAATACTCTTCAGTTATCAAATCATCAGTCTTTTATGGTAACATTGACAAATGATCCCATAGGCAGTATGCTATTACTAATGTAATGTATTAACTTTCAATTTTAAATTGGTTATTGGATCTGGAACAACTGTACATTATATGATGCAGTTCAAGTAGAATTTGTCACCTAAATTTGCATATCTGTACAGCAAAATGTGACTACACATAGTGCTTTAGACTATCTGCATGTGCAACATAAAAACAGTATCACACTCAGCCCACAATCCAACATAGATCCATAGATCGCATCCACTTAGCGGAAACTATTACCAAGCAATGTCTAAAAGGAAAATTTAAAATCATGCTGAAAATTTTCAGGAAGTCATTGTCATTATTGGTCCCAAGAGAAAGTAAGTCAGTCGTTAAGAGTTGATGAAAACAAAGAAAATAGAAGAATAAAATTTTATTTTTTTTTTTTAATTCAGCTGGTGAGGGTTCTTTCCTTACCAGCAGGTGTTTGTTTCATAAGAAGCTGTTCACTGTTTCTATACAAGAAACAACATTTAATTATGTATATTTGATCTGGAAAATGTGCAGAACCAAGGTCCTTTGTAAAGGTTCTACACTGGTATAAAGTAAAATAAAATAAGCAGGCAGGATTAAGAAAATGTTGTAAAAGTAAGCTTTGCAAGAAGTATTTATTTGAACAATGAGATTGGCAAGTCTAATAACATAAGAAATATACACTTAGCGACTCTTCATAGCTTAGATCTGTGGTACTCAGCAGGCACGTATTTTTATCCTCAGTTCAGTCCCATATTTCAGTACTAGAAATATAAATAATTTAAATCATTATCAGTCTCAGAATGAGCAAGTGTCCAATACTATTTAATTTTATAAATTTTATGCTTTAACATCACCAGTAATTCATTCAGAATGTAACTGTTCTTTTAATACATCAAGGCTTGATTGGAAATAAATGAAAACATTCTGTTTGTTTTTCTGATCAGCTGTATAATGTTTATTTTATTTAAGAGAAATTTAGCACATTCTTTCCAGCAGCCGGTTAAGTGTGGTCATTGTTGGTGCCGATGCACTATAGAGATTTTAAAGGAAGCTAAGTAGTTTAGTCAGTCAATTGGAAAAAAAGTAGTCATCACAATGGGATGTGGTGAGGCTTTTTTCTATGTCTTTCTTATGTTATGTCTTTTACTGACAAGATATACGCAGCACAAGAAACATTTTTCCATCGTGGAGAAAATCACAGTCTCCTGCTCTTGGCTTACCCTCCCTCCAGCATCCAGCCTCACAGCTCACCTAGAGCAGCTAACTGGCTGATCAAACTTAGGACAGCTGGCTATCGCCCCCAGACCACATTATAGCATGGAAAAATTCATGCTGGATCTCAATCAATCGTCTCTTCCCTGTCTGCCTGTCCACTCCCATCCAGTTCACGTGGTCTCTTTTCTTCGGAAATCCCTGCACCGGAAGACACAGCTTTATCCCAGGTGGAAATTCCAGGGCTTTTACACTCTCCACCTGAAAAACATTTAGATACTAAAATATATTGCCAAACAGATATTTCTGAAGTCCTTTCTACTCACATTTGGCCAGCAGAGTGTATCTGTAATATTATTAATTTACATTGACATAGCTCTAGACTGGGGATTAAGCGTTCACAGCAAAGCATCGGTTGTATTCGTTAATAGGCAGTAAAAGTAGGTGTTTATATCTGTCTATCTGTTTTTATTTTTTCTTAGTAGAAAGCATCCCTATTTGTCCCAGCTACCATTTCACACATTCATAAATAGTCATCTAGAGTGTAATACCCTTTGGTCCCCCTGTGGGAGTGTCCTCTTTGCAGCTCATTTAAACGAACTCCACAACTACAGGATGCAGTAACTTAAAGTCCAGTTCGGTAGCCCTTGTCTCATCAAAGCTTTTGCCCAAATGAACTCTGATGGACCAGCAGTTGCTATGAAAATTAATGATCTGGAATTACCCAGGGCACCAAAGAGAGTCTGAAACAACGCCTAAGTCCCATTCTGTGTTGTCTACATAACACAATTTGTCACCAAGTCTTCATTTTGAGATGGAACTTTTATCTAGGTGCAAAAAATAATTCATCACTGATTTACACCTGCAGTTACTTTTGGAGATGCAATTATATCTGCTATCCCAAAGCCAGAGGCCAAGTCAAAAACCATTCAAGAATCAGATGCTAAATGGATGGTGGTGATGTAAAGGCCTCGAACAGCTGCCCATGCTCAGTTCACACTTGATCCCAAGCCCATTGAAGTCACTGTGAATCTTTCCTTTGACGTCAATGGGCTTCAGATCAGGTCCTGAGCAATTTTTTAAAAACCTCAGACAAATCAAAACCATTTCCTTTGGAATGAGACTGTTCACACCCCTTGGTGAAGACTATTTCCTTTCCAAACACAGCTTTCATACCAGAGTCACGTCAGCTGAACTTCTATTTTTACCAAAAGCTGCATTTTTTAAAGAAGCAGGAAGCGTATTTTTTACTTATATTTCATCTATTAGCAGCTAAGCTGTTTTTGTTCAAACTTTCAAAAATATTCCCAGCTGGGCAGGCCAGACCTACAACCAAAAATGGGAAACATTTTAGAAAGTTATGGCCATTTAAAAAGACCTTTTTTAAAATGGAAACTCCTTGCAGATTTAACTGTAACAGTCACCGCATTTTATGTGGTGAGGCTCTGTCCCTACACGCTGCAGCCGGGAGACTACAGTAGATTGTTTAGTCTTATAAAATGCAGGACACTATAACAAATGTTATAACTTGTATAACAGAACTAATATAGCATTAACTCTTACACAGAACACTGCACTAAGTACTATATAAATTGATTTAGAAAAGCTTCCAAAATGCAAAATGAATGATAAGGTATACACCTGGGGAGAGTAGATCCACCCGCCAGGCACCATTTCTGTACAACAGTTTCCTGAAAGTGATGGGAAGATTCCTGGATAATTTTGTCCGTGGAAAGCAATCCTTCTGATGACCAAGAGAAGAGTGAAGTGCTCCCCCTTTATTGAAGATTGTGTGAGTGGTGAATGTATGTTCTATACTGTTTCATCAACACAACAATGGCCAGACCTTAACTGTTAATACTAGTGCGTGCCAGTGTTTAAGTTAGATCATCCTTTCAAGGGAAAAGGGTATAAGGTCTCTTTGCTTTTTGACCTGAAATAACTCTTTATGGTGATGGAGAGACTATCTCAATTAGATTAGGTGAGTTACCACAGAAAAATCTCAACTTAGAGGAGCTGTGTTTTCTTTTTCTGCTCAAGTGTGGGCATGACAACCCCACCTCAGTGATGGCCATCTCCTGTTTAATGTGTGTTCGCCACTTTACTTTGGGAAACAGCACTCTCAAAACGTTGTTTCCTGAAGAATCTCCTAGGGACAATTCTTGCCAACTTCACCGCTGTGTTTCTGTTGCATTGGGCCTCCATCCCTTGTGAGAACACCTATGTAAAACAGATGGATAAGGTGATCTTCATCTGCAGTCTCCCCCCATCATTTTCTGAGAATTCTGAAAAGACGCGCTTCTCAGGGGCCCCAGATTTGTGATTGATTTTGATGCAGGAGCAAAAGCACATGTTTTGCAGAGGAAGAATGTAGATCTTGTGGGATAACTTACAATGCACAGTAGTCTTGAGTAGAAGATAAGTGAGATAAAGCCAGAAGATGATTCCCTGGAGCCTGCTATTGGAGAAATAGTCCAAGCTATATGGTAGAAAATCCTGGGATGAGATAAAGCAGAAGAACTGAGTACAGAAAGACAACCTAAGAAACCTCTCCCAGAATGAAAACAGCAGCTAAGAAACCTGACTGAAAACCATTGACAACTACCTCTTCTGGACTGCATCACTTTCTTCTTCTATGGTAATGAAATACTTACTCAGAGGAAAATTTATTG